>NW_026000102.1:6527711-6591646 GCF_001458135.2 Marmota marmota marmota
GGGGGGGGCGCTGCGCGAAACTGAAAGAGAAGCGAACTGGCAGTGTGGACCCCAGGAAGTCGGAGATGCCAGCACCCTGGAGCTTGCTGAGAGCAGCTGCAGGTAGTGTGGAGAGCCAGCCCAAGAAAGAGGCCACGGGCTGCAGCCAGGCCACAGGGGGACGCTGCCCAGACACTTTGGAGGTCACGTTCTGCCACTGTGTGCTCCAGGTGCCACACATGGAGCTACAGGATTTCATGTTTCCCTGCTGGATTTGATCTTGCCTTTGTTCAATCCTTCTTCTCTACTCCCCTGTACCTCCCTTTTGGAGTAGGAATGCCTACCCTGTGCCACTGTATCTTGGCATCATATGACTTGTTCTTTTGATTTTCATAGCTAAGAGTTGCCTTGAGTCTCAGAGACTTGAGACCCTGGCTTTTGGTAAATTCTGGCACTGTTAAGACTTTGGGGAGCCCTGGAGATCGATGCTCTGCATTTTGCATTATGAGATGGACATGGGGGCAGGGCAGGACCAAAATGTCATGGTTTGGATCTTCAATTTCCTCCCAAGGCTGTGTTTAGGGCTTGGTCGCCAGCCTGAGGACTACTGGGAGATACGGAAACCTGTACACGTGAGGCCCAGTGGGAGGAGGCTCCATCACTGGAGGAGTGCCCTCCAAGGTGGTGGTGGGGCCTGGGGCCCTTGTCTCTCTCCTTGCCTCACAGCCACCACGGGGTGAGCAGCTCTGCGGCTCCATGCTTCTTCCGTGATGCATCACCTTGCCACAGGCCACAGCAACCAGGGACTGAAATCATGAGCAAAATAAGCCTTTCCTCCTTTTAAGCTGTTTGTCTCGGGCATTTTGTCACAGCAATGGACAGCTGAGTAAGACATCAGGGTCATATGAGGTCATGGGGGGGTCCCACCTTGGCACTGGTGGTTTGTAAGAGGAGCAACATGCTTGCTGTGTCTCAGCACGTGACAACCCAGCAGGAAGGCCCTCACCAGACGCCTGTGCCACGCCCTTGACCTTCCCACCCTCTAGAACCAGGAGCCAAATAAGCCTTTGTTCTTTATGTATTATGTGGTGTGTGGTATTCAGCTTTAGCAACAGAAAATCAACCGTGATGGTCAGTTTAGCCGGAACCCCCCCAGCCCTGATGTTCACTCTTTGCCATTGACCCTCTTCCCTTGAGTTTCTGCCCCTGGCCAGAACCTTTGCCTCGTCCTTTCTCTACAAACGTCCTGTCTAATGGGTGCGTGAGCCTTCTGCTCCGGCTCCTCTGTGGGTCTTGGTTTTCTTGGGAAGACTCCTGTGCACGTGTACAATTCTAATATAAATGTGTGTCCTTCTCCTGTTAATCTCTCCCGTGTCAATGTAATTCTTAGGCCAGAGATGTCAGAGGGTAGGGAAATGCCTCCCCACACACCCTCACAACCAGAAGGAAGTGACCGGATGGGCTGGGAGACCCTGTCCCTTCCCCTGGGCTGTCACCAGAAACTGGTGAACACCCAGCCCTGTCTCCCCACTGACACCAGGACCTGGGGACAGGACCACAGCGGGATGTGCCCGAGTCTCCTGCCCTCCCACCCACCATGTCTGTGCGAGGGGATAATGATCCATTTGTATTCATAAGCCTATTGTTCAGAAGATTAATTAAAAGGCAAGAGTATTTTTAACCATCTGTACTAATTTAGGGAAAGAATTTAGAAATATAATTGTGTTATCTATAACTGAGGAATTCACACAGATCCCTCTTGGAATCAGAATATTAATATCTCTCCATGAGACTCTGTGACTTGAGCAAATCATCGCAGTCGTTCCTTCTAAATTAGCAAAATTAAACGAGGATAATTTAAAATGTTTGGCTGGGCGGACAGCAGCCTTGTACCAGCAAAAAGGCGGGCTATCTCCCCAAGTTTAGGAAACCCATGTCTCCGGCAGGCAGACAGAGGAGTTTCTGCCAGGCCCCACACAGGACCTGTGCTGGGGCTCAAGCCACAGGGGAGGGGACAACTGTGTCCCTACAGATAATGCAGCAGGGAAATCAGGTCAGCAACAGACTTGGGAGGAGGGATTCCCCCCCTGGGTTTCCACCTGAGCGGCTCCCCACACCTTGGAGTGGGTGACCCACAACCTCTGTCCCCTAAGGCCAGCAGGAAGAGCCAGCCCCCTGTGCAGCCAGCAGACACAGACAACAAGCAACCTCATGGGGAGGCGGCTAAGCTGGTCAGCACAGAGGACCTCAGACTGTGCCTGGGTTGGTGCCAGCAGAGCAGCCAGCCTACGGACACCACCTGCCTTCTGGGGGAAGCAAATGAGTCCAGGTCAGAGACCCCGCAGCAGTTCCAGCCACCAAAGGGCCGGGGAGAGGACCTTACGCATGCCAGGCCCTGGGGGCACTCAGAGAAAAGGAGCTCAAAACTCTGGGGCTCAGCTCTCTGCCACAGTCCTCCTCCTGGAAGGACCCCCTGCACAGTCCTCCCACGGCCTTAGGACTCGTAACTTGGAGCTTCTTGTCCTTATTGGTGCACACAGGTCCGTGGCTCAGCCAGGGATAGAGGGTAGTGTGATTTAAACAGGCATCTGCATACACACACGTGCACACCCACTCCGGCCATCATACATGTTAATGCACACACTCACCAGCTCACGCCAATCCTGCTGCTGGTGTGTACCAGCCAGGGACTTTGGGCCTCTGACCCCCGTCTGTGAGGTGAGAGCGATATGGCTGGTCCAGTCTGGGGCTCAGCTGGGTCCACACAGCTGAACCAGTTAAAGCTCAGCACCATTGGCAGGCAGGACACTGACCCAGCGGCCCTTCCCCTCTCCTGCACCCCTCCACTGTCCTCCACTGCAGGGACTGTACGCCCTCTGCCACCCGGCACTGTGAGTGTGGCCCTGTGTCCCACCCAAGCAGAAGGGATGTTTGTTACGTGTCTAAGTATTGAGTTGTGCTCAAAGGACTAAGGAGGGGAGGAGCTCAGGGACAATAGGGCAGCACAGACTGTCACCAGGGCAGGTATCCTCTCTCCTGACTCTGGAAGGGAGCCCTTCCCCGGCACCACCCAGGTCATGTGACCCAGGGAGGAAATGAGGCGACCCCACGGCTGAGAGCTCTCGAGGACACTCTATCTGCAACAAGAGAGGACCCTAGTGTGCACCAAGGACCAACAGCTCCAAAGCACCTGTGTCCTCCTGGGCCCCCGCTTAACAGGAGCCCACGGACTCCTCCCCAGGCAGCTCCCTCCGGCCTGAGGCAGAACCCACGTGTTCATCAAGCGGAATCAGCGCTCACGAACACACAGCCCTGACCTGGGCAGCTGGGGAAGGCCTGCTTTCCGCCCAGCCCTGAGCTCCGGGGATGAGGGGCCAAGGGGAGATGGAAGCCAAGTTGTGATCAGAGTGAGGACACCCGGGCCACCAGGTTGGAGCCAGAGTCAAGTCAGCGTGGGTGCTGGGGCCAAGCCTCCTGGGTCCCCTGCTCATTGTAGTGGAATAGAGCAAACCACTCTTCAATGCAAAACCATCGGCTCCCAGGTGAGCAGCCTGAGACCAGGGCAGAGCTCAAGGTCAAGGTCATATCCTCAGCCCCTTTTCTTTTGAGTTCTTCAAGCTGTCCAGGGGAAAGGGGATCCCCAGCACACCACGCCTGGCTGACCTGGTACAAGAAGCACTTCCTCTGCCTGCTGAGACTCTTGCAGGGAGTTCTCAGAAGCTCTGCAGGCCAGTGTGGAACCCGGGCACACAGCCTGGTGTGGGGGACTGCCCTGAGAGCCCCCCGCCCCGTCTGCACTAGCCTGCGTTCACCCAGCCTGTCCTGCCCACCACACACCCAGAGCTCCACCACCCACGGACACTCAGTGAGAGCCGCCCTGGGCCAGCCTTCAGGCTGGGAACGGAGATGCCACCCTGGCCTTGTCCAGGCCACCCTGCGAAAGGAAGACTGGCTTTGCCTAATTCTGGAGAATCTCGCGGAGCTATGGCCACAGCATTGATCCCCTCTGTGATGGCCCCTGGTCTGGCGGTGATCCTCCCCCCCACCACTCAGCACCCAGTGGCCACAGTCTCCCTGGGGAGAAAACATGTCACAGCAGCACAGAGGAGATCTGAGAGAACTTTCTGGGCAGAGCAACAGGGCGGGGGGAGGGTGCTGGGTGTGAACAGGCACAAGTGCAAGAGAGGGCCACAGGAGGCAGGTGCCAGGGAGCCAGGGAGGCCTTGTGCACCAGGTGGAGAGTCAGGGGGCTCCACTAGCCCAAGCACCACCCAGGGTGGAGGAGGAACCCCTGTCTGTTGCAACAATCAAGTGCAGGTGGAGGTGTGGACCAGGGATTGACAGTGGCCATGGAGAGAAACCCTCAGAAATTACTGTAGAGATAGGAGGGGAAGGGGGGAAGGGGGGGGTAGGAGGGGAAGGGGGAGCAGGAGGAGCAAACGGGGATGGCATTTTAAATGACAAATCAAAAACATGGCAGTCACCTGCCACCTGACACACAGAGCCAGGGTGTGCAAAGTCACGCAGCTCTAACAAAAAACAGCAAGCACGGACCGCTTAAGTCCAGCTGCTGAGGCCGTGGTCCTGGAGAGCCACAAGCATTGCTCGACACCAGGCAAGAGAGGTGCCCACCACCAGCCAGGTACAGCTCCGGGCTGGGCCAACACCAAGGTGCACGAAGGAGACAGAGAGGTGGAGCGTGCACCCTAGGGAGGGCGACAGACGACAATCAGCAAGAGGCCAAGCACTGGTGGTTGCAGGGTGAGGGAAGGGCAAGGCAGGGGAGGCTGGTGGAGGCCGGCAGCCAGGGAGGCTCACCGGAGGGTGTTTGGACTGAGGCCCCTGCAGGAGGCAGGAGGCGCCAGGGGAGCAAGCCCTGGAGGAGCCAAGGGCTGCTGCTCTGGTCTTTGGGTCCCCTGACCCTGGTACCCAGGAGAAGCTGCACTCAGAGTGAATGGAGAAGCACTTTCCCCTCCTCCTCTGCCCGGGAGACTTTTGAAGACCCGACGTTAGTTCTTTTAGTCCACAGTGAAGGACAAAGGCTGGGAGGGGCACGGGGAACACGGTCTAGGTAGCACCATCAGGAGGTCATAACTGGGGCAGAGGTGGGCTGAGGTCCCAGACAGCAGCCTCATCAGGGCCCTTAGCTGAGATAGGAGCTGGAGGACATTATGCGGAGACAGGTGCCAGGACCCCTCTGTGCTGTGAAGGGGCCTGGGGCACAGAGGCCCGAGGACAGATGCTATTGTGAGGCCACTCTTAACACATTACATGTCAGGGTGCGCTCGGAAACGGGTCCCCTGGTGGAGTCCAGGATGGTCCAGGGTCAGGCCTGGAACAAGTCCAAGGTCAAGCTGGAGAAAGGCTCCAAGCAGGGGACTCCTCCCGCCCACCTGGCTTCCTCTGCCCAGCAGCCAGCCCAGGAAGTGGCCGGCCCTCCAGGACTCCAGAGCCACTATGTGTCTTGTGCCATATGGAAAACGAGCCATGCTCACTGCGAACCGACAGCCCCTTCAAGCCATCAGAGCCGCTGCACGTGGAGTGAAAGGGGGGGAAGACAATTTACAATTGCAAATTGGAGCTCCTCTCCAGAGCCGGCGATGATCTCGCTCTGGAGACAGATGGCGAGGAGTGTTCCAGGAACGCGTTTCAACACATCGCGGAACAGCAGAGAGGTGGGGCCAGTAAGGCCCGCTGCCTGTCACTCCAACACCTGCCTCAGGAGCTCACCATCCCCTCCACTCTCACTGCAGAGGGGGCCAGAACCGCAGAGCCCCAGGGCCCCGAAGCCCACAGGCGCAGACCCCAAACTCACGTGCCACAGCTGTTGGCAGACCAGGTGGGGACAAACCAGACCGACTCTCTCTGTGGCTTTTAAATGAAGGACAAGGAGGACAGACGGTCCAGGCTGCGTGCCAGAGCTCAGGCCCATGTGCGTCACAGAAGAGCCCCACTTGGAGAGGGGATACGGGGAAGGGAAGGGGAGGAGCCCACAGCCCCTCGGCCTCAGGCAAGGAGAAGGGGTGCCCGTCCTGGGCGCAGGGCCACCCTTGCTCCCAGTGCTGCCTCTCTGCAGCCGGGATCGCTGCGAATGGGTGGTTAGCAGGACTGGGCTGTGCCTCCCAGAGCCCCCTCACTATTCAGCTGCCCGAGGGCCTGCCACATGCAGAGAGAGTGGCTCCTGCAGAGAGAGTCCAGGACAGGTGGAGGGAGGCCACCGGTCAGGGTCCAGGCTCTGAGGAGAGGAAACTTTGGGAGCCTGACGCCAGCCCAATGCCACACTGCAGGTCCAGCTTAGGGGCCTGGGGTGGCCAGGTGAGTGAGGACAAGGACACAGCCCCAGAGGATCCCAAAGCCTGGGTCAGGCTGGTCAGGGGAGAGGGAGTGGGGAGGGGGATGTTCCCTGCCATCAGAACTCCCTGCGCGGAGGCTCAGAGGGGCAGCTGCAGTGCGGCCGGGCTGAAGGGTCAGCCAGCTAGAATCCGCCATGAGACGGTAACAGAAAACGTCAGGGAGATAAAACACACACACAGTGGTGCAAGGGGCCCGGTGCCGGCTGGGCAGAAGATAGGGGAGGGAGGGAGGGGACGGGCCTCCTGACCCAGCAGCCCCTCAGCCACTGCGAGGTGGAGAGAACGGAATCCCTGAGGACCTGGAAGGGCCCCAGGATGCAGCAGCCTCTGTGGAGGGTGGACAGGGTCAGCACCAATCCAGCAGATTGCACAGGTTTGGGGTGTTTGTTTTTCATGCTCCCCCTGCTTCTCCCTAAGGGGTAAAAGGTAATGAATAATGCCTTAGCATCACTTTTGAAGAGAGAAATTTTAAAATCCCAAAAAGATCTTCTGAAGGGCACATGAAGAGCCAGGGCGAGCCAGGCCACGCTTCCGTACGGATCTGGCTGGCGCTGCCCTTCTCGGGGAAGACCCTGGGCAGGGAAGGTGAGGCCCGGCTGCCTGGCCATGGCGGCTCTGGGTGGTGTGTGCCCGACTCTGCACCAGGCTCTGCCCTCGTGCCCCAGGCCGTCTGGGCCCTCCGGCCCCATCGTTCCCGGAGGCTGGGCCGGGAGGCTCTGGCAGAATGGTCCCATGGTACTGCCCTGGGAACCCGTGCCATGTCAGGGCCCTCGAGGAGGTCACAAGGCCCAGGAACTTGGGCCATCGTGGTCACCAAACACGCAGGCTGCCGCTGGGACAGCGTCTTGTTTGAGACACTGTCCCGAGCAAGTGAGACTGGCCGATGTGCTCAGTCGTTCATTTATTCTTTCGTGAATTGGGAAATTAATCCCGCAAATATTTACAGAGAGCTTTGCAGAGTTCTTTGAAGGGGAAATGAAGTTGCTGGCGGAGCTCCCTCCCTCGCCCGCCTCCCGCCACACTCTGGCTCCATGGGAGGTTTCAGGCCACTTACAAAACCTGCTCCTTGCTCCTCCAGCCGGACACTGAGGCTGGACGCTGAGGCCAGGAGGTCAGAGCCCCCCACTGTGGCTGAACCTGGAGAAGAGCCCTGATGGGCTCCTTGGGGCTGACGGAACAGCCCTGTGGCTGGCGGCTTCCACAACAGGGGTGCGCGTCCTCACGGTTCCGAAGGCTGAAGTCCAGGATCAGGTGTCCCAGGGCCCCTCTGCTTGGCTGGTAGCTGCCGTCTTCTCCCTGGGACCTCATATCATGTGCCCAATCTGTGTGTCTGTGTCCAAATTTCCCCTCCCTATAAGGACATTAGTCAGGTTGGATTAGGGCCATCGTAATGACCTCATTTTACTTTAATCACCTTTGGAAGATCCTGTCTCCACACGAGGTCACATGTCAGGTACCACAGGTGAAAACCTCAGACCTGGGGCTGGGTCACCAGGGTCACAGTTCAGCCCAGAGCCATCCCTGAGCCTCACCTAGAAAGTCGGCATGATAGCTTCGGCCACACTGTCCCCAGGCAGACCTCCTAGGTGGGGCACGGTCAGCACTGTGAGCTTTAAAGGGCCGTGCCTAGGGTCACCCTTTCCTCTCCAGGTACAGGGAGCGAGACAGACAGGGCTCCTATCTCCCTGCAACCCTCTGAACACTAGGTCTCGAGGGTGGGAGGGGACACTAGCATGTCCATCAGCAGAGAAAACCCTTTAAGAAAGGCCAAGTTTCCTTGAGAAGACGTGACCATAAGGTCAGCGCCGTCTCACCAGACAACCACTTCCCCGGCTAATTACGCGGCCTGCCTGGCTGATGGCATTAGATGCTAACAAGACGAGCTCTTCAGAGGTAATAAAAAAAACAGAAGCAAAAAAGGCAGTCCCTGGGTGGGAGGGCTTTGGCGTTTCGTCTGAATTCCATAATGAATAATTTATATAAAAGCTTTATTGGAGCCCCGCGCGCCACAGTAAATGTTCCACAAGAACATACGCAAATATTTCAACATCAATGTGTCTCTGGTGGCTTCAGCTGACGGCCCGAACCAGATTTGAGCTGCTGCATTGCTTATTTACGAAAAATATCATAATCTTGCTTTTATTTGCATTTTCCCGGCTTGCAAGGGGTGACGGATTCTCGAGGCAGGGCAGCAGATGCAGCTGCTGGGTGGGATCAGGAGGGAAGGCGGGTGGGATGGGGGCAGGAGGTGAGGAGAGGGCCTCAGCACCCTTCACCCACACAGCAGCACTTAGGAGAGGGACAGAGGGAAGGAGCCCGTGCTTTCCAGAACATGGAAAGTGCTTGGCCACACATCCTGAGGGGTTTGGGGGTTTGAGGAGACCCAGTCGCTCAGCTTTAAAAGAGGAGCCCAGAGAGAAGGGTTGGGAGCAGGCGGCCCTGGCAAACCCTTCTCCCAGGTGGTCGCGTTCCCAGGTTCAGCACACGGATGGGGAACCAGAGCCCAGTAGACCCCAGAGTGGATGGGACGGAGCTGAGAGTCCAGGGAGACCAGGCCAGCTAGAGTCTGGAGGACAGATCAGAGAGGAGGCTACTGACTTCTGGAGGTGTGCAGAGGGTCCCCTTCAAGGGTCAAGCAGAGCCACAGACAGTGCGTGAAGGAGAGGAAACCACCCAGGGCTGGGAAAGGAGCAGCCAAAGGATTAGAGGAAATGGTGCCCCTTGATCATAGGGTGGGACTGTCACTGTTCCTACCAGTCACACTGAAAAAGCTCAGCTCCAGGGCAGCTCTAGGTAGAGATCAGAAGGAAGTGCCTCAGTCCCAGGAATAATTAACCCTGGATCACACACTGAACCATCTCATCTATCAAGTCTTAAACATAAGATCTGCAAGGATCAACGTGTTTCCACATAAGTCAACTGCATCTCAGGTAAGCTCAAAAAGAGTTTGGAAAGACAAAAACGAATTCAGCACCAAAATGTAAAACTTCAATGTCTGACACCTAATCAAAAACTTTAGGCATGCAAAGAAGCATCACTGTTATCACCATTATAACTCATAGTAAGCTCATAAGTGGCATGAACATTAGAATTAGCAGGCAAAAACATTCAAGAAATCATTATAAGTATATTCCATATGCTTAGTTAGAAGCATGAAAAATATTAAAAGGCCCAAATCAAATTTCTAGACATGAAAAATACACTGAATATCATTTAATAGCAGATTAGACACTGAAGAAGGAAAGATCAACAAACTTAAAGACATAGTAATGAAAGTCTCCAAAACAAAACTCAAAGAGAAAAATAATTTTTAAAAATTGAAGTAGCCAATGATGAATCAACTGGAAGAGAAATTAGGAAAACTATCCCACTCACAATAGCTTCAAAAAAATAAAATAAAGTACTTGGCAATCAATCTAACAAAAGAGATTAAAGACCTCTATAAAGAAAACTATAGAACACTAAGGAAAGAAATTGAAGAAAACCTTAGAAAATGAAAAGATCTCCCATGTTCTAAGATGGGCAGAATCAGCATGGACAAAATGGCCAGACTACCAAAGGCACTATACAGATTTAGTGCAATTCCTATTAAAATCCCAGCGACATTCTTCATAGAAACAGAAAAAGCAGTGATGAAATTTATTTGGAAAAATAAGAGACCCAGAATAGCCAAAGCAATCCTTAGCAAGAAGAGTGAAGGAAGAGGCATCACAATACCAGGCCTTAATTGTACTACAGAGCTATAGTAACAAAAATGGAATGGCATTTGCACCAAAACAGACATGAAGACCCGTGGAAGAGAACAGAACACACAGAGACACATCCACATAAATCCAGTTTTCTTATTCTAGTCAAAGGCACCATAAACATACATTGGAGAAAAGGTAGCCTCTTCAATAAATGGTGCTGGGAAAGCTGGAAATCCATTTGTAGCAAAATGAAATTTAACCCCTATCTCTCACCTTGCACAAAACTCAACCCAAAGTGGATCAAGGACCTAGGCTTTAGACCACAGACCCTGCACCTACTAGAAGAAAAAGTAGGCCCAAATTTACATCATGTTGACTTAAGAACCAAATTCCTCAACCAGACTCCTAAAGCACAAGTGAACTCAAGAATCAATAAATGAGATAGTATCAAACTAAAAAGAGAAGAGAAGAGAAAACCATAAAGAATGTGAAAAGAGAGCCTATAGAATGGGAGAAAATCTTTGCCACCTTCACCTCAGAGAGAGCATTAATTTCCAGGATATATAAAGAATTCAAAAAACTTAACACCAAATAAGCAAATAACTCAATAAATAAATGGGCAAAGGAACTGAACAGACCCTTCACAAAAGAAGAAATACAAACAGTCAACAAATATATGAAAAAAATGTTCAACATCTCTAGCAATTAGAGAAATTCGAATTTAAACTACATTGGGGGCTGTGTTGTAGTTCAGAGGTAGCACACTTGCTTAGCACGTGTGAGGCAGTGGGTTTGATCCTCAGCACCATATGAAAATAAATAAATAACATAAAGCTAAAAAAAATTACATTGTGATCTCATCTCTCCAGTCAGAATGGCAATTATCAAGAATACAAGTAACAATAAATGTAGAGAAAAAGGTATACTCATACATGGCAAATAGGACTACAAATTGGTGCAACCACTCTGGAAAGCAGTACAGAGATTCATCAGAAAACTTAGAATGGAACCACCATTTGACCCAGTTATATATACCCGCTCCTTAGTATATACCCAAAGGACTTAAAATCATCATACTACAGTGATGCAACCACATCAGTGCTTATAGCAGCTTGATTTATAATAGCTAAACTATCGAAACAACTTAGGTGCCTTTCACCAAATGAATGGATAGAGAAAACATGGTATACATACACAATGGAATATTACTCAGCCATAAAGAACAATGATATTATGGCATTTGCCAGTAAATAGATGGACCTAGAGACAATCATGATAAGTGAAATAAACCATTTCATTTCCTAAAAATGAAAGGCCAAACGTCCTCTCTGATATGTGAATGTTAACATACAATGAGGGTGGGAGGGGAAAATAGAAGTTCATTGGATTAGACAAAGGGAAATGAAGGGAAGGGAAGGAGAATGAGAAAAGAGAGGAGAATGAACCAGACATCACTTTCCTGTGTTCATATATGAAGACACGACCAATGAAACTCCATATCACGTACAACCACAAGAACGGGATCCTAACTACACTCCATGTATGTATAATATGTCAAAATACACTCCACTGTCATGTATGTCTAAAAAGAACAAATCCAAAAAACGACTATAAAAAATTCATGTAGGATTAGTGAGCTTGGGAATAACTCCGAGCAGTCTGATGTCAATGTGTAATTAGAATCTCAGAAGGAGAAAAGGGGGACAGAAAATCTATTTGAAGAAATAATGGCTAAAAACACCCCAGGCTTGATGAAAACCACATATTTACTATTCCAGAGGCTCAATGTACCTCAAGCACAAAAAAATATAAAGTCATGTCATAATCAAATTGCAAAAGAGAGAACCTCCAGAGCAGCCAGAGGAACACTGTGACCTACAGAGAAACCTAGTTTAAAACGACAGCAGATTTCTTACTGAAACAATGTGAGCGAGAAGACACTGGGCCAACATCTCCACAGTAATTAATCGAAAACTATCACTAGGATTTCTTAAAAATAAAGGCAATGATTCAATCTTCAGATAAGATGGCGTAATCATGCTCCATCTGGTCTCCCCCTTGGGATACAAGTATAAGACCTGGGCAGATGTGTGGACTGGGTACTGGGGGACTCTGGAAATTAATTGCAGCAGACAGAGTAGGAAAGAAAATTAGACTTAGGGGTCTCACCAACCAGCAGTGAGAGTGCAAGTTTCCTCCTGTGTGGCTTGGCCTGAGCACAGGGCAGCTTGAAACCCAAAATGGGCTCACACAGAGAGGGCCCTAGGGGAAGCCCTCAAATTCTAGCTCAAGGGCTGGGAAGGTGTCTCCTGACCCCCACACCCTTGCTCTTCTCTATTATCTCCGACCCCAGCCCCCAGGCAATCCTGTGGCATTTGGGGCAGAAACCACAACAGGAACCCTCAAGAACTGAAACCCTGAGGGATGAAACTTCTCCAGTTAGTGGATATGAGACTCCAGGAGGGCAGCAACCCCACTGCACTTCATCCTCTTCTGTTCCCCACCATTTGGCACCAGTTAAGGCACAGTCCCAGAAGTGCAGACAGGACAGGACAACGGACACCCCTGGGTTTGGGGACAAAGGACCAAAATGGCTGAAAGGATTGCAGAGGTGGGAAAGTTCTGGAAAGCAGCCCCATGAGTTGTTCACGAACTTCCGGTCTCACCCGAAGCTGCACTGAACTGAGCCACTTGCTGGTTCACAGGTGAACCGGCTGCTAGATGGTGAACATGGGACAGCTCTGGATGGCATCCCAAGGCTTTGAAGACGGAACTGACACTGGGACAACCCACAGGAAGTGGGTTGGAACATGAGGCTTGAACTCAACCAGACTTGTGGCTTCCTAAAACAGAAATATCAACATTTTCTCCAAGTTTAAATAAAGAATCATCTCAGAATATTTATAATATTCAGGATACAGTCCAAAAGTACGTGGCATACAAAGAACCAGCAAAATACCAACTTACGTGGAAAAAGACAAATATTGCCAATAAAAGATGACAAAGATGTTAGAATTATCTGATAAATAATTTGAAGTATTAGTATTAGTCTGTTTTCATTACTATCATGAAATACTTGAAGCAGGTTACCTTATAATAAAGAAAAGGTGTTTATTTAGCTCATAGTTCTAGAAGCTCAAGGGTCCATTTATGATGATGCCCTTCTTGCTGACAGAGTACTAAGGAGGCACAGGGTATCAGGTGGCAAGAGATGGGGAGCATGTATATATGTGTCCATTCTGGTCTCTCTTCCTAAAAGCTACCAGTAATCAATCATGGGCCTCCACCTCAATGACCTTATCTCATCCTAACCACCTCCTGCAGGCCCCACCTCTAAGTCCATTAGGTTTCCACTCTTATTGGGAATAAAACACAACACACAAAGCCTGGGGGTGGAGGGGACACATTCTAGCCATATCCTAAACATGGCAGGCAGCTCTTACAAAATCCTTCACCAAGTAACCATCAACACTCTTGAAACCAAAGGGAAAATAGGCAAAGTTCAATCTATAAAGAAAAACCAAATGGAAATTGTAGAACGAAAAAATAACCAAAAAAATTTAAAGACTCATCAGATGGGCCCAAAGTAAAACAGAAGTTACAGACCATTGTCTGTGAACGTGAAGCTAGATCAGTAAAAATTATTAAATCTTAACAGAATAATTAGTGAAAAACGGATCCAGGGACCTCTGGGCTGGTAAAGAAGTTAGGAAAGACTGATTTTTTTGCCACTGAAGCTCCAAAAAAGAGGAAAATCGTGTTGCTGAGGCAAAGCCTGAGAAGCTTCCGGAGTTTGGTGGAAGACATGAGCCTACAGGTCGAAGAATCTGGGAGGAACACAAGCAGGACACACTCAGAGCTGCAGCTGTCAGGGCGGGGGATGAGGCTCCGTGGTAGAGCTTGCCTGGCATGTGCAAGGCCCTGGGTTCAGTGCCCAGTAGAGAGCCAGAGAGAAGAGAAAGAGAGACGGGGGCACGTGCTCTTTAAAATTGGCAATAGATAAAATTTAAAAAGGAAAAGAGAGAGATTTAATCCAAAGAATGCATCTCTCCTGGCTGCGGCCATCCCCTCTGGCACTTAAGAGATGGCATGACAGGGGCTGGGGTTGTGGTGTCTGTGGCTCAGCGGTAGAGCGCTCGTCTAGCACGTGTGAGGCCCTGGGTTCGATCCTCAGCACCACATATAAGTAAATAAATAAAATAAAGCTGTTGTGTCCAACTACAACTGAAAAAATAAATATCGAGAAAAAAGAGATGGAATGGCATACCCTAAGTGAATGGCATACCCTAAGTGAATGGCATACCCTGAGTGAATGGCATACCCTGAGTGAATGGCATACCCTGAGTGACGTGTACCCAAGTCCCTGCGCTGCTTCCAGACCCAGAAGCTGCAGAAGCAGCATGTATGAAGGAACCCAAAAGGCTCCACCTACGAAGCACTTTGTTTTTTTTCTTTACTGCTGTTCTCTCTCAAACCCTATCAGTTAAATTCAGGATTTTAAAGGTTTAGTGGTAACTCCCAGGAGACCAGGCTACTCCAGCTGGATGGGGAGAGGAGGCAGAGGCTGGCCAGGGAGGTGGAGAGGACACAGTGACCTGGCTCAGGGGTCCTTGCGCCCAGGGACATCCTCACTCAGGTGAGGCACTCGGCTCCACCCACCCCTGCCTCCAGTGTCCCTGTCCTCCACGGGGCCACGCAGGACGGCAGCGCAGGACGGCAGCTCGAGTGCAGATTTGGATGAGTCTGTTGATGCCTCTGGTTTCTCTGACCCCACCCCTAACCTTCAAAGCAGCTGAGGTCAGGTGGGGGTCAGCAAACCAGGGCACAGAGGAAGCGTCTGCCCCAGGAGTGAGGCACATGGACTCTAGGTCCAGCAGCCTGGAGCTGCCCGTGGCTCAGCCATAGATGTCTCTGGTTCCCTGAAAGACTCCACCAGCTTTGGACACTGCTTGACCCCATCCCTGATGAAGGGGTCAGCAATAAACAAACTTCTAGCTTTTTTTAAACCATTCAGGTTTTTTAAATTTATTACTCTTTTTTAGTTGTCGATAGACCTTTATTTTATTTATATTTATACGGTGCTGAGAATCTACCCAGTGCCTCACACATGCCAGGCACGTGTGCTACTGCTGAGCCCCAGCCCAGCCCCCCAACTTCTAATGTTTTCAGCCCCACCCTGCCGGGTCCTTGGTCAGCGATGTGTATGAATCAAAGAAGCCATGGTGGCCAAGAGCAGTGACCGGCCGCTGTGCTCAGTGGGGAACTGCCAGCAGGATACAGCCAGTCCTTCGCTATGTCTGCCTCCTCTAGGACCTTACACTCTGCCTGGGTCCCTGCTTGGCTCTGCACTAGGCGTGTTAATAGGTTTATCAGCCCTAATTACACCTACCTCATTCTCCTTCAAGACTGAGGCAAGACTTGCAGCCCCCGTCTAAGACCCTGGAGTAGTACATAAGAGTCCTTGTACCGCAGTCCGGCTACAGCAAACTAACCGGATGGTGACGAGGAACTTGTGTACATTGATACAGCAGGAGTAGGAGCCGTTTATTGTAGGACAGGAGGGGTATATATATACATTCCTCACAGCTTATCTTAATTAACATAAACTAGATACAGCAGTCAACCAATAAGGAATCTCCACACTTAATGGCTCGCTGATGTTACTTCACAAACCACTTCCTCTGGCAAAATGCCAGGCGCCATCTTGACTTGTTTACAGACCCTAACATTTCCCCCTTTTGTTTAATTTAAATAACGACCATAGTGGTTTTTACACAAACACCATAAATAATCTGCTACAAGCAGAAGGGGAGGATACAAAATGCCACAATACCAAGCCAATTTATGGCTCCATGCAAGAAGCCCTTGGAAAAATTATACCAGCAATGACACCGTTAGCAAAGATACCGAGTTACAATTTGTTGTAGATTACAGTTTGTTCTCTCAGTCCAGGTAAAGCAGTGTCTCAATAGATTAACTCACAGTCCAGGTAAATCACAGTCCAGGTAAGTTCTGCAGGCAGCTAGCTTAAATCACAGTCTAGGTAAGTTTTGCAGGCAGCTAGCTTGATCCGAAGTCTCGTCCGGTTCTCAGCAACACTGGAAATTCTTCCACCCTCATCCTCACCGGCACTGGGACGAAGGCAGGAACTCCGGCAATGATGCTAAAGAAAATCCTATAGTATTCCAGCAGGCACTAGGAAAACAACTTTCTGAACAATTTAGTACATTATCTCAAGGTTTTTTACATTTGAAATAAGCCTTAATGGCGCTCATTACTCATTAGCTTCCAGGTGTGGGAGAACCATTGTAGTTACTGGCCTTGGAAATGATCAAACTTTAGGGACAAGGGCCGTCTTCCGCCTGCAGCGTCCCGGGCAGCCCCAGATGGCCCCGGGGAGAGTCCGGGGAGTGTTCCGGACTCAAACTGCCACCGGGCACGGGGAGCAAGAGCCTGCGAGACTATGCCTCCGGGTCAGGTCTAGATTTGGGCTCTCGCAGTGGCATCCCACTCCCCGGTCGGGGGGCGGGGAAGAGCCGGCTGCCGCCACTTGGAAAGTCCTTGCTGCGCCATGACCGGCTCGCGCACGTGGCATCCGCCGCGCCGATTCACGCACCCTCCGATAACGAAAAGTATTTAGTAATAGCCTTTTGCTGCAACTTTTTTCCTGATAATCCTTCTTCTTCTGAACTTTCTTTTTCTTTCTGATTAGAGTTCCTGGGCTCTTATCAACACATGCCCTAACTATTCTTGGTTCCACTGGGGTGACTCCTTCCCTTAGTAATTTACTTCTCACCCCTTCCATATTTTCGTCACAAAGACAATACAACATTTCAAGACAAAACAAGACACAAACATACTGCATCAATCTTCTCCATTTTCTCAAAATGGCCATTTTTCCTCTCGCCCTATCTAGGGACGAGCAGATTTGCTCCGTCCTATCTAGGGACAGGCAGCTTTTTTTCGTCAACTTACCCCCGAGTGTCCTGGGGCTCCCGGTACGGGCCACCATCTGCGGCAGGCCGGCTGCAGCAAAATAACCAGGGGGTGACGAGCAACTTGTGTACATTGATACAGCAGGAGTGGGAGCCGTTTATTGTAGGACAGGAGGGGTATATATACATTCCACACAGCTTATCTAATTAACATAAACTAGATACAGCAGTCAGCCAATAAGGAATCTCCACACTTAATGGCTTGCTGGCGCCACCTCACAAACCACTCCCCCTGGCAAAATGCCAGGCGCCATCTTGACTTGTTTACAGACCCTAACATCTTTGTCCTGCACCTTCCAGGAACCTGGGAGGCAGGAACGTCACCCCACAGTGACACCCTCCAGCAGGAGTGACCGCCTCCTGGGAACTGAAACGCCTGACAGGTAAACACCCTGACAATAAGTGAAACCCGCCCCTCGAGTGACAAAGCCTTCTCCGGCAAAGACACCTCGCTGAACCAGAACTGAAATCGTGACCTCAGCGTGACCAAGGCTCTTAATTAAGCAGACCTCCAGCCCCACCCCTCTTCTCTACTTAAACCTGCAGCCCCTCAAGACGGGGCTGGGTACGGATCCCCCGAGCCTTCCCCACACGGACAGGTTGACAAAGCTCCTTCCCTGCCTCTCACCATGACCTTTTGGGTGATCAGACCTGGTCTGTTGGGGTCCCCGGAGTCAGGCCTCCAGCCTAGAACCCCGGAATTTCTTCACATGCATTAACCAGCCCCGGGACCCTCGATCTCCTCCTCTGAGCGGCCAGCCTAGTCGAAAACACAAGGGTGCCTGCTGTTGTTCCCCACGTGTGTTCACACACGCAAACACAAGACCCCCCAGCTGGAGAAACAGGACACTGAACCCTCGTGCACAGATAGCCCCAGCCCGCCTCTTACCACCAATTCCCCAGCCCCGATCCCCACGGGGCGACATGGCCTGAGTGCATGTACCTGCATGCACAGAGGGCTGTACCACATAGAGGGACCCCAAACTAGGAAACCTAGTGCTTTAGCAGGCCAGCTGGTGCATATTCTCACTGTCCCTTCCTGCTACAACTTCTCTTGACTCTTGAATGCCAACAAATCCTCTCCAGGCTCGGAGGGGCAGTCAGCTGAGTTGATTGTCCCTGAATGCAGACACAGGTCCTGGAGGACTGGCAGCTTTGCTCTGTCCGCTCCCAGCTCCCCTATTTAGGAGGCCCACACTGACCTGCAGAACCCGAAACGTTCTGGACAATTGCTATCGGCTGGCAAAAGCCTCCTCATGGAGGGGTTTGTCTCTTGCTGTCAGAAGTGGAAGGCGCACAGGCAGGAGCCTCATCCCTGCAGAAGCCGAGGAGCTGGAGCCACCCACGTGAAAACACTGTGGATGGGGGAGACTACTACAGGCACCTTGGACAGGATGGAATGGCCGCCGGGAATGGACAGCACTCTCAGACCCCGGCAGCCACTTCCTTGCAGGGCAGAACTGGAGCCTGCACGGACACCCCGTGTGGCCTCCCTCCTGGTGCACGGGTGAGCAGTTCCTGTCCCCAGTGTTGCCCATGGAGTCACGTACTCTGGCCCGCTCTCCAGGGGAGCAGGCCAGGGAGCCTGGGGGACCATGTAGACCGCTTGCCCCACAAGTCATCTCTGGTCCCAGAGCCACTCTCCACCCTTCCCTACAAAAGCATGGCCCCCAGGGTGGGCAGTGTGGGTGCTGATCCCAGCTCTGCTACCCACAGCTGCGGGCAATGGCAGCGCCTCCACCGCCAGCCTGTCTGAGCTGGCACTCTAATAGCACCGGGCACATGCTCGCCTGGCCTCGGCTTCCGGCACCCAGAGGTGCTGCTCAGATCCACGTGGCCCTCCGCCCCCAGCCCCACCACCCACGACGGTCTCCCCCAACCCGGAAGGAGCACAGTTAGCTGTGTGGTTTGGTCAGCGGTCACAGCAAAGCCCACAGACCGGGTGGCTTCTCCAGCAGTGATCCTGGCAGCCAGAGTGCAAGAAAAGACGCCGCAGGGCTGGATCCTCTGAGGCCGCCAGGGAGACTTTGTCCCCGTCTCCCCAGCTCCTCCTGCGATCCTTGCTGATCATTGGCTACAGAGGCACCACCCACCCCAGCCTCCCTCTTCACAAGGTGTTCTCTGCCAGTGTGGGCAGGGGACAGGGGTGTCTGTCTCCAAATTTCTCTTTTTATAAGCACCCGTCATTCTGGATTATGGCTCACCCTGAGGACCTCCGCCTCGCCAATCGCCTCGGCAAGGTCTCCATTGCCCAGTAAGGTCACCTGCTGCAGCACTGGGCAGTGGGGCTCCACCCTATGGCTCAGAGGAGTCACAGTGCACCCCACGGCCACCCCTCAGGTTAGTAGGTGCAAAGGCCTTTTCCCCCCATGGGCCTGTGCGGGGACCTTTGTGTCACCACACAGCACAAATACTGGAGCCTCAGGTGTAAGGTGCCCTTGAGGGGCCAGAACAGCTTCTGGGCCTCCCGCCAAGGCAGGAGTCCCTGTGTGTGTCCACTTCTGCTCCCTGGATGGCCTCCCTCACACAGTGCTTCAGGGCAGATGGCTCTTCCTGGCTGCAGCTGTGGGGAGAAAGTGGGGCAGAGAAGGGAGCGTGGGGAGCCAGCCGGGCACCTCCTGCCCCCACCCCCGTAGTCCCAGACTCATCACGAGGCTCAGGTGCCAGCGCCCCCCTGGGAGCCACAGCGTCACCCCCTCGGCAGCCCTGCCTGAAGAGGGTTCCCAGGCTTGGCTCTAATTCCCCTGCCAAGCGGAAGGAACCCAGCAGGTGATGCTGTCCTTGTCACTGTCCCTGATGGCTGTGTTTTGTCTTTTGTAGTCACCCACTGAGCTGGACACCGCTGAAGGTCACCAGGCTGGGCCCAAGCATGACCCGAGAACCCAGCAGGTCCACCAGTGGGTGGTCCCAGCCCAGACCACACAGAGACATTGGAGAGGTCCGTGCCACCAGATGCACTGTTGGTGGAACTTCATAAACGGCAGCATGAAATATTTACCCACTTACACGAGCTTAAGTAATTTAAGTTTGCTGGAAATCAACATCATGTTTTCATCTTTAATGAGCCTCTGTAAAGCAGCGGCTTCTGTCACTGGCAGGTGTCGGGGACAGGAGCTTCCACAGCCAGATGCGGCTTTAATCTCCCTCCTCAGCAGTGACGAAGGATGCAGGCAAAGCTTGGCCCCGGGCAGGGCAGGCGGGCGGGGGATCAGAGCCCCGTGTCCTTCCTGCTCCCCTGCTGTCTCTGGACACTGAAGGACACTGGGCACTCCTTAGCAGAGTTCACAGGGCCCTGATCAGCTGAACGGTGGTCTCCAAAGATGTGCAAGTCTTAGTCACCAGGACCTGTGAATCCGTCAGTTGACGTGGCACAAGGGACTTTGCAGACATAAGGACCTTGAGATGGACAGTGTGAGGACTTATTTTATGTGTCAACTCGACTGGGCCGAGGAGGGCCCAGAGAGCAGGTGCGACCTCATTTGGGTGCACCGATGCGGTGTTTCCATAAGAGGGGGGCATTTCCATCAGTAGACAGAAGAACCCCACCCATGCAGGTGGACCTTGTCCAGTGTGGGTGGTCACCTTCCAGCAGCAGGATCACCCAGTACAGGTGGACGTCATCCAGTTAGTTGGGGCCCCAAAGAGAACAAAAAGTGGAGGAAGGGCAGCTGTGGTCTCTACAGGGCCATTTATCTTCTGCCTTGGACGACCCAGCTGCCCATTCTCAGGCCTCCAGCCCCAGACTGGACTGCACCCTGGCTGTCCTGGCCTCTGGCTTGCAGGCCTCTGCTGTGGGACCACTTGGCTCCTTATCCTGTGAGCCGGTCCCCGTAGTAAATCTCCTCGTAGACAGATGCGCACGTACACACTACTGTAGCCCGCTTTCCCACGGCTGCAATCGAAAGCCCTGACAAGAACAATTTAGAGGAGGAAAAGCTTATTTTAGAGGTCTCAGTCCAGAGAAGGCTGGCTCCATTCCTCAGGGCCTGAGATGGGTCACAAGGATGTGGCAGAGGAAAGCAACCAGACTACGGCACCAGGAAGGAGAGAGAGAGAGAGAGAGAGGAAGAGGAAGAGGGCACTCCACTCATCAGGGACAAATAGATACTCCAAAGTCACAGCCCAATGACACCTCCTCCAATCGCCCCTCCCTGCCTGCAGTCACCACCCAGTTGATCCTATCAGAGGATTACTGCACTGGTTAGGCTAAGGCTCTCATAACCCCATCAGTTCACCTCTAAACCCTTCAGCACTGTCTCACACATGGGCTTCTGGGGGACACCTCGTATCTAAGCCATCACACACACAAACATGGCTAATTCTCTCTATAGCCACACAGCCGACCCTCCAAATCCATGGGTTGTGCATCCAGGGGTTCAACCAACCCCAGACCAAAAATATTCAGAAAATTGCATCTGCTCATAAGTAGAATATTAAAAAGTTGATCTCATGGAAAATGAGAGTAGGGAGAAGAGGGAGGCCGTGGGCGAGGCAGGTCGGCAGGTGCAATGTCGCTGAGCCTGTTACCCTCTAGGGGTGCTGGGTTCCCTGTCTGCGCTCAGCAGAGAATTCAAGAGCAGGACAGAGACAGAAGCAGGCAGCAGGCTGAGGGCAGACCCAACAGAACAGACTTCTCCAAAGAGAAGGGGCCCCGGCGCCAGGAGGCTGGTGGGGCAGTTTTGGCCTCTTCTTTTTATGGTCTCTGAAATGTCCTCCTTTCCTTACCTCCTCCCTGTCCACGTGCTCCTCACCATTATTGATTGGTGCCTCCTGTGTTCTGTTTTCGAGTTTCTATTGGGTCCCCCCTTAGGAGCAGGAATACAGAAACATCTGTCTGATTGGGTCCCCGCTTGTGTCCACAAGCGCTTTCGTCAAGGAGGAAGTTGACCTCATCAGGAGACCGTCTCCGTGCTCCTTTGTTCTGGCCCTGCCTGGACCTCCTTCCTCGCCATCTTTCCCTGCCTGCCTACGCCCTTCTACCTCTTCCTCAAGGGATAAGAAGAAAAAGTCCTGTTAGCAGCACAGCAGTGTGGATGCGACCAGCACAAGGCAGCGTGTGTATAAACCAGCTCAAGGGATGAGTGTGAACACACTCACCACGGAGAAAGGACCAGTGTTTGGTGATGGGTGTGCTAATTACTCTGTGTCGATCGCTCCTCAATGCAGACATGAATCAAAACATCACATCATGCTCCATAAATATGTACAAATATTATGTGTCAATCAAAAAATAAAAAGAAGGAAATTGCATCTGTGATGATGATATACGGACTGTTTCTCCTGCCATTGTTCCTAAACAATACGGTGTAACAACTATTTACATCGCATTTACATTAAATGACATATTCCAGGTGACCTAGAGATGATTTCGGGTCTTGAGGGAGGGCTGGGGTGGAGCTCAGTGGTAGAGAACTTGCCCAACGTGTGTGAGGCCCTGGGCCCCATCTCCAGCTCTGCAAAAACTAAACAAATCAAGTCTTGGGAGGACGGTGAAGGGCATACACAGATACTGCAGGATTTTATATAAGGAACTTGAGCATCCAGGGAGCTTGGAAGGGGGGTCCGGGAACCAATCCCAATGGAAACCAAGGGATCACAGTGAAGGGGGAGAGAGAGATGACTGACACACACACACCCTACAGCTTACACTTCCTCTGGAAAACCCTAAGGCAGGAAGAATTATCTGAGGTGGGGTGGGGGGTGGCAGGACCCACTGTGGTCACAAAGGGTCCTCACAGGGACAGAATGTGAGAGAAGATGCTACGTGGCCACCTTTGAAAATGGAGAAAGGTCTCCCAGGGCTGCAGGCAGCCCCTAGAAGCTGGGAAGGCAGGAGGAAATGGTTCTCCCCCGGGACCTCCGGAGGGGCCAGCACTGTCCACCCTCATTCGCTTCTGCTCACCAGCCACAGAGAGCAAACTTGTGCAGGTTTCAGCCTCTAAGTCGGTGGCCCCAGGACCGTGACCTCCCTTCAGCTTCTGCCAACCAGCTCTCAACCTGGCTGCACAGGCTCCTGCGAGGTCCAGCTTCAAACCTCCGGCCACCACATCCCGGCTCTGTGACCTTGGGCAGGAGGCTTGACCCCTCTGGGCCTGAGTCTCCTCTCTGAGGGCAACAGTGGGCCCTGGGGCTACTTGGCACTGTCAGCTCGGTGCCCTGGAGCTGCCGCTGCCTGCCTCTCAGGGCTGCCTGAGAGGGGCAGGAGTTTTGCGCTTCACGAGTCTGCCCAGCGGGAGTCCTGCAGAGAGGAAGCTCTTGCCCATTAGTGCTGCCATATGTCTAAGGAAAGATGAAACGAAGACCAAGCTGCCTCCACGGCCCAGCGAGGAACAATTAATGCTGGGATAACGGATGTGGCACTGAGCGAAGGCAGGTCGGGCTGGCAAAGTCACATTGGGCACACGTGGCTCCATGGCCCTGGAGGGGCAGAGGCAGGTGGCAATGCCTCCCACCCCCCAACCTAGCCCTCTGACAGTCCAGTTCCTGCACGGCATGCTGGGCGCTGCAGAGACCTGGCCTTGGCTGAGTGCTGGGGGGACCTCGGCCCATGCTCTGGATGGAGCAAGAGTCCAGCAGGATACCAAGCTGACCAGTGGGGCCAGCATCCTGGAGCAGGCCCAGGCAGGAAGGAGGGATGCCACTCAGGCATTAGGCTCCTCCTAGGTCCCCAGCTCCTGGTCACAAACTTCTGGGACTTAGGAGGAGACTCCAGAGGGCCCCAGCTGAGAGAGGCATCTGTCATCTGGTTGCAGAGAGGTGTACGTGAATCGCTGTGACTCGAGACGCAGAGGACTCCCAGGGCAGGCGGGGCAGAGGGGCAGGCTCAGGGGCTTGATTCCCTGAGGGGCCAGTTGCCAAAGGGAGATGCAGGTGGCCCCACTGGCTCTGGTCTGGGTGGCTGGGGGGACAGAGCACTGGAGCCTGAGGAGGGACAGGGTGAGGGGTAAGCCCGGGGAAGCCCTGGACTTGGTCGGGGGCTGCGAACGTGGGGTCCAGGCAGAACCTCTGCGGGAGGCTCAGGCAGGTGCGGAGGGGCACTCAGTTGGAAGAGACAGGCTGTGACAGGCTGCAGACACGACCCTGCTCTGAACAAGGAGCCGGTGGGAACCCTGCCGTCCCTCCCCTGGTCCCTGGCTCCCCTCCAGCATCCGGTGGCTACGGGAGTTACCCGTCATCCTCTGGCCCACGCTGGCAGGGCCACACAGCCACAGAGTCACTGCCGAGCAGAACACTGAGAATCTTTGGGTGCTTCCCACAGACTCTGCAGGGGGCAGGGGGCGAGGGAAGACCCCCGCAGGTGAGGAGGGCAGGCCGGGAGGAGGTGGGCGGTGGTGCAGCCAGGAGCACAGGGCACCCCTCCGGGCCGCCCCTCACGGCGCCTGGTCAGGCCCCAGCACAGCCCTCAGGAGGGCCGACTTCAAAGGGCCTCGTGGAAGCCCTTTGGTGGCTCAGCCAGCAGCTGTCAGAGTGTCTGTAATGACTCCGAACTTTTCCTTAATCCTTCCAACTCTGCAAGTAGCTTACATAATCCATCCATCCATCACCAGGCAAGTGTGGCGTACAGTGAGCAGGACTGTCCCCAAATGACCCCGGGCCACGTGCCAGCTGAGACAGGGGCTCTCCTTTCCCCTGGTGAACGGGCTGCTTCCCACAGACTCACCCAGGCAGGAGCTGAGAGCCCCACAAGCCAGGGCCTCAACCCTGGGCAACTAACTGTCATTTCCAGACACGGCCTGGTGCCAAAAACAAATGACGAATCACTTTTCTCCCAAGTGCACAACACAAAGCTGGGATGGGAGGAGGTGCGCACCCTCCCTAGGACAGGACAGGCCTGGCACACCCCTCCCTCAGTGCCCAACCCAGGCCTGGTCTGCCTCTCAATCTTCCCGTCCAGTCTACCAGCTGACCCACATGTCTCAGAGTCCAGGAGTGTGATCCAGACCCTGACATGTCATGGTGCCCCCAGATAGAGCCAGCTGGTATGACACCAAGGTCCTGGCCCATCCCCAGGAGTATGATCCTGAGAATGTGCAGGACAAGGGTGTCATTGAGGGGGTGGGTGCCGGAGCCTAAGAGCGTGTCCTTGAACCCACTGCCGAGCCCTTCAGGGCTCATTCCCTTATCCACCGCCGGGGAACGGCAGGAGCTGACCCTTGGAGAAAGCCACCAGGAGCCAGATACCACTCTGGGCTTGGGGTGTTTCCTCATTTCTCCCTGCAAGACCTGAGGACGTGGGCATTAATATCACCCTAGTCTTGCTGACGAGGAGACGAAGCCGTGCTCACCCCGGGCTCCCAGGGAGACAGTGGCAGCAATGAGACTGGAGTCAAGACATCTGGCTGCAGCTGCTCCCTGCACGGCCTCTCAGAACAGCAGTGGCTGCTCCACAGGGCTCTGAAACCCTCAAGGAAATCAGGCAGGGTGCAGGGCGCAGCCCTGGGGCTGCACAGAGCAAGTTCTTGTTACAACAGCTCCTACCGTGGGGCAGGACACAGGAGGAGGGGCCGGGTCTCCAGGTAGGATCCCTCCAGCTAGAGGGTGGATGGGGTTCACAGGTAAGGAAAGCTAATGGCCACCCTGGGGGCCACTATCCATTACATGATGAATGGATGGGTCTGGGCTGCCATATTGGTTTCCTGCGGCCGCTGCAATAAACTGGGTGTCTCAAAACACTACACATTTCTTGTCTCACAGTTCTGGGGGCCAAAAGTGAAAATCCAGGTGTTGGCAGGGTCAGTCCCTCTGGAGGCCCTGAGGGAGAATCTGCTCCACACGCCTCTCCAGCTCCGGGGTTTGGCAGCCCTCCTCTTGGCCTCTTGGCCTCGTCTTCGCACCGTGCTCCTCCTGGCTGTGTGTCTCCGACTCCACAAGGAGTCTCCTTTCTTGGTGTCTGCATCCAAAGTTTCCTCTTATATGACACTGGTCATTGGGTCAAGGGCCACCCAAACACGGTTCCAGCTTAACCCGATTATACTCACAAAGTCCCTATCTTCAAACAAGATGGAAGACATGGGTACTGAGGGTTTGGATTTGAACTTACCTTTTTAGGAACACAATTATACTCAGTGGAGCTGCTCACATCAGCAAAGAGTGGGACCGGATGTCACCTGCCTCCTGCTGAGAGAACCAGCACCACCTGCAGGCTCATCAAAACAACCAAGCCATCTATTGAGCCGCCAGTTTCAGCTGCCCCTTGCCAGGAAGTACCAAGGACAGAGGAACACAGTGAATGGCACCATGGGGACGACACAGTCAGCAAAGTGCACAGTCGGGGCCCCTCTAGAGCCAGCCCACCAGATAACACGTAGGCAGTGAAAGGGCAGGATGGGCAACCTGTCCATTAAATCAAAGATACATCAGGTTTAAATAATGGGTACCACTGCACAGAGTTCCGTTAATTGATGTGGGTGGTGGTTTGGGGGCTGTTTGCCTTTTGATAGCCCATTAAGCTAAACAGGCATTTGGTATGATTTTTCTGTCATGTGTGGGTTTTGTTATCATAGAAAGGTTTCAAAAGTTAACTACTCTCATTACTATTAAAATTATCATCATTGCTGTGAGTTGAATATGTCCCAAAAATGCATGTGTTGGGAACTTAGTCTGAAAGTTCAAGTGTTGATCTCACTTGGAGCCAGGACCTTTAGGAGGTGGTTAGGGCTAGATGAGGTCATGAGGGAAGGCCCTGTGACGGGGTCAGCAGCCACGCAACAGGAGCAGAGACTGAGCCGCACATACAGCTCCTTTCTCTAGCCACCTGATGCTCTCCTGCAGATAAGGTTCTCAGCAGATAAGGGCCTCCACTTTGGACTTCCCAGCCTTCAGAACTGTAAAAACAAATGTCTTTTCTTTATAAATTACCAGCCCGCATGGAATTGTGTCACAGCAACACAAAGAAAGAATTTAGATAATCGTCTTAACCATGATCCTGATATCTTTCCACAAATATTTATGAAGAGTTCCATGATCTGGGCATGGTGGCACATGAGTGGGATCCCAGTGACTCAGGAGGCTGAGGCAGGAGAATCACAAGTTCAAGGTTAGCCTCAGCAACTGAGGCTCTAGGCAACTTAGCAAGACCCTGTCTCAAAATAAAAAAGGGCTGGGGGATGTGGCTCAGTGGCAAAACACTCCTGGTTTCAATCCCCAGTACAAAAGGAAAAAAAAAAAAAAACATGGATCTAGCACTGCACTGTGCTCTATGCTGAGACTTCAATGATAAAAACAGACAGGATCTCTGACCCATGGAACTTACTACCTGGGGCAGGTGAATGGTGAACAGGTAGCGATCACACAAATGACCATGTCATTCCAGCATGAGGGATGCAAGGACAGAGAGGGGACTTGGAGGCCGAGGGTAGCACCGGGAGCCTGTTGTGCTCTGGATGTGAGTGTCCCCCAGAGCTCCTGTGTTGCTGGGATGTTTGGAATGACTAGGGAGAGCTGGACCTGATCAGAGGGTGAGTGCATCTGGGGGGAAACTGTGGGCAGGTGGGGGTGGGGAGGTGAGTCACCTAGGGCTGCCCTGGAGGGTTTTATTGTCCCCAGCCCCTCCTTCTCTGCCTCAGCTTCCTGGCCCTCACGGGGTGAGCGCTTTCCTCCCTCATGCCCATTCTCCACGGTGCTCCAACTTACAGACCAGAGCAACGGGGCCCCTGACTGTGGGCCCACCCTCTGACCCCGTGAGCCCAAAGCACACCTCCCTCCTCTCAGTCGTTCTCACTGGGTGCTGTGGCCACAGCAATGAAAAGCTGACTCAGGGATACTGAGCCGACAGACAGCCCCCATTTCCCCCGGGAGAGAGGGTTTTGGTTCTGAGGGAGGGATGTGGGTTAAACAGCAGGAGCACCAACAAGCACTGCAACACCGGCTGCGAGCACCTCCTGGTCAATAGTGTGCCAGGCCCCTCCCTAGAGCTCAGATGGATGTTCTCATTTCAGTCCCCAATGAAACATGGAAAAACAGATCTACGAGCTGGTGTAAAGCTTATTTAAATTATGCCTGATCTACATACCAAAATGCACAGTTCGCGAGTCTTGGCAGCTGCCTGTACCCATGTACAAAAACACCCCACAGAAGAAGTGCGGCAGGCCTTCACCTCTCGAGAGTCCCTGCTCCAGCCCACCTCTGCTCAGAGGCCGTGCCTTAGATGTCGAGAAACTCGGTCGAGGCAGTTTTAAGAGAACTCTCTGCCACAACTGGCTGCAGCTTCCCCTAAAGGAGGGTCAGGGGTGGTTGCCGTCTCCAAGGCGCTCAGACCCCTGCACAGCATCACCCCAAACCTGCACAATTGGGCAGGGGAAAGGGCCAGCCAGCTGTCACTTGGAGGTGGGGCACAGGAGGCCGTGATGACAGGCATCTCTCACCCAAGAGACCTGCAGCTCACTCAGTCCAGCTGCACTCAGGGTGAGGACCCAGAAACCAAGACAGCGGGGCGGCAGGCTGGGAAGAAACCTCGAGCAATATCTGGAAAGTGAGGGGACAAGAAAGCCATTTCAAATGGCTAAAAGTGCCCCTGAGCTGGACAGTCAGAGTCTGGGTCTCTTTCTTCCTGGGCCAATGGCAGGAAGTGTGTGGAGGGAAGCTCTGTTGGGACCTTCTTCCACGAGTTCTCTCTGTTGGTGAAACCGTCCCTGGAACATGGGCACACAGTCCTCAATAGCCACTTGTCCTTGCTCCCAGGATCCCAACTGGCCACCTTGCCCACATTTGCCTTATGCAACATGTAAAGAGGTTAAAGAGAGTGGGAGGGGTCTCCGTGTAAGCCCAGCTCCCCTACCCCACTACCCATCCACGCCCCCTCACAATCAAGGAAGAGGGTCACCCTCCATCACCACAGCTCCTGAGCAGGGGACGGTGGAGATGCCGATGACACTGATTCTCTATTTGGGAAAGGAAAGGAGTGTCCCTGCAAGAACAGCTGGTGCTGTGGGCTGAGGTTAAAGGGCAGGAGGAGTTGGCCTCTGCTGCTGACCCTCCTGGCTCACAAAGACTTCCTCTGAACCGAGCGGGAGACCCGCGTGAGCCATAAAGCCACAAATAGCACCAGGGAGGGCAAACGCTTTGAAGCTGGTGCATTGCTGGATAGGGGAGAGGAGTTGGGGAAGACGGTCATCGCTAGGAGGAGGAGGAGCCCTCAGGCACCCTGACCTCCAAGCGCACTGCTCAGAGCAGCCCTCTGCCACCCCTTTGGCAAGCCCAGGGCTGAAGACCCTGGGAATAAATCCCCAAGCCTATTAACCGCCCTTGGGAGGGCTCTTCATCTCTCTGTCTGGCCAGGACCTGCGCCACTCCACACCCCGGGCTCCCTGCAGCAGGTGTTTTGGAATGACAATCCAGCCGAGGACTAGCTCAAGGGTTTCCTAGGAAATCTGCCACCCAAACCCCAGCAACTGCCTCAGAGGTTGTTCCTCACCCACCACGAGAGAAACGCACGGGCTTATCCTGGAAAAGGAGGTTCAGTGCCCACCCGACCCGGCAGAGGCGGGAAATGGGCGCCCGCCATGCCTGGGCCCTGCACTTGGCAGTTCTGCCAAGGAGAGGCTGCCTGAGAGAGAAACCACCTGAGCCCCTCTCTGCGGCCCAGGAGGCTCCATCCTACCTCCCACTTGGGAACGCCAGCACCCGGCTTCCCCTTTGCAGCCACTGACCTGTCCTGGTTAACCCCCCCAAAGAGGGTGACCCTAAATGGAAAGAAAGGAGGGTTCAGTTCATTGAGACCTTACTACAGGCCAACCCCTGGACCCAGGGCAGCACATGCCTCGTCTGCCAGGAAGCCCGCCCCCGGGCCCCCGGGCCCCCGGGACCACCATCTTCCACAGCAGTGGGAGCACCTTTAGGAAGGGGCGGACTCCACCTGGCTTCCTGTCAGGCCTGACCAATCAGCTCCTGTGCTGCTGGTGACTGGCTCACAGCAGGGCCGGGACCCAATCACAGTGCACTCCTAGGGGTCTGGAATTGGGGAGGTGGCCCTGAGCTTCTAGGGCGTCCTGCTCCCAACTGGAACTGGAGACTCAAAGGCCACACCTGAGTGGAGAGAACCAAAGACCGAGCCGGGCCTGGAATTTATGGGACCTGCAGTCCTGTCTTTGGCTTCAGCCAATTTGGGTTGTTTTCCCCTTTTCACCTGCAAAATCCAAAGAGCCCTATCAGCTCTTATCTCCACTGTCAGATAAAGAAACTGAAGCTCAGGGATTAGGCAAAGCAGCCAGATTCACACAGCTGTTCAGCTGCAGAGGTGAACTTGAAATTCTAATTCGGATCTGTCTGAATCTGTCAGAATAAATCACATATTTCATCAAATCAAAGGCATACCATTGTGTGATGGACCACTAAGAAAGAATTTTAAATTCTGCCAATTAAATCTTAACTCAATGCTGTCCTATCACCTGTAATTTTATTTTTATAAAATCCTTGAGCAAAAAACAAAACTTTATGTATCGCATTTCCCTCAGATACACACAGAAAAGGGAAGACAAGTGAAACGAATTAGCCTCTGCTATTTCTGAATCTCCCAGCCCACGAGCCCCACTCTCCCGGGCCACCTCTGAGTCCCTGTGGCTGTCTGGTCTCCCACAGTGTTGTGTGATGGGAAGAGGCATCTCTCCAAGGAGGCCCCACGGCTGCGTCAGACTTCTCTTCCAAGTGCTGCTGCTCATCCCCAGTTGGGAAGCTGATAGTTTCTAGAAGGAGCCAGAGGAGGGCTTTTATCCCAGCCAGGACTCCTGTTCCTTCCTGAGTGGGCCCTTTGGTGGCCGTGACTGAATGTGAAGGCAGCAGTTGTCCATGCAGCACCTGGAATGACCCCCAATTCACAGGTAAGCAGACCTCAAGGCCCCAAAGTCAAGGTCAGGTGCATGCAATTCCGAGAGGCTGAGATGGAAGAATGACCCCAGGGCTGAGGCCCTGCTCAGGAGGCACACCGCCCTCCCGCGTTCACAGAACATGCGTCCAGTTTCCCGCTGGATCCTGAAAACATCAGTGGAAAGCCTGCTTGTCTACCTTTCATGACTGGGACCCAGGGACCCAGGAGTGGGGCGTCCCCAGGCCACAGGGCAGGCACAGGCAGCGTCCAGACCTAACTCAGGCTTGCTGCCTCCAGAGCCTGATCAGGGCACACCGAGGTGGAGGAGCGCTGGGATCCTTTAAAGCACTCGTTTAAAAAGCTCCGTCCAGCCAGGGTCTTGGAGGAGACCCCAATGACATCACCCTGCTTCCCACCCAAGTTCTGCGCCAAATAGAAACAAGACAAACGAGTCAGTGGAGGGTGAGCCGGAGTCTCGCTTGGGGGAACAGCTTTGGGGAGGAACAGACAGGCTTCCCACCCCAGAGAAGAGCTGGCAGGGCCCCCCGACAGGAGGCCGAGAGCCCAGGCAGACATACCGGCTGCTCCTGCACCCATCCAGGGGGGAGGGTGGGGAGACTCGGTCTCTTCAGCTCACACATCCCATATTTTATCTACAGCCCATGGTCAAAGGCAGACTGAGGAACTGTGAGCCTCCACAGCAGGCCCAGCCCGCTGCCGTGGGCAGGAGTGAGGGCCCAGGGCAAGAGGCCAGAGCATCTTGAAGAGGCATTTTTCCCTGGAAGGAAACGCCAGGCGTGGGCAGCAAACACCTGACTCCCGCCCTGGTCCCCTGTGCCCTGGAGGCTTCAGAAGGCCTCGTCTTGGGAGAACTGCTCTTCTGTGTGTGAAAACCCACACTGGGCCTCGGGGTGGCAGAGAGAGCGCTGGAGCCTGCTGTGGAATGGGCGAGGCTGACAGAAGGGACAGTCATCTGCACCAGGCAGCGCCATCTTCTCCGGGAGTAGATGCACCTACAGAGAGCTTGGCCCATGTGCCAGCCCAATTCAGCCAAGAAAACAGTCACAGCATGAATTTCAGGAAATAGGGTTCCATGTGGGAACTAGAAAAGTAGGGGGCCGAGATAGGGAAGGCTTGGGAGGGGTGGGGAGGAAAGACTGACCCTCCAGCCTGCAGCCTGGGAGCAAGTGGGAAACAGGAAGTGGGGACACAGCATGATGCTCAGTGAGCAAGGCCTGCTGGTGACTGCCATGGCCCTCTCAGGCCTGCTGAGGGCCCTCAAGCACTAGCCTGGGATGACAGGGCCTGTCAGCCCCAACCCAGCACCTAGAATAACCACCAACCACCAGGTTCGTTGTGTCTTGATTCCTGGGCACTGGGCTCTGCCAGCTCAGCACCTTGCCCAGCAGCCCAGCGCAGCAGCTGCTGTCTGGCACAGGAAGACCGTGCCCACATCTGTGTTTGCACTGGCAGCCAGGCTCCAGCAGGCCGCCCTGACCCATGGCCAGCAGAGATGGCTCTGGGGAGCGCAGGGCCAGAGACGGCTGTCCCAACCTTTGCTTAGTTTCTGTTCTGCTCACCAACAGGCTCACAGCTCTCCAGCAGTTCTCGGGGTGCAGCCTCTCCTCTCGGGTTCCCCTGACATGTGGAAGCTCAGAACCACACACCCCCCCCCCACAGGCTCGGGTCTTGGAGGAAGCCCATACCTGCCCTGGCTCACTGCCCTGGAAAACAGGTGGCTGGGCCGCGGGGTGGACTGACAGTTAATCTGCGCCTTAATTCCATCTCCGTCTCTTTGCCCTGGTTAACTGAAGAGTTGGGATCAAGGTGCTGCAGTGCGTACCTGGAGGATGGCTGGAAACACCTGCACCAAGTGTTCGTAGGGAACCATGCTAGGAAAAGATTGGCGTCTCAGGAGAGCTCCGAGGCCCAGCCCCCCAGAAACCCTGAAAAGCCATGAGCGTGTCCCAGGTCCCCCAAACATGCACCATGGCAGTATGAGCCCAGCTGGAGAGCAGAGCTTCGTGCAGAGACTCAGAAACAAAGGCAAGCAGGACTGGGGACCCAAGGAGGGGAAAGAAGGCAGGGGAGGAATGGGGAGTACGGAGTGGGCAGAGACCTGAGGCTGAGAGAAGACACAGCCCTCTCCACAAGGAAGACGTGCAGGTGCACACAGGGCCAGCCCAGCCATTGGGTCCCAGGGCTTCAGTAGGCCTTGGGCCACCCGGGACCTCAGTTTCCTATCTGTACCAACAGACCCTTGTGCCCCCCGCCGTGACTCACTGGTGATCTCAGCAGAGAGAAAGCGTTTTCTAGCAAAAGCCAATGGGAGGGGGGGCCGGAGAGGAAAGGAAAAAGCCAGGAAGCCGGACGGAGCTTCTGTCCCTGCTGTCCTCGGGGTCTCAAAGGGTGGAAGCCCCTGCAGCTGGAGCCACAGCTTGGCCACCCAAGGGAGGGGCTGGGCCGCTGAACACAGGAAGGGTGCCCCTGTGTGAAGGAGAAGACCAGTTGGCCCACATGTGCCACCCAGGAGGTGCCTGAGCCCCAGGGGAGAGCAGCAGCAGCCCAGCCGGGCACCTGGAAACCCCAGCCCAGAACCACGGGGATGGGAGGGATTCGCCCTGCTCCAGACCAGAGGGCAGTGGCCAGCTCTGGACGCACAGGGTGCAGTGAGCCCTCCCGCCTGCGCTGTAAGCAGCTGCCACCGCTAATGCATTCTTAAGGTGCCACTTTCACTGCCTGGCACCGGCCAAGGTGCTGGGAACCTGAGAAGCCAAAAACGCACAGAAAATGCTTCTGCTCACTCTGATCCCGGGCTGCACAGAAGATTCTAAAGGCCCTAGGAAAGGAGCCCCTTTCTGTGTCCCTCGCCTGCTTACCACGGCCACTCGTCCTCCCAGAGGGCATCCTGGGATGCTAGATCCAAGAACAAACTGAGACCAGGAAACGGCCCAGAAACTGTGCTGCCTGGGCCGCCAGCCACCTCTTCTGCTGTCTCATCCTGCCCCCTGGTGTCCAGGACCAGAGACGCCCAGGGATGGCTTCTCTGAGTGCTAGCTTAGTGCTCAGGAACAGAGCCCCACGGGGTGGAGAAGTGGGGGGATGTCTAGGTCCAAATCTGGCCCCAGCACCTCCGTGCTGTGTGATCCTGGGTGAGTTTCGCCCCCTCTCTGTGCCTCAGCTTCCCCAGGTGTAAATGAAGGCAACAAGAGAACTTGTCTGTCATAGGTTGTGGGGAGAATCACCTGAAGTGGTCCACAGGAGAGGTTTCCAACAGTTCATGAACAAATGGGGGTGCTCTCAAAACAGGGGGACCTCGTTATTCCACCCACGGGGAATCCAGTGGGGGCCAAGCCAGGAGGCAACTATCTATGACTTGGTCACTAAAACCGTGGTCACTCCTGTGCCCAAGACCCTGTGCCAGCCACCCATGCAGGTGGACAGCCGACGCTCTGCAAAGGTGAAGTCCTATGAGGTCAGAGTGCAGGCTGAGGCTGGACCTGGGGCTCCGTGGTAGAGCACTTGCCTAGCACATCCGAGGTCCTGGGTCCAATCCTCAGCCCCACATAAAAATAAATAAATAGAATAAAGATATTGTGAAGAAAAATCCTAAAAAATAAAGAAGAAGAAGTAGGGCTGAGCCTGTAAAGGGGGGGGGTGTCCTCCACTCTGAAGTCGCTGTGTGCTGCTTTCCCAGCCATTCTCAGAAAACCCCAGGACCCCGCAGCCCGGCCTCTGCAGTGTGGCCCTGCACCCTGAGCCCCTCGTGCAAAGCATCCTCAGCATAAAGATCCAGGCAGGAGGTCTGGGAGGTGACCCGAGATCCCAGGCCGGGGCTCCGCTGGCTCGGCAGCAGCTCTGCTCTTGCAGGCTTCTGGTATCCCTGGGCATAGTAGTGATGAATTTTCAAAATCATTGCTAGAAAAATCCCTCTTGAGAACTTCAAGGGGGAAGTATCACCGTTTGGGTGCAGTGTCCCACCTGTGTGTGCCAGTGAGAACCACAGGCTTGGGGCTGGGTGTGCAGAACATCCAGCCTCCGCTGACCGCGGACGCCTGATTCTCTAAGACCCCCAGCAGAAATGAATGACGAGAGGTCCACGACACCCTGATGGGTTAGATAATGCATTCGTCACTGACTGGGGAAGGCCAGCCTCTTGCTTGGACAAGTGGCCGGGGTCAGGCTGGGGCCGGCTGGAGAGCAGGGCCCCATTCGAGGGAGGAGGGAAAGGCAGGAGTCTTCAGCAGATCCCACAGAGAGGCGCCCCTGGGCTTCCAGGGCCGGCTTAGGCGCCACGTTCACGGAGACACTTTATCTGCAAGCCCCTCTGCGGGAAGTTAGCATCCCCTCAGCAACGGAGTCAGAAAACTTTTAGTAAATTAAAAAATTATTCAGAAGAACATTTCTCTCTGACTGAGAGGAAGGCAGGGTGCCTCTTTTTTTCCTTAGAGGAAAATGTTTCTACAAAACCTTTTTCTTTGTCATCAGGTACGTGCAGTAGGTATTAGTTCCAGAGAAATTCCACAGAAATCCGGGAAGAGGAGATAAGAATGTTCCAACCAACCCAAGGAAAGGGGAGCTGCAGACCCACCAGGCAACATCTTACCTCATTTTTTCCTGTGTCAGAGAGCAGCTCTGGGAGGCAGCCTCTCCGGGGTTCTGTCTGGTGAGCGTGTCACTGTTTCCCTGGGGCCTGGAGCCACCCTAATTAGTCCCATGGTGTGACTTAGGGTGGGCACAGCCTCACTGGATGGCAATAGGGTGGGATTGGCCAAGCCAAAAGCTGAGCCGCGTGCCTTGGGGTAGGGGCTTCGGGTCAGATGGAGAGTCAGCTGGGAGACCGATGGCCACGTGGGCAACCCACCAGTCAGCTCTGCCCAGGTGATGGAGCCCAGCAACAAGAACGCTGGACACGGGGGCTCGGGAGCTCGGGAGCTCCCTGGGCTGGTGAAGTGGTCACGTACGGGTGCCAGTGGAGTAACCCCAGGAGTGACGAGAAGAGCTCCGCTCAGGCACTTTCCTGGACTCAGGCACTTGTCCCCTCCTCTGCTGGTCTGACCCGTGTCCTTTCCCAATGAGGGGCCATCATTCTGAGTGGAGCAGCGATTGGTGCGTTCTGCGAGGCCCTCTAGTGAATCATCAAATCTGAGGGTGATCTTGGGGACCCCTAACTTGTGACTGGCTTCAGAAATGAGATCTTGGGGGGCTGGGAACCCTCCCGTGTGTGTGGCCTGGCCTGCTGTCTGTGAGTGAGAGGGACAGGCACAGAGAGAGACAGACAGAGACAGAATCGTCCCCCATTCCTGCATCTGGTAAAATTCTCCCTCTGGGATACTAAGTGTACATCCTGGAACTGACGGACCCAACAGAAAGATTTCCCCCACCTTTTCACCTTTAAATTCCTGGGAAACACCCAGGAATTCCAGATGGTGCCGACATAAAACCCTAGACAAGGCACGCACCTTGTGAGCTGCGGCTTATGCATGAGCCGACACCCCAGGAACCCAGGGGCCTGTGGAGACTAGCCACGAGGCGGGCCCTGCCTTCTGCTTTCTGCCCAGACTCTGAAAAGGGGGGCGCGAGGCGGAGAGGAGCGGGTGCCTGAGCTAGACGGGGGGACGCGTCACTGGACAGCGGGGCGTGGGCAGAGCCAGGTCCGAGAGGCAAGGCCGTGCCACGAGGTGAGTTCATAGCTGCTAGGTGCTGCCAGTGCGCGGTGCCACATATCCATCGTTCGGTCTCCTCAAAGCCCGCTGGCCTGAATCTGGATTCTTGGAGAACAACTGGACAGGGCACCAGCCACAGGGGTATTAGCAGCCAAATGTCCTACAAGGAAATTGGGGATTCCTGCACACAAAGGAGCCGGCCAGAGTGAGCTCGAGACCAACTGCTTGCCGTTCTGCTCCTGGGCCACCAAGCAGGGCAGACCCCACCCTGACCAACGAGGAGAACTAGGGCCACTCTGCCTCTCATGGACCCCAGCTTGCTTAGAGCTGCTTCCTGCCCACCTGCAGGCTTGCCTCAGCCCTGCTCTGAGAAGGCCGCCTCCCTGGAACTCCTCCCCCTTCCTCCACCGAGGCCAGCCACGTCTGTGGGGACAAGGCAGCTTCCTCCTCACCAAGCTTCGAATCTGAAGCTGATGCTGCCGGTGCTGGATCTCTCCAGTCGCACATCTCAGCAAAATGACTTCTGCTGATGCTCATCTTCAAGTGAAGGCAGGCTTTAGGCCCTGTGCGCTCCCCAGGCGGTGCTTCTGCTTCCTGCACCCGCCACCATGCCACCTCAGAGGCCTTGGTCCCCTCCAGGGACAGCGAGGGCACCTTATATCTCTGGCACCTGAAGGAACCCGTTTGATTTGACAGTCCATGAAATTTAGTTCTGGGAGGCCACATGTGGGAATGGCCCTTGAGATGGCTGGAGGTCAATGTCCCCAGTCCCAACTGGGTCCACATTCTGCCAAAGGGACATCAGTGAGAATGGGCAGAGTCCCCCTGTACAACCCCCCGAGAGCATCTCCTGGCGTGGAGGGGCAGGGTGTCCATGCACCAGCTTCCCTTGCAGCTCTGGTACGGACAGTTGCCCTCTGTACGGACAGTATTCCTCCTGTGCACGACAGGAGTGTCACCGCACAGCCACAGAGGGAACCACTCCTGTCAACGGGCACATTTATGGGCAAAATCTGTCCCTAATGTTTAGCCAATTAGCCAAAGGGCGAGGGGCACCTGGGCGAGGGAAGCAGCCATGGTCTGTGCGAGAGGCCAGGTCCCGCCTCCTGTTCTGCAGCTAGAGCCTCACCTCACGTTCCACCACCCCCAGAAGGCAAGGCGGCTCTCAAAATAGGACATTCCACCTTCATGTACTTCTTCCTGCCTCAAAAAATGGTATTTTTCATTGAATTGGAAATCTTGCCTTTTCCAGGCTCTGTCCTTTCATGAAAGGGCATTGCCACTGTGATCCCGCCACAGGGCTGCAGAGAGCCGTGAGGCCACCAGGAGGCCAGCCCTGGGTGGTGTCCGAGTTCACGACATGACAGTCATGTCTGCTCGTGCAACGTCATTTACACCCTGGGGGGTGTTCTCAGCATCACCAGGGCAAGCTGCAGCCACAGTGGCCCCAGAGCTCGGTGCCTCATGGTGGCCTCTGCTGGCTCTGCGTGTGCACCTGGACTAGCTCAGCAGATTGCAAGCTCATCCCCAGCGAGAGCCACATTGCAGGCGATCAGGGCCTGGCTCCATGTGTTTGTGTTTTGTTTTCTGCGGTGCTGGGGGGATTGAATGCAGGGGGATTGAATGCACATGCTAGGAAGACACTCTACCTCTGAGCCGCACCCCCAGCCCAGGGCCCCAGGATTTCTAGATGCTGCCCCAGGATTTCTCACGAGGCAGAAGCCCACACCAAGAGCTCCCCAGACATTTGAAGGATTAAACAAATGGATTCCAAGTGCAGTGACGGGGTGCGGGAAGATGTCTGCAGATGATTTCTGGTGTACTTCCTTGGGGCCTATGTTGGTGCAGTGTAGGGCCTATGAGCATTTTCCTTCCTCTCTACTTATGTCTGGAAGATTCACCAAAATGATTCTGAGTTGCTATCAATAAAAACAGAAGCACAATTAGACTTTTCAAACACACACGATTAATTGCAGATAAAAGACAGAAGCCAAGAATGAAAAGACAAGTGGACAAGAAAACATGAATAAGGAATGCTCCAAGTTCCTGCCAACAGACCAAGATGAGATGGGAACAGGCTGTGAGCTTGGGGCAGTGTCACACAGGTCCACAAGTCAGGCCAAAACCCATCCCAGTCTTGCTGAAAAGGAGCAGGTATAATCAACGCACAGCTGCACCCTAATCCCAGGAGGTTGGGGGATATTTGAAGCAGAAAATGGTCTCTGTACTCAAACATATTAATGTCACAGACTATTGATCAGTCTACAAAGTAAGCTCCCAAAACTCCCAGAATGTTTAGCCCCAGTGAGAGCCCTACAAGGCACTGGGGTTCCCACTGCCCATGTCTAGGACCCCCGCTCCCTTACCCTCCCTTCTATCTCTGCAGGAACTGTCAGCCCGCAAAGAGCGTGAAGCTCAAGTCAGTGCCTCCCGACGCTCTTCTTGACCAACCTGACACTACAGACTGTCTCCTGCTTGGCACCTGGCTCAGGTGCCCACCAGGTCCCATCTCACACATCCTCCTTCCACCTCCTCACATCTGGCAGGACCTTGGTGAACTTGTGTGGGAGCCACTGAGGAATGAAGACTTGCCAACAGCAGATGCCACCCTACTCCTGGCTATTACTGCGCAGCAAAGCCAGGAGGAAGGGGAAGGTGACCACCAGAAACTTTATCAGAGGACATTTTAAAGCAGGTTGTTTTATTTTTTTTCCCTTGGTTTCTCCTCTGCCTTTCTTTAACATGGTTCTTTAAGACATAAAGGGTCAGATGCAGGAAAGGATCATTCCTTATCACAGAGGCCACCGTCTCTTGCAGTAATGAGATGTGCTCTGGCCGGGTGGCCTTGGTTAATGGGTCTCCTGGCTGCTAATCAGTTGGAAATCCTCTTCAACTTCTCATCAGCCTCACGGGTTTGTTGAAGGCAAATATGGAGCTGTGGACACGTGGTGGTTAAGCAGCGACTCTGTGGTGTAGGAGCGTACCCAGCTCCCTCGAATCTGCAGTCCCAGGTCTCTAATGCACCATCCCCACCACAGCCCATTCCACAAACGTCAGCGGGGAATCCACCGGAAGGGCAGGCACAGTGCCAGGCCGTGCCTTCAGGGGTTACAGTCCGTGTGGGAGACCCACCCCACACGAGCACTGTACAAGCATCCCGTGCGGCGGCCATGAAGACGATGCCCTCGTGGTGCCCCTCATCCTGGAAGGGCAGGGGGCAGCTAATCAGAAATAAAGAAATGAAACAAACATGAGAAACTCGGAGACACATGGAGTGACTGGCTTCAGTTTGGAGTGGCTTTGTGCTCTTCCAGGATCTGCTGCAACCCAACCCAGCAACTGAGAAGGGGAGGGGGGGGAAGGCTCCTCTGGGTACTTCAGCAGCTGTCATCAGGGGGCAGCTTGCCAGCCTAGGGCCCCACCTGTTTCCTCCTAGTAGACCCAAAAGGAGAAGGAGGGAGGAGGTGACCCTGGTCACCAAGAACCCTTATCTGGCCCCCCACCCCAGCAGGCCCGACACCTCCTATCGCATGTGTTCCCATCACACTGAAAATCCACAGTTCTTTATGTGAACATTTCACCAACACTCTTCTCCCCCACTGAACCAAAGCTCTAAAAAGTCAGCTTGTTTGCATTTGCGGCCACTGTACCCCAGTGCGGGCCTGTCTGGCCCACGATGGGAGCTCAGCAGGCACATGCTGAGTGAGTCAGCAAGCATGAAGGTGCAGCGATGGGAGATGGGAAGAAGACACCCAACCCAGCACCATGTCCTGAGGCAAAGGCCCTTAGTTGACAGATCTAATGTGGGGGCAAGAGGGCATCTGGTGATGCCACCCTAACAACATGAAATTTAAGCTGAAGAATTGATGAGCCAGGCAAAAATGGGGTGGGTGGGGGGAGAAGGTTTTTGAGCAGAGAAACATGGAAGAGCCATGGCAGCTGTTGGGGAGCTGAGCAGCAAGCAGTGTGCACAGCAGGGCACTGTGGCCAGAGGAGGCCGGGCAGACAAGCTCAAGGGCCCTCCATTCAGTGAGGCATCTGTCCAGGGTCTACCATGTGCTGGGCACCAGACTGGGTCTCAGAAGAGATGCTAAGACTACTGTTCTCGATCCTGGAAGAAGTGAAGCAAGTCCCCCCCATGGAGCCCTGCCTGCCCTGCTGCTGTGGGCAGGGGGCCAGAGGAGCAGTCTAGAGATAACAGGGTCCAGCAGCTGATTGGATGTGGCCAGAGAGAATGAAGTACAAGGACAACCCTGGGGTGGGGACCAACAGCAGAGCTGCTGGAAACTGTTCCCATCCCTGGCCAGGAATGAGGGACCAACACCGCATACCTGTGAAGAAGGACCAAGAGTCCTAGGGGTGTCAACCTCGGTGGCTCAGAAAGGCCAGAACACCCATCACAGGATGTGGCTCAAGCGGTAGCGCGCTCGCCTGGCAAGCGTGCGGCCCGGGTTCGATCCTCAGCACCACATACAAACAAAGATGTTGTGTCTGCCGATAACTAAAAAATAAAAATATTAAAAATTAAAAAAAAAAAAAGATCACACGGTGCCCTGACTCCACCTGCCAACAGTGGGGTGGAAACTGGCTGTGGCAGTCACCCGCTCCCTGGCTTGTGAGCTTCTTTAGGACTCCAGAAAGATCCCTGAATCAAACTATGGAAGCGACCAGTAGGCGGACAGGTTCGGTGTGTGACAGAGCACTCCGCTGGTTTTTAAGACCTGGCAGCAATCACATTAATTTCCCTTCAAATGGATTTCCTGCCGGTCACACACCTGTCATTTCCCTTCCATGCACCTGGTGGGGGAAAGTATGGCGAGAAGGACTGGAGACCAGGTGCGGCCAAGCATGTGAGTGTCCACGCTCCGCCCAAAGGGAAATCCAGCCCAGCTGACCCCCGGGACTCACTGCACACCTAAGAAAGCGTCTCTTAGGAGGAAAGGAGCCCGCAGGGTCCTCACGGACTCGCGTCTTTAATGCACTGAAAAGAGCAGGGAGCACTGGTGCCTTCGGTGTGCATCGCACCTCCGCTACAGAAGATGCCGGGGGCCCTGGGGCAGCTCACTCCCAACCGCTGCAGTCTAACCGGAGGCCTTAATGCTTCTGACGAGGCCGCCTCTTTTAAAAAGAAAGAGAAATAACATATCATTAGAGGAAGATTTCTTGGAAGTGCAGCGTGGACTGGATGCGAGCCACCCCAGGACCTGCCGCAGGTGGGACCCAGAAGGGCAGCCGCCACGCACGCGCTCCGTCGCGGCCCGGCGGGGGCGCCTTGAGATGCGGCCGCCCCCCGCTTCAAACATGGCGGCCACAGACGCGCCGAGGAAGTGCCAGTCTCAAACATGGCCTCGAAGTACGCTCGACTTCCGGCTCCCGCCTCCCGCATCCAGGTCCGAATCCTCCGAGCTGCGCCCCGCCCGCTTACGTGAAGACCCAAGTTGTTAGGTCACGTGCCGCGGACGCCGAGCCGCGATTGGCCAGCTCCGTGGAGGCGTCAGACGCCGTACCGACGCAGGTCGAGGGGCGCGGGGTTGGCGCTCTGTGGAGGAGCGGCTGGCGGGGCGCGGGAGCTGCGGCGCCGCTCACACTCATGAGGAGCAGGAAGGTGAGGGGCGGGCCGGCCGGGGGGGCGAGGGCTCCGGCCTCCTGCGGTGCCCCGAGTCCCGGGCCGCCTGCCGCCGCCCGGGGCGGGAGTTCGGCACGTGACCGGCCGGCCCGGGGCTGAGCGCCGGAGGGCTGCTCGGCCACCGAGCGCTGCGGTTGCGGCTCCTGCGAGTCGCGGGGCTGGGGCGTCCGCGCCGTCTCGTCTTCTCCGCCCGAGGTCGTTCCCTAGCCCGCGGCGGCCCGCTCCGCCGCCTCCTGTGTCGGGTCGGGAACTGGACGCGAGTCGACCGCCGGGTCCTGCGGTGGCCGCGTCCCGGTGCACACCGCTCGCGCTAGCCGCCGAGAGGGAAGGAGGGGATGTGCATGTAAAACTTCCAAGGACGCGACCACTGACCGGCCCGCTGCGGTCCTTTGTGGCCTGGGCGTTGAACCCGGGATGATCTACCTCCGAGCCACATCCCCAGCCTTTTTTTTTTTTTTTTNTTTTTTTTTTTTTTTTTTTTTTTTTTTTTTTTTTTTTTTTGAGGCAGAGTCTTGCTGATTTGCTGAGGCTGCCCACGAACTTGTGATCCTCTTGCCTCAGCCTCCTGAGTAACTGGATGACAGGCGTGGCCAGTGGGCCCCACTGGCCCCGTTTTCTTTGGATTTAAATTGCTGTCTGGGGTCACTGGCTCCAACCTGAAGAACTCTCTGTATTTCTTGTAACGTGAAGCTGCTGGCAACGAATCTCAGCTTTGTGGCTGGAGGTCTGTGCCCTGCCTTCATCTCAAAGGACAGCTTGGCTGGGTTAGGGTTCTTGGTGGGCAGTCTTCTTCAGGTACCTTGAAGGTGTTTGATGCTCTCCCGTGGCCTCCACGGCTCCCTTCCCATGGGCATTGGTCTGCTGCTGATTCCAGAGTTTGTCCTTATCTAGGAGTTTCAGGACTGACACTTATGTGTCTGGATTTACCCCACTTACCTTGGCATTTACACCACTTGAAGTTTGGTTCGTTGACATTCCTGGATGTGTAGATTGGGAACTGTTCACTCCCTATTCCTTGGAACTTTTCTGCTTTCCTTTCTTTCTGTTGTTCCATTACACATGTTGGTGTACGTGATGCACTCAGTGTTTTTGAGGCTCCCTCCCTTTTCCATTTGATTTACATGATGTACCAATCTTCAGTTCGTGGCTGCTGTTGAGAGCCCTTCCCTGTAGTTTTAAACTCTAGAGTTTCCACTTGGGAACACACACACACACACACACTCTCCCACACTCCCCCTCCCCCCACAGTCTCTTGTGATGTGACACTGTCATCTCTCTCTTCTTTATTCACTGACAGTGTGGGGACATGGACTTGTCTGGGCTGAGTGGTAGTTTTGTCCCTGAGAGAGGTGCACAGCAGCTCTTGGCAGTGTCACATTCAGTGACAGAACTGCTGCTGCAGGGCTCTTCCCACCAAGCCCTGTGCTGTGAGGTGACATAAGCCTGGCCCCAGCAACCATGCAACAGCCCCTGACCCTGGCCAAGAGCCCCTTGCTTGTACTGCCTGTAGCAGGGGCGCCCCCTCCTTTCTCAGGTTGCTGCCCCAACACTTTTTCAAATGCTCTGTCTCTAGCTGGGCAGAGTCCATGGCAGGGCTGGAAGGTGGATGTGGAGACTTGCTACCCTACGCTGGCTTGTTCCTTTTCTGTTTTTCCATCTGCTGTTGAGCAGAGCACCTGCATCTGGCACCTCATGGATTTCCAGTTCTAGGGCCCATTGTGGCAACAGCTTCTGAGTTTGTAATTTCTACCTTAATTCCTCACTTCTGTTTATTGCTTCTCTTTATTACTCATTTTTATACTCTTCAATTTTTAAGGTGAACTTTGAAACTTATTTTCTAAGTGTAGTGTAATATCCTGGACTGGATTCTAGAACAGAATAAAAAAGTATTCATGGAAAGACAGAGGAAATACAAATATCATCCAAAGTTCACAGTATAGAATCAATGCTAAGTTTTAGTGTTGCTCTGTTGTTTTTGCTACTTTTCTGAAAACCTAAAATTATTCTTAAATAAGGTTATTTTAAATGTTAAGGCTTTTTTTTATTAGAAGCCTTTCCTTTGTCTTTAGAATAAGAGAAGTAGACAGCAGCTGACAGTAGGATCTGGAAGAAGCTACCTGCTTAAAGCTGGAGTTAGGACTGCCATTTAGGGAAGGAGGGGAGGCCAGCAACTCGCCTTCGTTTTCATTTACCTTTTGTCAAGAACTTGACACATCAAAGATTGAGAGCCTTTGAGGAAGGATATGTGCTGCTTACTCTAGACACTTGGAGATGATTTTGAGTCCATTAACATACACATGGTCCTACAAACATACACAGTGAGGGGACAGATTGTCCCAAGCCCCCAAAATCATGCACAGCAGATCCTGTATCTAAACCCAAGCTCAGCTGTTTGTGCATATTCAGGCCACAGCTGCCTTCCTATGAAGGTGGTAAGAGCCTGGGGGGGGTTCTCTAGTTGGGAGACTTCAGCTGCACGCTCATGTTTTTTTCCTGGGAGCATCCTCTGACTGAGCCTCCATCTGGTCTAGCTCACAGGTGGAGTGCGATCTTCAGCGCGCCTACGAGCCCGAAGTTGCTCTGAAGCCAGCTTGGCCCCTGCCCAGGATGTCACTGGCTCCACGTCTGCCAAAACAGCATGTCTGGTGAGCTCTGTTGCCATGAAGAATACCAAGGTCTAAATACTAAGTTATCACTCCAAGATGCTAATGTAGCTTAGATCCCAGGGCCCATCGGAGGAGAGCCTGGTGCTGCTGACTTTGCTTTCAGGAGGCTGTGCTGTGCAGTCCGTAGTGGCTTTCCTGGCGTTTGCCACCAGGATGATTATGTGTGTCAGAGACCTGGGCTCCAAGACACGATTGTTCACTCTGAAGGTGGCCTGTCCAAGTGATGAGGGTGCATTGTCACACTGCTTCACCCCAAACCACGAGAGGAAGGCTCAGGGGGCTAGGAAAGGACCCTCTGATAGTCTTGAGCTGTTGTCTCCAAGGAGTCCCTGGCCCACTGGTCAGCTGGTGCTGTCTCTTGCTCAGCTGCTTGTAAAAGTCTTGAAGTCCATGTAGCAACCTCTGCTGAGCACCTCCCACACACCAGGCTTGGGAGAATAATACAAAAACTAGTAGAGCTTCCATTTAGTAGGAATGGATGGAGACTGGATCCTCTTATTGTAATTTCATAACAAAAGTAAACATATGCTTCAGGAAACACCACCCCGCCCCCCCCAGGGAAAACCGAAAGCAATGGAGTAATGACAAGGTTTGTGTCTAGACTCATCCTCGGCCATTAGTGTGTATTCTGTCCCTCCAGTGGTGACACAAGGTGACGAGAGTTATGTTGTCTCAGGTGAGAAGAAACAGGAGCCTCTGGGATCGAGGCCTGTGGTTGCTAGATGTGTCTAGTTTCCCCTTTATGTTCTTCTTTCTTGGCAGACTTCCTCATCCCACAAGGCTGCAGACAGGCGGACTTCCAAGAAGTTCAAGTGTGACAGAAGTCATCTTTTGAAGGTTGAATTACAGAAACTAGTCCCTAAAAGTGACAGTGCTTCTTTGCCAAAAGTGGCACCCAAGGTCCCTTGTGAAAATGAGTTTGCAGAAGACAGTATGTTGCTCCTAGGCCATGAGGCTGGTGTTGCTACACAGCAGGAGGCTGCAGCGCCTCCCCACAGCCCTTGCAAAGCTGCCAGTGACCCTTGCTCAGCAAAGACTGAAGATGGTCTGTCTACGCAGGAACCTAGCGCAGGGGCAGGGGGAGAGGAGTCAAATGGTTGTTCTGTGGGGCAGGACCAGGTGGCGCTGGAAAGAGAGCATGTGCGGAAGCCATTGTTTCAGATGGACAACAGCGTCTTTCTAGACGATGACAGCAACCAGCCCATGCCAGTGAGCCGATTTTTTGGAAATGTTGAACTCATGCAGGTAAGAGTGGCACATCCCCCTCCCTTGCTGCATCTGAGGCCTGCAAGCATGCCTCGCCACAAAGTTAATACACTTTAATAATTTTAGTGCAAGAGAAAAAAATAAGGGTTAGCTAATCAGGGCACTCCCTCCAGCTCCCAGGCTCAGAATCCTGCCATTGAGAAAGGCAGGCACCTTCCAGGTGCACCAGCACCCTGCACCACTGTGGTTTCCTGAATCTGTCTGCCCCTCTCTTGCCTGAACCAGAGTCCTCCTTACCGAGGGATGGGTGCTTGGATCTCCTCATTTCCATGTCTAACAGGGAGGCCCACTCTGCCAGACCAGAGCTAACCAAGGTGAACTGTGCGTGCAGGTGCTCTCATTGTGTCATTTGGGACTGAAGTCTGTGTTTTCTTCCCTCTAAGGACCTGCCTCCAGCCTCTTCAGCTTGTCCTTCAATGAGCAGACGAGAATTCAGAAAAATGCATTTCAGAGCCAAAGACGATGAGGATGACGATGATGCAGAAATGTAGAGAAGCACAGAATGATTTCTCGACACATTCAGGATAGTTAACAGTTTGACAGTTTAGCAAATTATGCAATTTATATACAGTGCATCTCCAAGAGAATGTCTTAATCAGATTTCACCCCTAAGAGAACTGTGCAGAACACCAGATGCCTGTGGGAGGTGTCCGTGCAGCCCTGCAGCTGCTGCTTGGGTGCAGGCATCTTTTGTCACATTCGTATGCTGTGGTGCTGGCATGGGTTAGTCATGAGGGCTCCGTGCTTCCGTGTTAAGTGAGTATGATCTTTGTAAGGAAACCTTCCCTTGAGCTCCTTAGTTTTATGATATGCAAGTTTTTTTTTTTTCCATTATCAGAATCTAATCACTCCTGATCAATTCAGTGCCAGTGCTTGCAGGATTGTCCTCATTGCAGTGTAGAGCTAGTGTTGTTGACCTTGAAATTTTACAAAATACACATGGGAAAGAAATAAAAATATATTTTGAAAATTTTTAAAGTACTGTACCTAAAACTACTCCTTCCTCAAAAATTTGAGAGCCAAGGGAAGAAATGAATCTTGTCCCTAGGCTAGGACCACTGTTTAGGCCCATTAACCTGCAGGAGAGGTAAGGCCGCTGGGACAGGCTTTGAGAGGTGACCCAGCCCCTGCCCTGCCCTATTGTCCTTGTTGACAGCTCACTCACCTTTGCCACAAGAGGGTCAGACTGCCTCCCTCGTTCTGCGTGGTGGAGGCACTATCCAGTGAGGTGTACCATTCGGCTGCATGTGTTCTCAGGTGGCACCCTGGGCCCACACACCTGAGCCCTACCTGGGGATGTTCCCCAGCCCCCACCTGTATCAAGGAGCACCTGGTGACGTGTCTTCCCCAGTGGACAAAGGGATGCAGCACATGGAGGCTTTCCCAGCCTCTTCCTTTCAGCTGTGTGCCAGGTCTCAGCAGAGCACCTAGGAGGAGGAAGCCTGGCCGTTGGCTGTACCAGCGGGAAAAGTGCTCGGCCCTTGAGAACACACAGGACTCTGTAAGGAGTGGCTCCATGTCTGGGCTCCTGCCCAGTCCTGGCTGGGTGTAGCCAGGCTGCCCGCCAACTGTCAGCCGTCCTATGAGGTAACAGGAAGTGACAACACAGCAGACCACTCAGCAGGTGACAAGCCCTGTGAGGCTCCTTGGCCCTCCCTGCAAGTAGTTTCCCTGCACCATTCTCTGCTTCTGTTGTGATCCCCATTATCTGTGACCGTCACCTGCTCTGGAAGATTCTGCCATTTACTCATTGATTGAATATAATTCAAAACTTATTTGTAGTCATTTTCTGATAGCCAGGGGAAATAATTTACATCTTTAGATTGCTGCATTAGTGCAGTCTGTAATCTGCACTGCCTAGGCGGGAGCACCATCGGTTCTGCCACACCTGACCTGTGTAGGGCCCTTCCTAACTGGTCATGCAACTTGAGCCAGTCCCAGAAGCCTCATATGACATCTAGGATTGAGGTGGCAGAGATGGCAAACCTAAGTCCCTGAAGGTCACTATCAAAGGGAGGCAGAGTTGCCACAGCACAGGTATCACATGTACAGTAAGCGGCCCCAGGTGGTGGGCAGGGCCTCTGGAGCAAATGGACGCAGTGCAGAGGTCCTGCCATTGTGCTTCCAGATGCAGGGCCACCTGCAGAAACACCAGGGAATCAACCCACAGCACATGTGAACACTAAGCACTAGAGAAAATAAACCTCAGAACACACTAGCGTATAGTAAGATCACCATGAGCACTGCACACCCTCTGCACAGGCTGACCACAAGCATCTGCCTTGCGGGCCTAGCCCCAAAGCAACAGGAGGCCACATTATTACAAAAGGACTTCTTAGAAACCATCTCTAAACACAAGACGTGGTGGGCACAGTGCTCAGTGTGCCCAGGGGAGAAGGAAGGGGCGCTTCCTGAAGGTGTGAGCCACCACAAAGGGCAAGTCCCCACTGGCACCTGGAGCAGCCCTCTCTGGACTAGAGAGGCTTACAGCCTGCGGCACAGGTGGGACCCTCAGTTCCAGGAAGTTCCTGTGCCGGGCATCCTGGCTAACAGCCCAACTCTCCCTCTGCCTCATGCCCTTGACAGGCCAAGTAGATACCACCCTGAGCTGGGGACTTCAGTTCCACCACAGCTGTGCTCCGAGACTGCTGGGTCTCTGCAGATGGAGGATTAGGGTCGGCCACTAATGGCCTCCAGCCTCTCAGTTCAGCTTTATTCTCGTCACTCCCAATGAGCAGACTCCTGACGGTTTAGAGAGACCTTTATTGCTTTTTCTAATGGCATAAGTGTAAAAATCCAAATATTATGAAATTTATCTTTACAAAGTACATTATGAATTGTTATAAAACACATTTTAAAAATTCAAGTATTACAAATGCATGATGTAGGAAATTAGCGCTTTGTTACCCATTCCACCCCTGTTAAGTGCCCAGGATCACTGCCATGCACAGCTTGGTGTTTCCTCCCAGATTATCTGCACATAATACACTTTGTTTTTGGTACTGGAGATTAAGGCCCAAGGCTCTTAACCACTGAGACCCAGACCTAGCTCCCCCTTTTTTTATTTTTTATTTTAAAACGGTGCTTGCTACATTACTAAGAACCTCACTAAATTGCTGAGGCTGGCTTCGAACTTGCAATCCTCCTGCCTCAGCCTCCTGAGCTGCTGGGATTACAGGCGTGTGCTACTGTATCCAGCTTCCTACACACATTTAAAAAACCAACAGGTCAGGCTGTGGCTCAGTGGTAGAGCCCTCACCCAGCATGCGTGAGGCACTGGATCTGATCCTGAACACCGCATAAAAATAGAATAAAGGTACTGTGTCCACTTACAACAAAAAAATACATATTAAAAAAAAAAACAATAGGTCATACTCTGCATAGCCAGCCCCCTGTGCCCTCAACAGCTTCCCATTTCTACACATGAACACTTACAAACACTTAAAGCTATTACAGTTTTGCACTATGTACATGCATTAGGTCAAATCATGAAATTAATGACATCCAAACATTTTTTACCTAAAAAAAAAGCAAGCTTGCAAGGTCCAACATGATGCCACTCAGCTATTCCCCACTGAGACATTTGGAAAGTTTTAAATAATTCACAGCACTAACATGGGAGCCCAGACTTTTACCCCAGAAGCAACACATCTCTCTCTGAGGCTTTTAAAAGGACCCAGAGATGGAACTGCCATTTAAATGGAGACCAGCACAAAACTGAGGCAGAGGAGCAGCCAGGCTCAGCTGTGGGGCCTTGTGAGCGTGGAGACTGCCACAGGAGCACATGCAGTGCTGGCAGATCAGTGCCAAAGGCCAGAGCTCAGCATGACTCCCTGACACAAGCGCCCAGCAAGCACCCAAAAGATGTCCTCTGGCAGAGGAAACAGACTCTGAACTGTACTGAAATCAGATTTGAAGAAGTTTTCTTCCAGGAACCACTGGAGTGAGGACAAAATACAAAATCGCACCTGTTATTGTTAGGCACAGTTGGGCCTTGTGGAGGGTAAAGGACTCGGCACCGGGGTCACTGGCACTTTCGAGCAGGCCGCCGCCTCTTTGGCCTCTTCTGGGATCTGTAGATCCTACCGGGGTCGCACTCGAGCTTGTGGGTGGTCTTCTTGTGGCAGGCGATGTGCACCAGCTTGAGGTTCTCTGAGGTGAAGAGCAGGCTGTAGAAGTATTCCCAGTCCACCTCTCTCCCGCCCTGTTCCTGGATGGCCTCAGCCAGTGTGGGCACGATGGTGCGCTTCTTCTCTATTCTGCAAAGCCAGGTTAGAGGTGGTCACTCTGCTGACGCAGTGCCATGGCCCAGATGTGGTACGGTTCCTACTCGCCTGTTGTCACTAAAACATACAGTGCCTGGCCACTTACAGGAAAGACCAGCGTGGGATCTTTTAAGAGTCTAGAGGCACACCAGGAACATCCCAGAAGGACCACATGGCAGTGAAACAGGTGGACTCAGCCAACACTGCAGGAGCCCAGCTCGAACTCCTGTGTCGTCCCCGAGTTGAGGGTACCTATGGGCAGGTCTGTCTAGCAGAGCCTGCGCCCAGTGTAGCACGTCTTACTCTTTAACACTTGATTTGTGGGCACTGTTCAAAATGCTGAAAAGAACACAGGGGAGAAGGAGCTGATCATACTCCATCACCACGAGCCGCCACCAGCAACTTGGCTTGTGTCCCATTTCATCCAGGTCAAGATGGACCCCCAAGGCAGGAAATTTAAAAATGACCTGAAGCTAAAGTCACCTTTGACTCCCACCTCAATCTCATGTCTGCTTCCTACCTTGGGGACGGGGATTAAGGATTCAGTATGTCTCTTTCTAGTCCTAATCTTACATGTCTAGTTTTTTTAAAAAAACATGCCATTACTCTGTATAAATCTGTTTCACTTGTAAGCAACCAATTCAAGAGAACACCAGGTATCTAGTAAGGAGATGGGACCACGGTGAACAGGTCATCTGGCACCAAGGTGTCCTCACCCCACAGCCTGGAAAAGCTAAGAAAAATACTTTATCACATAAGTGAAAGCAACAGGAAAAAGGAGGCACTGAGCTGCCAGGAACACAGAAATCACTGTTTGACGCACGAGGGCACCACACTCTAGCCATCAGAGGGGCCTCGAGGGGCCTACGCCGTGCCCAGGGCCCTGGGTAGAGAGAGGGAGGCCCTTCTGCATCCAGTGTCCATGCCATCCAGTCAGCTGCCCCTCCACCATGTAAAGGGTCTCCTGCTGGCCCTGCAGGCCCTCCCAGGGCTGCTGCACTTCCTGAGGGTCAGCTGGGCCTGGGCCCTTCTCCCCAATGGCCTTGCATCCCCAAGGGTGATCAAGAGGACAAGATCTGACGTGCAAGCACTTGTCAAGCCACATCTGCCTCCTGTTGCTAAGGTACGTGGCCACACCTGGATTCAGCATCAGGGGAGGGGCAGGGGCACGAAGGGCAGGTACCATCTGTACCTATCTCCAGTCATACCTATCTCCAGTCATCCACCCTCGGGCCGGTGTCACATGGGCAGAGTCCAGATGAACACAACCAACACGGCTCGGGAACAGCAGGCAAGCAGCAGCGTGAAATTGCTTCAGCACCACTGACAACCCTGGGTGTCTGTGGGAACAAGGGCACAGACACTCCAGAGAGAAGCCCACAGGCCAGCACATGGGTGTGCACAGGAAAAGCTCCACCCGAGATGAGTGCTGGACCCAGCCCACACACCACCAAGGAGCCATACCTGGACGAGCAGCGCTGTCCCTACACAAGACAAAGGCCAGGGAGGGGCCAGGTGACTGCCCAAGACACCTCGCCTCAGAAAACCCATGCAGGGTGCCGGGCTTCCTGGACCACCCTCCAACTCGAGACTTTCTAAAAGGACTCCCAGCCCCACTGACGGCTGCTGTGCTTGTGGCTCTGAGTCACCACAGCTGAGGCCACCTAGCCTGGCATCAGCCAGGGAGGAGGCATACAAGGCGACCACTCCTCCAGCCACTCCATGTGCCTGGAGCACTGCCAACCAGGGAGAGCACCGCCAACCAGGGAGAGCACCGCCAACCAGGGAGAGCACCCAAGCCTCGGGAGCACAGTCTACAGTTGACCCCAGTCCCCAGCGCCCCCAGAGGTCAGGCTGGTAGCACTGACTTCTAGGAAGGGCATGATCTGCAACGGACAGGCTGGACAGTGTGGAACTGCAGGGCCACTAGTGAAGAACACTGCTGCAGACTGGGGGGCGGAGCTGACGTGCAGACTGTCCTCCAGGGCTGAGAGAGAAGCCCAAGGCCGATGCCCCAGGCCTGGTCCTTCTGGTCAGGGAGCACGTCCTGCCTGGGGACAACCACCAAAAGGAGAATAGCCAGAGTGAGGAGGACGACGCAGACTTGGGTGTTAAGATACTTAGGGACACCACGACAGAACGCAGCTGAGCACCCACGTTCCAAGCACTGAAGGGCGGTGACAGGCAGAGAGGAAGGACCACTCAGGCAACAACGAAAAGCACAGTACAGACCCGAAAGAAGTGCCGAGAAGGTGCTGTGGGCAGGAAACTCAGAACAGGGCAGCTCCCATAGACTCAGGTCCATTTACTTGTGCACTAAAATATTGACCAAACAGCCACTATCGACAGACACTGTGCTGGACACTGGGAACAGGTGACCCCACAAAGATTGTGTTCCAGCAGAGAGCACCGCCATGGGGCAACACAAGTCTCAGGCCGGATGAAAAAAAGGCAGTTAACCTGGCTAACGAGACAAATGCCAACCTCAGGGCACCTGGGAAGGTACACAAGTGCCATCCTGCCTGAGAGAGCTGGCGACTGTGGAGCAGCAAAGAGCATCTCCGTGAGGAGTCTCGGCCAGTCACAGCAAACAGGCTGTGACGCAGAACCGTGAGGAACACGCCAAGGCTTGAAACAACCACAAAGACATCTCTGGAAACCAAGGGCTGTCAATAACCCTGCATCGAGAGAGTCATGATGAAAATCAGCCTCTAGAACCACAAAAGGATCTCAAGGGCTGCTGTTAAGTAAGCCAGGCAAGAAGAAACGTGTGGCCTTAACACCGAGGACACAGAGTGCTGAGGGAGCCAGGCCCTGGCCGGACCCCTGCAGCTGCCAGGAAGGGAAGGGCTCCCCTGCACTGCCGGACGCCAGACCTCTGAAAAGTCTGGATTCCTCTCCGACCTGCCACTGGCCTTCTGCGCCACAACATGTGAATGGGAGGACGGTGCCCTTTTATTTCACAGGTGGCTTGCTTTTTAGCTCTTCCACATTTAAGCATGTACACAGTCTTGAGCCCCATACATCAGGGGAAGGCTGTGGCTATGGCTGGGGAGGACAGTGTTCCTTCATCTTCTTAATGAGCACTGGTAAAATCGACACTTTTAGTTAAAAACCAGTGCACACAACTGAAAGCATGTATATCTTATGAAAGAGAACGAAACTGACACGGGTACTCCACAAACACCATCACCGGCTCAGGCCAGGCCTTCCGCCACCACCATCTGTGTTTGTTCTAGGCCGGCGTGAAGAGTTCCAGAGCAGACAAGACAGTCCGGAGGGCCACATGTGGACACTCGGTGTCAGAAAGAGCCCAGCAAACAAACCAGCAGAGAACTCGGCGAGTCCTCATGACGAGTGGGCAGGACGACTTCCTCCCAGAGCACACCCAGCACCTGCATCTGCTGTGATCAGAGAACGGAGAGCTGAAGGCCAGCCAGGTGGAAGGCATCTGTGACACTGACAGCCACCAGAGACGTAGGACTTGTGAAGAGCTCTGCAAACAAGAAGCTATGGAAACGGCCCCGCTGGCCCCAACTTCCCCACAGGCCATGGCCACAGCTCTAGTTCCAACATGTGGCACCAGCCTCTGAGAGCCCAGCACCAGGCCACAGGGAGTCAGGCGCTAAGGCCAGACAAGGCCCATCCACAGGTGGGAACAGAGAGCAGAGGGCTCAATGTCAGGCACGCATTTTGAGAGCAGGCAGAACATGTCTGTCCAGCAGCCCATCCACGTGCACACACGGGGCTGCTTCCCTGGACCAGACCCACGCAGCACAGCAAGCACACACCAGGCAGCCAACAACAGTGAGCACAGGTTCCTTGGCAGGGCCTGGACCCCTGCAAGCTGCTCTTCTTGTCTGCAAACCTGAGTCTTGGCAACAGGCACTCCCAAAGGTCCCCCTGCCGCAGACTCACATGTGATCCAGGTTCCAGGTGCTGAAGAGGACCCGGCTCTCCCTGTTGCTGTAGGGGTTGATGGAGTGCTTCGACGCACAGCTGTCCAGGTCAAAGGGGCCCTGCGGCGACAGAACAGGGGAGGCGAGGATGAAGCCCCTGCACTGGTCTCCAGCCCCTGGGATGAGCCTACTGGGCAGAGAAGCATCTGCTGTCAGGAGCAGGGCAGGAATTCTGCCTTTGGGGCATCTCCTTTCCCCCTCACTGCCCCTGACGCTATCTGCTGAGTTTGCAAAGGGGACAAGTTGGTTTTTGTCAGGGCTTCTAGAGACGTGTCTTATCATGTGCCTACATGTCTCCGCGCTGGGTAGACCAGTCTTCTCTAGCTGTCTCAGGGCACTGTGACCACACACAGCTGCCCCTACCTCCTGGGAAGTGGGGAAGGTGCTGACGGCCAGGGCCATGGCTGGGGAGGGGTGAGCAGGACCACACTGCATGATGCTCTGCAAGGCTTCTTGGACTTTCCCTGCGACCAACAGAAGCTGAGCCGCCTGGGTGAATATGCCGCGGTGGAGACCGCCACCTTCCCGGGGCCAACACTTGTGCACCTCGGATGTTTGTGGGACTCTTGCTGAGCACTATGGCCGCACCTGCCACTCTCTGCACCCCTCGAAGCCTCCCAGCACACAGCCACCTCTGCCCTGGCAGAGGCAAACTGTCCACCCCCCACTACTCTACCTCCTCGAGGACAAGAGAGAGGCAGGAGACATCTCTGTCCCCAGCTCATTGCATAGCACCTGGCACAGAGTGAGCTCTCAGCAAATGGTGCAGTGAGCCTCTGGGAGTCTGTATGTTTGGCCAGCTGGGAAGGAGGACATTTCCATCATCACCACCTATCGCCATGAGGAATGGTCCAACAGGAAATCCCAGTGGTCAGAGGCCACCCTGGCCACCCAGCTCTGCTGTCAGAAACACCCAGCAGGAAGGCCCCAGTGTGGAGACTCACTGTACAAGCACTTGCAGTTTGCCATGGCAGGAGGCCCCCCTGCAGGTGCCCCCCATGCTGCAGCAGGGCCCAGAGAAATGCCACGCCCTGGAGCCATTACCACTCAACACTGGACCACGCCTCATGTCCCAGAAGGGAGCCCAGGACAGCAGCACACAGGAAGCACATGCAGACGGCCAGGCTCACCCTCACTGCATCACTGCTCCAGCCTCCAGACCCCATGTGAAATGACGCTCCTCTGGCCGTCAGGAGGTGGCCCAGCCAGAACCGGGGGTGTGCCTGTGCAGCCCAGAGCATTCTTTATAGCTGATGCCCCAACCAGGGAGTGAAGCTCAACCAGTGCCCCCACAAATCCTGACACACAGGGACTCTGCCACCCAGAAAGCTGATGGCAAGGCTCCGGGCACATGAACATCAGCACAAGCCAAGGCCAGAGCTTCTCGCTCCTGCAGCTGCCCCCTGTCCAGGCCAGAGGGTCTCGAACTGAGTCCTCGGATGAGAACATGCCTTCAGTGCTATTCACAGGCCTGCCCTCCCAGCTCTGAATGTGAGGGCCACCCCTTCCCACAGGCTGTGCCAGGCAAGCCAAGGGTTCAGCTCTTCCTGCCTCGCTCAAGGAGAGCTGTGCTCAGGCCACCAGGGCTGACCTAGAAGGAAGGACACTGCTCACCTGGCAGGAGAACCAGCCTTCCCGCGTGCAGAGACGGCTGCCGGCCTCAGCTCCTCGGTCAAAGTAGCTGCCATTGTACTGCGCAGACCTGAGCCTCTGGCACATGGCACCAAGGATCCGTAAGTACTCCTCACGAGCTTCTGCGCCCAGCACTCGGGAAGAGGAGCTCACCTGCAAGAGTCCAGGGCCTCGCTGGTCCCAAAGCCTCTGTCAGGCTTCCAACCTACAAGCCTCAAGGTCCTCAGAGACCTGCCCTTCTGGCCACATGGACTAGACCCTGCCCAAACCCAGTCCTGTGGTCAGAGGTCTGCCCACTGCCCAGCTGTCCCATGCTATGAAATCACTGAGCCCATGAACTGGAGGTAATGGTCATGCTGGTCACCAGGCTGGATAAGAACTAAGATCACACAGTGACAGCAGCCACCTCCCTGTGGACAGGCCAACAGTAGTCATGGTTAAGGGCTGGGTCTCTCCTGAAGAGGGAAAGCACCAGGACCAGCCCTGACATTCCAGTGAACTGAGTTCCTTGGGAACACGGGGACAGCCAGCCACCAAGACCTTGGGAGGTGCAGAGACAGGGGATGGCAGCACATCAGCAAGTAAGGCAGACCAAGGGTACAGGGAGCCTGCCCACATGGCGCAGCTCTGGGACAGCACACAACCCTCCACCAGCCAGTGCGGGGAGGAAACCCATGCAGACAGGAAAGAAGAAAGGGGTGGGAGCTGGCTCCACCTTCAGAAAAGAGGGCAGGGCCACAGGAGGAGGGCCAAGTGACAGAGGAGGTGGTGACCCATACCTGTGGCTCAGGCTGCTGACCCCTCAGGCCTCAGCTAGACCTACCAACCTAGTCACGGTGGCACGAGATGGACTCAGCTCTGAGCACCCTCTCAGTCTGCCCGCTCGCCCTAGCACTTGCCCTGGCACTTCCTGGTCACCATGGAAGAAACCCATGCTTAAGCATCGTCTGCATAAGGAGGCCTACAGGTGCTCGCCCCTTCCTGGCAGGAGCAACAGGTGGGCAGACAGAGGATGGCAGCACAGGGGCAGCACCACACACAGTATCCTGGAGACACCCCACAGGGCACAGCCAGGCATGCCCGCAGGAGGGCGTCCTCAGTGACAGCAGGGTCACCCACGGGCACAGCCAGGCAGTGTTCACAGGAGGGCGTCCTTGGTGGCAGCAGGACCACCAGGAGGCACATGCAGCTGCATCCAGTCCCACAAGCGTGGCAGGGCCCAGTCAAGGTAGGGGTGGAGGGAGATGACCAAGAGACTGCAGAGTCTGTGCAGCCACATAGGCACAGGGATGGCACACCATGAAAAGAACACCCACCCCCTGCTCTACAGCTGGCTCAACTCCTGCCGGCGAGCGGGCCTGCAGGGACCAAAAGCAGACAAAGCTGCCAGAGCCAAGACCTTACTGTCCCACCCGGAAGGACCTGAATGGAGACACAGAGCCCAGTGCGTTGGAGAGCTTGGGCCCACGCTCCTGGGGCAGACACCTGGCCCACTAGGCTCCACGGAGCATCCCCTTCCACTCTGCACTCCACCTGTCACACAGGTCTGATCTGCTGAGGAGCAGCAGAGGGACCATGCCAGGACCACAGACCCAAGGCCTGCCTTCCTGAAGGCAGACAGCTGCCCAGGAGTGTCCACACTCCTTCCTATGCCACTGGGCCAAGCCTCTCCCAGGGAGGAGCCAGCATCAGAGCCCCATGCGGCCACTTGGCCCTGCAGTTCTTCTCCAAGCTCAGATGACCACACTGTGCCCCAGAGTGTTGGCAAGAGACTGCTGCCCGAGCAGGGAGAGGCACAGAGAGAAAGGGCATCTGTATGGGAGAGTTCAAGTCAGAATGGAACTTGCTGCCACATGGAAACACTCAGGGGCTAGTTCTGCTCTTCACCAGCAGGAAGAAGTCCACACAAAACAGAGGGGGAGTAAGTGGCTCTGCTGGGCCTCAGCAACCCCAGCCACAGGCCTCCATCCCAGGTTCTAGCACACTGGGGCACCCAATAGTGGCCTCAGAGGTGGGGCACAGGAGAGCTGTACCAGCAGAAAAGTGGCCTCCCACCACCTACCCACACCCTGGGCCTAGAGCCCTGGGCACAGCTGGCCTGAACAAAGAAGCACTTACCTCTCTCAGGTAACTCCGGATCCGGCTCTCGCAGCTGTATCGTAGGTAGCCCGACTTGTTCCTGAATCGGGACTCCAAGCCTGTAAGGATGAAGAAGAGTCCCCGGAGTCCAGGGCAGCCAGGGCCTCTTGGCTGTGCCCGGCTGGGCTTGCCTGCCAAGCAGGGCAGACCTCATGGTCGGCCAGCTTCATCTAGAGAACCGAGGGTGGCGGCATGCAGGGCCTCACTTGGTCTTTGGTTTTGAGGCATCTCAAACACCACTAAGGCCTTCTGCCTGGCTGCCCAAACAGCCCTCCTTTTCCAAGATGGGTGCCAACTCCTCAGGCTCCCTCCAATTGGCTTCCAAGGCCAGTCCAGAAGGCAGGAATGACCCTAGTGTGCATTAGTAGAAGATAAACCACATGCACCCACATCCACAACGGAACGCTGCCCAGCCTTAAAAAGACAGTCCTGACACAGGCACCACGAGGACAAACCCGAGGGCTCGTGCTTCACTAGGTAAGCTGTCACACAGACACGCCCTGCATGGTCCCACTTACGGGAGGCACCCAGAGTCATCACACTCGGATGGAAAGTAGGATGAAGGGCATCAGGCTGGGATCAGGGCTCAACAGGTACAAGATGCAAGAGTCCCCAGGCCATACGGCAGTGACAGCAGCATGACAGTGGATACTCAGTGCCACTGGACTGTGATGCCATTCGCTTCCACATCTGTAGTTCAGCCAACCACAAGTCTTAGGCGTTTAAAAATTACACCTATACAGACCACAGGCCTGTTGTTCTGCCACTCCCCAGCCCACCGACAGCTGTGTATGCGGCCCGCCGCACGGCGGATGACTGCAGGGATGCGAGCAGCTGCAGGCAACAGATCTGCACATCCCGAGGGTTTGGTCCCATGGGGGTCCTGAAACCAAACTCTTCCCCAGACACTGGGAGACCAGCCTACTTAACAACGGCCAAGACAGTAAACTGTATGCTGCACTCGTTTTCACCTCAACATTTTAAGAGTGATACATTCAAAAAGGGCAGCTGGGGGCTGCCTGGATGATACCCGACTCTCCACGAGCCCTTGCTGGTGCCTTCCCCACGTTCCCCAGGCTCTGGAAGAGCACATCTTGTCCCGCCTCCCTGAAAGGCCACACCAGCTCTTGGTTGTGGACACTAGGACCTGACAGACCCCAGTTTCTCCTGGGCCCTTCCCCAGCCCACACACCTTCAAACCAGGGCGGGTCCTGGGCTCGGGTCTCAGCCTCGATGTTCTGGCTGACAGTGTGCAGGAGGTCCGCCAGCAGCTTCTGCCTCAGGGGGGCCCTCTCGCCAGAAAGCAGCTGCCGTGCAGCTTCAATGACCCCAGCCTGTGCCTCCTGAAACATGCTGAGGAAGCGACTGATGTCACTCACATCTGCCACCAGCAGGGAACAAACAGAAATGCATTCAGTCCAGGGAAGCCTTGATCAGAGAAGAGGCTGCAGCTCTCCGTCTCTGTGACAAAATATCTGAGAAAACAATTTAAGGGAGGAAAGGTTTCTTCCGGCTCCTGGTTGCAGGTTTCAGTCCATGGTCAGTTCTGTCCACTACTGTGGGCCTGTGTGAGGCACAGCATCATGGACAGGGGCCTGGCAGAGTGGAGCTGTCACCTCATGGCATCCAGGGAGCAGAGACCCCCAAGGACCACTCTCTTCAACTAGGCCCCACTCCTCCAAGAGCCCACTCAGCTGTGAGCTCCCTAGTGGATTAACCCACTGATGAGATCAGAACCCTTGGGATCCAATCCAAAGCCCCACCAATGGACACCACTGCACTGGGGACCAAGCCTTCAATTTGTGCCTTCAGGGACATTCCAGATCCAACTTCAGCAGGCCTCAATCCCTCAGCCTGGGGATTGCTAGAATTCAGACTCAAGGGGTCCAGGCCCTCCTCCTGGCCGGCTGTATCCAGCAGCCAACTACACACCAGCTCCCGCCCTCTGCCCCCATGGGGACGTGTGTCAGGGAGCGAAAGCACCTCCTCCTGAGCACCCCTGCTCTCCTTTTGGCCTCCTCTCTTCTAAACTGAACCACCCCCTTCTGAGGGCCTTCCCTGGAGACCCCTCTTCAGACCTCCCAACCCTCCCTCCTGCCCTGGAGCAGAGGTCTGCACAACTCCCAGGGCAGGGCGCTCTCCCACAAGCTCTCAGGGTCAAGAGAGACCAGCCACCAAGGGCCCTATCAGAATATCGCCACAGGGTCCAGGGATTCTAAAGAGGAGCACAGGGAGGCCAAGTGGGGAGTCAAGCCTGGTTCAGTTTTCAAAACCAACCCACAAGACCCACCTCTCCACAGCAGGAAGGAACCTTAGGGCCCAGGGTTCAATGGGGTTTCTTAGACTTGATACCAAAGGCAGAATCAGAGAAGTAGCAACCATCAAAATGGATTTCATGAAAAATTAAAATGTGCTCTGCAAAAGACACTGTTAAGAAGAGCAGAAAGACAAGCACAGAGTTATTTAGTTTTTATGACGACCAATTTGTTTCTTCCTTTATGGCTCATGCTTTCGGTATCACATCTAAGAATCCTTTGCCAAACCCAAAGTCATGAAGGTTTTATTCCTGTTTTCTTCTAAGTGTTTTGGGTTTTACTTCTTACATTTAGGTCATAAATCCATTTTAAGTTGATTTTTGCATGTACTACATTCATTCTGTGTGACTGTCCAGTTATGTCCACACCTCTTGCTGAAGAGACTATTTTTCCCCCACTGACTACTCTCAGCACCCCTGTCGAAACAGTGACCACGTTTACTTCTGGGCTCTCCATTCTACTCATCTACACATTCACCCCTGGCCAGGACCATGGTCTTGGTCACCACTGTGGGAAGCGTGAGTCCTCCTGTGCTCTTCTTCAAGATTGTTTAGGTTATTCTGAGTCCCTGGTGATTCCACATGAATTACAAATCAGAATCACCATGTCAACTTCTGTAAAGGAGCAGCTGGAATTCCCTGGGGACTGTGCTGAATCTGAAGACCTGTTTGGAGAGTACTGCCACCTCACCAATATCAGGTTTGTCTGATCCACACATATGAGCTGCTTTTCCATCTACTCCCACCTTAAATTTCTTTTGATAATGTTTTGTAGTTTTCAGGATAAAAGTTACATGCTTCTTTTTTTTTTTAATTCTTTTTTTTTCTTTTTTTAGTTGTAGATGGTCACAATACGTTTATTTTTATGTGGTGCTGAGGAATCAAACCCAATGCCTCACGTGTGCTGGGCAAGTGCTCCACCACTGAGCTATAACTCCAGCCCAAAGTTTTATGCTTCTCTTGTTATATTTGTTCCTAGTATTTTATTCTTTTTGATGCTACTATAAACTAGATTAATTTCCTTATTTCATTTCCAGATTGCCCTCTGTATGTGGATAGAAATACAAGTGGCTTTGTATACTGCTCTCATATCGTGCAGCTTGCTACGCTCCATTCTTAGTTCTAAGTGTTTTTAATGGATCCCTGAGGACTTCTACTTACAACAGTGCACCTCTGCAGGGAGAGTACTTCTTTTCCAATCTGAGGGCCTTGTTTCTTAACTGTCCTAGCACTGTACCTCCAATACAATAACAAATGAAAGTGGCAAGAGTGAACATTTTTTTTGTGTTGTTGGGGGTACCAGGAATTGAACTCAGGGGCATTTGGCCACTGAGCCACATCCCCAGCCTATTTTTTATTTTATTTAGAGTCAGGGTCACCGTTGCTGAAGCTGGCTTCGAACTAGCGATTCTCCTGTCTCAGTCTCCCAAGCCACTGGAATTACAGGTGTGCGCCACTGTGCCCAGCTAGGAGTGAACATTCTTATCTTTAAAAACTAAACACATGCTAACCATATGACCTAGCACTGCACTCCTGAGCATCTTTCCCAGAGAAATGAAAATACACATCCACACAAAAACCTGGGCATGACTGCTCACAGCAGCTTTATGTCCCCCAGCAGGCGAAAGGTGAGGCTAACTGTGGTACAACCAAGTCACACAATGGGGAAGAGTGGACCACTGACACTCAACACTTAGATAAATAAGACCCATTCCAGAAAGCCGTACATCACACGATTCCATCCACCTAGTATTCTTGAAATGACAAATTATAGAGATGGACCATATGAGTGGTCACCAGGGGCAATGACTTCGATAGGTGGGGACAGACAGGATCATAAAAGGGCAGCACCAGGAGGATCATGAGGAGTGGAAGTACCTTGCACCTCGACTGAACAGGTAGTTCCAGGAGTCATCGCAGTAGTTCACAGACGTGGCCCCAGGGTCAGCTTCCTGGGTTAGACGCTGTGCTAGGGTCATGTCAGAAGTGACTTTGGGACAAGTGGTAAAAGGTGCGTGGAACCTTCCTATCTTTGAAAGTTCCTGAGAATCACTGTGGGGTTTTTTTGTTTTTATTTTTTTGTTTGTTTTTAATGTTCAACATTTCTTTACAAGTCTTCCTAGGAAAGGTCTTGGTAGAGGAAGGAAGATAGAGAGAAGACGGAACCACGAGAGACTTGAGAGAGACAAAGGAGACAAAGACTGGGAGGTAGGTGGCACAGACAGCAGCCTGTGGCATTTTTTTTTCAAACTATACCAGGAACCAGGGAAGAAAAGGAAAGATCCAGAGGTGCCCAGTTCCTGCCTCCCACAAAGGGCCATCCCAGGTGACATTATGGTGATTGTGTCCAGATGTTTCATGCTGGCAGTGAGCCCCTACCCTGCAGCCTGGAGATGTGGACAAACTCTTCAGCTTCTCTCTCCCATTCGGCAGAGGAGGCAGGACTAAGCCCCTGGGAACACCCCATCCTTCCTAGGACACCCATCTCTATATCCTTTACAGAGGAACCCTCCAGAGGATTGGCACTCCAAGGAGACTTCCACCAGGGGTAAGAAACTCTCCATGCTGGGTTGTAACACAAACAGTGCAGATTTGCTGTCCACCAAGTTAAGAATCACACCCCAGGCCTTCAATTCAGATATCCCTAAAGAACCACCTGTTGGAGCAAGTGTCCAATAAGACAGCCCTCAACATAAGCCCTGCAGACAAGGTCTCAGCAAACACTACTAGAAAACAGCCAGGTACACAGATGGGCCCCGCCCCGCCCTGCCCTGCCAAAAGAAGCAGCAAGACCCCAGCCTTCACAGCTCTCTCCCTGGCTCCCAATACCCACAAAACTGCAGCCTCAGCCTCAGCCTCTGCCTGTTAGCAGTAAAAAATTAAATTAAAAAAAAAAACACAATCAACTGAACAACCCAGCTCCCGAGCAAGAGGACCGAAAACTCAGTTGGACTGGGCCTCGGTGCGGCTTCCCGCCCATCTCCAAGGTTTGCACTTACAGCCCTGCCATGTCTGGCCCTCGGTGAGCAGCACGAGCTCGGCGTCATCAGGGAGGCCCGGAAAGTAGTCTTCAGTCACCTCGGTGCCATCCTCGTATAGGCATAGCCGAGAGCCCTGCACGGGGAGCTAGGGAAGCAGGAGGAGCAGGACGCTTAGGCTAGAGCGCAGAGGAGCTGCTGTTTGCTGGCCTCCCAAACAAAAGGCGCGAGCTGTTCAGGAACCCAGTTCAGGACCGTCTGGGTGCACGTCCAAACTGGCACTACAGCCAAGGTGCCTGAGACATGCCAACTGGAAGCCGTTTGCAGTGCGGATTCGCCCTTCTAAAACGAACTCCTCGAGGGCACGTAAAACGCGAGCCTGTTTGGAACTGGTGCCTGAGTGCATCCCCAGAGCCCGTGACCCAGTCTGCGCACAGCCTCACGCACTGCCAGTCTTCGGGACCTGGTCCCTCAACACTCCAGCAACTCCCCGCCGCCGCCCACGTGCTCATGCATGTTCCCAGCGAGGGTCTACACCCATTCAGGGAAAAAAAAAAAAAATCCTGATCCCCCATGGATGGGATGCCCCGACGGCAGTGAACCCAGG
>NW_026000102.1:6592260-6623024 GCF_001458135.2 Marmota marmota marmota
CCCCGGCGGCCTTTCCTCCGCCGGCGAGCGGATCGGGCCGGGCCGGTTGCCGAGGATGGAAGAACGTGGTTCTGGCCCTGCATAGGTTGAACTTGGGCCTTGGCGAGGGGCGGGAGAGCTTACTTACTAAGTGTCAGATTTCTCCGAAGCCCCTTCAGTCTTACAATTATTTGACTCAAAGTTGCTATTTTATTGTGTAATGTTTTAAAAGAAACGAAAAGAAATTGTTTCCTAGCACAGCCTTTGGAAGTCGCTAAATTGAGTTTCATCTAATTTGTAGCTTATGGTGCCGGCTGGAGGTTAAGTATAGGGAGCAGGAGCGTCACCGGGCCTGGGGAGAAGTGTCAACTGGCACTTGCTGGGCTGCTCATTCCTGTCTCTTGGGCTGCAGTGTCTGGTGAAGATCAGCCAGTACCACAGAGCAGGGTTCTGCCAAAGTCCGTGGTGGCTCTTACAGAGCCTAGCAGCGTCTCATGTGACACTTGAATGTTTATGCAGAGATCTTCAGGCTTTTCAGATGCCCACACTGAGGCTGCAACATCCCTTCAAGTGCTGGTGCTTTCCTCCTGCCTGTTTCTCCAGGGCCAGTACTTTGTTTGGATTTATTGGGGTACCATGGTAAAGTGGAGGTACTCTTGTATTTGGACTTAAAGGTCCAATGTGTGAGTCTAGGTGCTGTCACAGAGTGTATTAATTAAGATCAGTGACACGGTGCCACACGGCCAACACAGCTCAGTAGGCACCTTCCAGGTGGTATTGAATCAGGTCAAGGTCAGGTTCACTGAAAGCCATGATAGCAGTCATTTGGCTGGTGTTCTAGATGCCCTATGAGCCAGCCAGCTGTGCGTCTTTTACTCCTTGCATCTGAGACTCCTGCTTTCCTCCTGGTTGTACGTTTTTTTACACAGCAATTATTATGCTAGTGAATAGGTTGCCTTTCCCCGCTTGTTACTGAGAACTAGTTAACATGGTTCTATTGGTTTCCTAACCCTCTCCCTCCAAAAAAAAAAATGTGTTTGTACCCTAGCAAATAACTTGTTTTTACTGTGAGAAAGTTTCACAAACTGAATGGCTTAAACAATAGAAATTTATTCTGGAGCTTTAGTCTAAATTGGAGTGCCCTCAGGGCCACATCCTCTGAAGGCTCTGGAGGATCCTTCCTGTTTTTCCAGCTTCTGATGGTTTCCAGCAGTCCCTGGCACTCTGTGCTGTAGACCCTGCCACGCGCCTGCCCCCGTGGTATTGCCTGATATCCTCACTGTGTGTGTGTGTGTGTGTGTGTTTTGCTGGTTTGCTGTCTTGTAGTGCTGTAGTCAAACCCATGGCGCTGCATGTGCTGGGCAAGAGCTCTACATTGTTTTACACCGTCAGCCCCTTCTCCCTTCTTAAAAAGACCAGTTACATTGGATTGGGTGTACCCTTGGGACTTCATTTTAACTAGGTTACATCTACAGAGACCCTGTTTTGAAATTCGGTCAGATTTACAGGTAGCAAAGGTAGGACTTGAACATGTCTTTGGAGGACACAATTCAGTTCACAATACAGGTCAAACTTGAATAAATAAATTCAAATTTGGGGGAAAATCTTAAGTGGTACTTTAAGTAAAATCAGAAGTATTTATAAAAAGTGTTTGATAAGGCTGGGATAGTAGAGCTCTTACCTGGCATGTTAAGGCTCTGGGTTCAGTTCCCAGCACCACCCCCAAAGAAAAGTGTTACACAGAAAAACTGGACTCTTCCAACATGATGGAGAAATCTAAATGCTTTGTTAATTCTTGCATACATCAGCCAAGTGTGAACTGATACCTCAGGTGTTGTGTTAGTGGATTCCTTAAAAAAGTCTCCCTCTTCTAAACAGCCCAAGCCTGCAGAATGCCCCACAAGATCGGATTCGTCGTGGTCAGCTCTTCTGGACACGAGGATGGCTTCAGTGCCCGAGAACTGATGATCCACGCACCAACTGTCAGTGGGTGGAGGTCTCCAAGGTGAGGCTGGGTGAGGCTGGGCTGGGGGATGCACCAGTTCCTGATCTGCAGATGGATCCCTTTCAGTAACTTAGACATCACGAACCACAGAGTGGTCACAGTGTGCAGCAGTGTGACGTGACTAGTTCTGTGATGGGATTCCTTTCCTTTTTGTTTACGTTTATTTGCTGGCCTGGCTGAGTGTGATCCCACACACCTGTAATCCCAGCAACCTGGGAGACGGGAGGAGTGCACTTTCAAGGCCAGCCTTGGTAACTTGGATAGACCTTGTCTTAAAATTAAATCAAAAAAAGGGCTGCATGCTCATAACTCAGTGGTAGAGCACCCCTAATTTTAGTCCTCAGCACCAAAGGGGGAAAAAAAAAGATATGCTGGCCCTTTCCCTTCTACCATTAGCCCACACTCAGGAAGTGAACAACTACAGAAGAGAAAGCAGAGCTGCGTCACCACTGACCCTCTCCTACCACATGCTGGGTGATGCATTCTCATCCCTTTTCTGAGCAAAGGCTGTGTTTGCACACTTTTTTGGTCTTGTGGTTAGGCACCTACAGGGAAAGATTTTTGCCTCTAATTGCTTTTATGTGACAACAGGTTTCAGCCAGGGTCTCTTTCAAATTTCTCTTGAACATTTGTACATGTTTATAAGAATGTTTATTATTTGAGTGTGTGTCTTACATTGTTTTGAAGCATCTGCTTGGTTCAAGAGGCCTGTGTTTTTCACCAGCACACCACCTAGCTGTGCTGAGCAGGCTCCATGGACCTGCTTAATGCTCAATACCTCCAGGGTCCTTGTCTCTGTTTCAATCCACAAGAATCTAACTGAAAAACCTGTAAATATGTAGGGCATTTGCGATTCAATCATATTGTTGTGTCCTGCTGAAAACTGAATGTAAATCACATTTAAAATTAAATTTTATTTTCCTCTTTGATTTCTTAGGGTACCCAAAAAACAGGCTCACTTTCCCTGCCCAAGTCCTGAGGGAGTTGAAATTAAATAGAGCAAAGCAGGTAGGGATGCAAAAGCACCCAATTGCTGATGGCACTGAGGGCAGAAATATATTGTGAAGCCCAAGGCAGGAGGGCAGGAGAAGCACCCGCCAGTAGCCTCACCTCCACTTCCCAGGGTTCCCTGATGGAGAGTGCGAGGGAACCTCCCTTACCCTTCCAGAGAGGTCCTGTCGCTGACTACTTTTGTTCAGTGTGTGTTTATCTATCTATCTATCTATTTTAGTTGTAGGTGGATACAATGTATTTTATTTTTATGTGGTGCTGAGGATCGAACCCAGTGCCTCGCGCTTGCCAGGAGAGTGTTCTACCTCTGAACCACAGCCCCAGCCCTGTTCAGTGATTTTACGTACTTTAAGGTTTTCAAATAAATAGTTACCCTGTTGGTAATATTTATAACAATAACACTAATATGATGCCTATGATGCCTTTGTATACTGACGTAGTAGTGTTTTTTATTTTGCTATTGTTTTTGTTGTTGTTACTGGGGATTGAACCCAGGGGTGCTCTACCACTGAGCTATATCCCCAGTCCTTTTTTATTTTTGAGACAGGGTCTTGCTAAGTTGCTGAGGGTCTTGCCAAGTTACCCGGCTGGCCTTGAACTTGCAATCCTCCTGTCTCGGCCTCCCGAGCCTCTGGAATGACAGTTGTGCCTCACCATGCCTGGTGGCTTGGTATTTCTTTTGGGGCATGTTAGTAATGTACTTTCAGAAGAAAGGAGACATGTTCCAAAGGAAATAATGTGTGTACTCCTGGTCACCACACAGACTGCCCCAAAGTCAAGCACATGGCAAGAAGGCAAAAGAAAATATCTTCCAGCCAGGAGTCCTGAAGACAGGACCAGACACTCTGTCACCACCACTACAGAAAGTGTGTTCAGGGGCAGCTAATGGCAGGTGGAGGGATGCCCCACTGCGGTCTCCAGGGAGCAGGAAACGTACCACAGCTCCTTGCCGGCCTGGGCTCTCCAGCAGTGTCACAGAGGACACCTGGTAGAAGCTCGTGGATGAGGCCTGGACCCTGGGGTGGGTGGGGAGGTGGGGTCAGCATTTGTTTTCCACATCACACTCCAGGCCTTTAGATGTCTGTGTGGAGCTGTGGCTCTCCCACTGGGTGTGGGTCACTCAGGGTGGTGTCCGGGCAAGGCTCCCTCGTGAACAGGACCTTTCAAACTCATGGCTGAGGACCAGGGGAGGGAGCTAAGGAGGTAGGAGGACTAGAAAGGGGTAGCATCAAGGACACTGGAGCCAAGTAGAGGGTTTGAGCAATGTGGGCAACTGTGTAGCAGAGCAAGGTCACAGCCGAGGAGGAGACATGGCACTTGGCTTTAAGAAGTCCATGGTGGCCTTCATCGGGTGACCTGTGGGCAGTGGCACAGGGGAAGGGTTTGAGAAAGTGGTGGTGGCTTCAGGCAGCATGACATTTGGAAAGAATGGGAAACCCCTGGAGAGGGACACCGAGTCATTGGATATGCTCTTGAGCTGGGACTTTCTGGACTGTGTGTGTGATGTGAGTGCTGGTCAGGAGAACAGGCTCTGCTGCTATGGGCCAGTGGGCCTGAGGGCACCTGGCAGGAAGCTGCTGCGCTAGGCAGCAGAGCCTGCCGTGTGTGTTTCCTGGGTGAGGTGCGGGGCTGCCACACATCCAGAAGCACACCCGCAGGGCACTGGACACACTCCCAACCACCCCATCCCTCAACTCATGGGCCTGGGGACCTCCACGGTCCTGTTACCACAAGCTCGTTAGCTAATGCAGGTCCTTCTGCCGCCATCCTGGCCGTGCAGTACCTGAAAGTCGGTGCTGGCTGACACGGTTCTCTAATCCCTTCTCGCTGCCTAGTGTCTTGTGTACTTCTGAGCAAAATTAGAAGCACCCAGCCTGGCTTCTCCGAGAGCATGGTGCACTTGTGGCAGGTCCTCAGATCCCGTGAACAAGTTGACAAAAGGTTTATTCTAGCTCACAGAGGTTTTGGTCTGTGGCCACTCAGCCTACTGCTCGGGGCCTGTGATGGGGCAGGGAAAAGCCCAGGCTGGAGGAGCCTGTCCAGCTCCCGGAGGCCAGGGAAGCAGAGGCTGGACTCCAGTGTGCCCTCCAAGTCCCTTCTGAAGGTTCCATGCCTGCACAGGCCGTCACCAGGGGGTTTATCAAGTACTTGGCTCCTGTGGGAAAATCTTGGGCTCTACCTTGCCCACTACTCAGCCCCTTGAGATGGGTTCATCTGTCCCGTAGTGAACCTCAGGTCCACTTGAGCTGTGGTTACAGCTGCCAGGAGTCGGGTTTGTGCTGGGTAACTGGCAGGTGGACCACCCAGGGCCATCCTTTGGCTCTGCCCCAAAAAGCTCCAAGAAGGGCAGAGTGTCACAGCCTCTCCTCTTGCGCCCTGTGGCTTGGCCCCCACAGCGCCATGGGTTCACCTGCTGAGGCTGGCAGCACAGCATCTGGGGACTCTGCAGTCATGGCTCAGAAAAACAAAGATGTCTTTGCTTTCAGATTCTGCCAATTCCCACAAGAAATTGTTCTTCAGATGGTAGAGAGGTGTCGAATAAGAAAGCTGCAGCTGCTTGCACACCAGTACATGATCTCAAGCAAAATCGAGTTCTATATTAGCGAAAGCTTGCCTGAGTATTTTGTACCCTACCAAGCAGAGCGATTTCGCAGACTTGGGTAAGAATGAAATGCAAAATTTTAATGGTGACTTTTAGCCTGACCAAGTCTACCTAAGAGCTCTTAAGAATCAGTGAATTACCCCTTACATTGGGTCCAATGTGGCATTGCCAACACCTGCCAGGGATTGGGTGGGCTGAACCGCCGGGTGATCATGTCTCCTGATGCCCACAGCCAGTTGTGCTTTGCAGGTAGAGAGCTTTTCAGAAACACTAACTGGAATCTGGGGCTTTTTCCCAGGCTGCCATCCCAAGCTCAGCTTTTATTAAGCTTGCTGAGTCCAGCAGGAGCCAGGGGTGGGTTGTTGTTGAGTGGACGCCTTCTCCACTGTGTTGCCTTTCAGCTACGTCTCCCTCTGTGATAACCAGAAGACTGGCTGCAAAGCCCGCGAGCTCAAGTCAGTGTATGTGGACGCCGTGGGGCAGTTTCTCAAGCTGATATTCCACCAGAACCATATCAACAAGTACAACACCTATAACCAGGTGAGCACAGCGCGTCTGCACCTGCAGCTCTGCGCCCGCCTCTGCGCCTGCCCAGGTGTCCTCACTTGCATGTTCAGGCCTCTCTTCTAAGGAAGACCTTTAATGTATGACCGTAGTGCTCTAGATTCAGCTGGAAAGGAATGTAAGAGTGTCCGTGGAAGCTTTTGTGTCAGTTGCATGTAGTGGGTTAATATTTTGACAAAAATCACTCCCACCTCTTTCTTTTCCATTCCTTCAGTGTGTCTGCTAGAAAACAATGGCTGTGCAGCCGGCACTGCACCCCTGTGGACAGCACTGTTCTAGATGAACCCTTGCAGCTGACAGGAGACAAACCCCTGGTAGACACTGGGGGCCTGCCTGGGGGCTCTTGGCTCCAGCAGCTGACTCTTAATCCTCTCCCACCCACTCTTTCTTTTGATAAATGAATTAGAAATCAATTGTGTCCAAAGCAGTCTTATTGACAAATAATTACAACATTCCCTGCCCCTCCAAGAATACAAACATTCTTGGGCTGGGTCTGTAGCTCAGTGGTACAGCACTTGCCTAGCATGTGTGAGGCCCTGAGTTTGAGCCTCAGCACCACATAAAAATAAATGAAGGCATTGTCCATCTACTTGAAAAAAATTAAAATAAAAAAAAGAAATACAAGCATTCCAAGAAATCACACCTTATACCAAGTGAGCAAGTTGGAAGTGCTTACTAGGCTACTGTGGCAGCATGACTTGGCAGGACACTTCGAGAGCCATGCCTGCCTTTCTTTGCTTGCTCCATGTCACCTGCTGTGTTCATAGGTAACACCCTGATTAGGCACTGAGGCCAAAGTGGTTCTCAGCGATGAGGATGGTGATGCGAAAGTGACTCCTCCCCTGCGGTGGAGGATCAGTGACCCGATAACCTCAGCCACATTAATCTCTGTTTTCCTTTCATGGTCTTAAATTTATCATATGGTTATGACCCCTGACCTCAACCTTGAGTTTATTATAGGCTGTGATGACTTCAGGAGTGTTTAGCTACTATTGTTTTAACATGCTTTAAACAGTTGAAATAGGCACTTGGGTAAGCATTTGAATACTAATTTATGTAATTTACTTGAAAATCGATGATGTTGAGCTGGGCCTGTAACCCCAGCGACAATCATGCTGAGGCAAGAGGATGGATTGCTAATTCAAAGCGAGCCTCAGCAATTTAGCAAGACCCTAAACAATTTAACAATTCTGTCTCAAAATAAAAAATAAAAGAGGCTAAAGAAGTGGCTCAGTGGTTAAGGACCCCTGGGTTCAATCCTTTGTATGAACAACAACAAAAACACGATGTCCTGTATGTTAGCGTAACACTTCATGGTTTACACACTTTGGTATGTGTCATCTCCCCATTTGATAACAGTGTAAGTCAGAATTTGTTATAAAGGGCTGAAGGCCTCTTAAACTTATTTTATGCTTATTTCTGTTTACTTAACTTCTCCTTAGGTTGCTTTGGTTGCAGTAAATATCATTGGAGACCCTGCAGATTTTGGTGATGAAAGCAATATTGTAAGTTTGAGCCATTTAATTCCTAAGAAAGAATATGTATTTCTAATGGGATCATTTATTTTCATTGCAGAAAGTATCATTTTCAAAGTATTTATAAATATAGCGAATCGTTGTCAGATAATTTCAGCATCCATAGTCTAATAACCTTTTACTTAAGAATTTTAGCTGTCTCTCCAAAAGAATAGGATCGCCACATCTTGCTGACCTTCCTATCAGATTATCATGAAGTTAGGATTTCATGTTGTGCCTGTGTGCCGAAATCCTAAGCAGACATTTTGCTCCTGAAGACCTCTAGAGAGAAGTTGATTGATCATTATCTTGGGCACAACCCGGAGGATCCAGCCCTAGAGGGGACTTACGCTGGGTAAGTGCCTTCCCCACCTCTTGGCCCTGGCAGGATGCTAGCTAGCATGACCTTCCTCAGAGTCACCAGTGTCTCCTTGCTAATGGATTCTGCATTCAGAGGTGTCTAAATGCAGTCTGGAGCTGGATGAGCCCCTGACTGGGTTGTGTCCATGCACAGCAAGAGCAAGGCCATCGGGTTCTTTAGTTCTTTGGGCTGTGGGCGTCCAAGACAGGCTGAGGCCCCTACAGTGCATTGTTGTTGAGCTCGTCCTCTGTCCTTTGACATTTCACTGGCACAGGCAAATTCAAAGACACTATTTGGGCCAAATTATCAATCACTCAAGAATTTATTTTTTGGCTTCTTTAAAATTAAATTCACACCAGGGCAGCTTGGCAGAGCGGCTTTACAGCGCCCCCTCCCTGTTGGGTCACTCTTCACAGTGACAGTTGAGTACGCTTTACTTTTGCTGTCCCTCTTTTTTTCCCCTCACAGTGGGAAGACCCTGGTGGGTCAAGAGTCGGGGAGCTGAAGAGCCTCCCGCAGCTGCCCACCTGCTGCGTCCGTCACCTTCTCTTTCCCAGCTGCATCTTTGGGCACACAGTGTTTACACAGTGTTTATGAGAGCATAGGGCCCTGTCCCAAAGATGCCCCAGTCTAAAGAGAAAAGGAATTCAAAACAGCACTGGTTCCTCTTCTCTGACAGCAGCTTACCAGTAAAGAAGAGATGAAACATTTTAAATTTTAATAGAAGTTTCAAATCTGTCCGTAATTTTGGGGTGTGATTTCACTTCACCTGAGCGTCAGTGGAGTCTGCTAACAGGATGTTGTTAACATTTGAACCATTGCACAAAACATGGAGTAGGCTGTCTGTGCAAGTGCTCGGGAGCCGTTTGCCGCTGGCCAGCTCTGTGCCCAGGCAGCGGCCCCCTTCCCCAGAGCCCTCCCGTCTCCAAGGGCTGCAGCCTGAGGGGATCAGGTGGAGGAGGGCTGGGTGTCAGAGAGGCCCCTGATGACTTCTCGGAGCCCTGGCTCCCTGACATAGGAAGTGCCAGATGCAGGGGTGGCTGGCACTTTCTCCAAGACTGCTCATCATGGAGCACCAAGGCTCGCCGGCCACAGCAGCATCCCCTGGAGAGGAACAAGCCCTGACACATGCATTTCTCCCCTAGGAGGTCTGACTATATCTCTCCACTCGACGACTTGGCTTTTGACATGTACCAAGACCCTGAGGTCGCACAGATCATTCGCAAGTTGGATGAAAGGAAGCGGGAAGCTGTCCAAAGGGAGCGTTATGATCACGCCAAGAAACTGAAGCAGGCTATCGCTGACCTGCAGAAGGTACTGCCTCTGTGAGCCCACTCCTCTGCCTGTGGATGGCCTCTTAGTTATAATAGAGCAGCGGGTTTCTGCCAGCTGTGGGTTGGCATGGGGTCTAAGGTCTTCTCCAGGGAGAGGTAAGGAGGGATGAGCACTTTGAAGATACACGTGGCCGCCACTGTGCTGAGCGGGACCCTTGCTACTGCCAGAAGTGGTAGAGGACATGCTCAGAAGCTCGGGTGGATTTCGGGCTTTATCAGGCACCAGGACAGCAGTACGCAGCGCTGTTGTTACGGAGAGTGTGGCCTTTCCCATTTCTGTGCTGACCCCTCCCCGCCCACCTCACACTCAGTCTCTGCCTCCTGAGCTCCCCTCCAGCTGTGGTCTTTGCAGACGTGGTTTGAAGCAGCAGACACCCTGTGCTGCAGGTGGGCGAGCGTCTGGGGCGATACGAGGTGGAGAAGCGCTGTGCGGTGGAGAAGGAGGACTATGACCTAGCCAAGGAGAAGAAGCAGCAGATGGCCTGCTACCGCGCACAGGTGTACGAGCAGCTGGAGCTGCACGGCCTCCTGCACGGCGAGCTGGAGGTCAGCAGGGCGGGGCACCGACTGGGCAGGAGTCACCCAGAGGAGGCGGGAGCCAGCGGGGGGTGGAGGGATGGGCACTGCCCTCTCCAGCAAGCCCCTCACCCAGCCCCCTCTGCTCACGTGCAAGGCGTGGTGGCTTTCCCACCTGCCCCGCCCGAGAGAAGGAGAAGGTTCCGAGTGCACCTGTGGCAGGGTGGTGCCCTGCCTCTGGCACAGCTCAGACAGGCAGGTAGGCCCCCGTACAGCAGGTGAGGAAACAGGCCCTGAGAGCCACAGGACAGTGGAGAGCACAGGCTGCCTGGGTCTCACCTGGGCCCTCCCTTCTGGCCGCTGACCTCAGACTGATGCTGGCCAGCATTGCCTCCACGTCCCAGCAGGGTGAAGTGGAGAGCACAGTGAGATGCCCAGTCTGTGGCCCTGGGCACCATGCCCAGGTGAGGTGACTGCAGGTTGGTTATGCCCTTTACGGTTGTGCAGGGTCCCCTGACCCTCAGGGAATAGTAGTGCCTGGTTCTGAGCACAGGCCTGCTCAGGCTCAACCAGTGCCTCCTGCCATGGTCGGCTTCTCCACAAGTGAACAAACCCGTTCACAGCGGGACTTGGGTGTACACGGTGGCTCTGTGTCCAGCACCTGAGGAGAGCACGGCAGGGAAGCCGCGCGACTTGGGCCCGAGTAGGAAGCTTTCCTTTGAGATGTGCCATGCTGAGGACCCTCTCCCAGCACAGCCTTCCTCCAGTCACTCACCTGGGGACAAGATGGTAGCTCCATGGCATTTGAGATGCAATGTCCCTTCCTTTCCCCCAGATGCGGAGGCCCCTGGACTTGCCCCTCCAGCCCCTGGATCATTTCAGCAGTCCTCACCACCGAAAGCCAGCCCCCTCACTGCCACAGCCAGAAGAGGTGGCCCCCGAAAGCCAGCTTGCCCACCCACTTCTTCAGGAGAAGCCTTCCTCGAGCCCCCTGGCTCCTCCTCCGCGGCACACTGCAGTAGAACAGCTGCTGCCTGCCGGGGGCCCGCCTCCAAGGAGCAACGTGGGTAGCTCTGTTTACTTTGGTACTGTTTATGCCACAGGTGTTTTACTAACCACCACGCTGTGTCAGGCGTGGTCCAGTGCAGGAGAGGCAGGCACGCCGCACATGGCCAAGCCCCTCCCAAAGTTCTGCCACGGACACAAGGGCTAAGGCCAGAGCGCCACAGTAGCAGGAGCCGAGGAGCCACACCCTTGGGAGGCACCGTCTGCAGTCAGCCTGCAGCCCCCTCCTGTCCTGTCCCTTACCTGTGTTCTCACACGCCCTTCCGCCTCTGAGCCTCTGCTTTCTGTATAAAGACAAAAACACTTTCTTAAAGCATCGACCAAAGAGTAAAAAAAAATTCCAAAAAATGCCTAGCACACCAGCAAGCCACCTAGCATGTGATAAAGCTCGTGCCTGGCCACCATGCCTGATAGAACTTCCTGTGCTGTGAGTGACCAGATACCTGATTCTTACTGGGCGTAGCTAGCGGCTTAGGAGATCCTGTGGGCCTCGGTCGGTTTGATTCATTGCTGAACTATGTCGAGTCTGTTTCCCACATCACCCCAGGGCTGCGGTCACCAGGTGCCCTGTGCCACCTGAGGGGGAGGGAGTGTCCTATTCTAGCAGCACCCTTGTGTCTACCTGGTTAGATCATCCACAGTCTCCCACACCAGCCTTGAAGCAGCAGCCAAGGCCAGACTAGGGGTGTGTGGAGTGGGCCATCAGGGCCTCCCGGCACTGTGAGGGGACAGAAAGGAAGACACCGCCTCTGCCCCAGAGAGTGCCTGCTGCAGAGGCCACGCGCCACGTCCCTGGGGCTTGACCTTATGTTCTGCTGACTACTTCAGTTTAATATACACAGTGCTCTTCCCGGTTCTATTGCCTCAGTGTCTCATGACTAGATTTGAGGGCATGAGAAACTCGCCCACTGGCGCACTCTCACTCACCATCTTGGTGAGCGCCAGGAGTGGACCGGCAGCCCCACCCACTGCAGTGTCAGCACACACACCTCTTTCTCCCTCTACTCGTCTCCCTTCGTTACCCAAAACTCTGCTACGTTCTTTCTCATTTGGTCATGGGCCTGTCTCCTTATGGGACTGCAAGCAGGGCAGAAGGTCCATCTTGTTCGTTACTGTGTGTTCCAAGATGAGTGCCTGGTACAAATTAGGTGCCTCATGAATATTTGCTGGAGCAATGGGTGAGTGAGATAGGCAGCTGCCTAGCCGGGGTCCTAGGCAAGCAGAGCAGGCCTGTGTAGAGTCTCTGACCTTGGCTGTCTGGATCAATCCAAGGCCGCTGGATGGTGAGCGGGTTAATAGGCAGGCTGGAGCTGACTTTTCAGCAGTAAACTAAAAAAAGACCAGTGGTCTTGTCAGGAAAAAAAATGCAGTACCTTTCTTGGCTTTCGTAATCTCTGTTGAACTGAAATTGCTACTGGTCAGTAGTAACTGAGGCCAAGTCTGCATTGCTATTTTATGGTAAATTTAGAAAGGACTAGAAGACCTCTTTGAACTGTGCCAGTTACTTCCTGTTTACTGCTGCTCCGATCTGATGATTCTGATAGTGAGCAAAAGAATACCTTTCTGACACTCGCTCTCCCAGGAGAGCAGGAGGCCATGGGGAGTGTCACTTGGGGTGCTGTCCTCTCTCCTGCAGGTGGACACCCTACCCTACGACGAGTGGCCCCTCCCCGCCCCCCGCAAACAGCAAGCAGAAGTGTTCACAGAACCCGACGTAGGTGAGGCCGACCTGGGCACTGTGCGAAGAGGAGGTGTGGCGGGGGAGCCCGAGCCCCTGAGCGAAAAGGCCCTGAGGGAAGCCAGCTCCGCGGTGGACGTGTTAGGAGAAACCCTGGTAAAAAGGAGAAACCGCCACACACGTGTGTGTGCACAGGCACACTCACGGAGGAGGGGGGGGTCATTGGTGGTGCTGCTGCTGCCGCCAGGAAGCCTGCCCTTCACTCACTCTCAAGGGCTGCGGAGCGCGGCTGGGTTCGGGTGTTATGAAAGCATGTTCACCGAAGGTGTGTTTCCTCCTGGTGTTCTCAGAGCTTGCAGGGTGCATCCCTCCTAGGAGCAGCAGCTAATTGCAGTGACAGTGATGGCAGGGAAGAGCCTAGAGCCTCTCCTTGCCTGTCCCCGGCCCGCTCCAGAGGGCCCTCTTGGTGGAGTTGGTGTGTTAGCACAGCCTTCCCATCCAAGGAGCTGTTCCCTAAACACACACACTCTACCAGGGACCCGCCACTAGAAGAGGTCCAGAGTATTAAAAGCAGACACGTGCTGCTGCGTTGTGGAGACCTGGAGGGCAGGTGGGTAGATGGAACCTGCCCCCTGAAGCAGGACCAAGCAGGCTCTGTGCCTGGCAGGTTGCCGGTGCCTATTCCAAGACCTGGTCCTGCCGAGAGGATGCGCTGCTTGGTCTGTGCAGGAGGCTGATGGAGGTGCCTGTTGGAACCCCGAAGGAAGACGTGAAGAGCATGCTGAGAGCATCTGTCTTTCTTGTCAGAAGAGCCATGAAGGACATTGTGACCTCGGTGAGTCCCCTCAGGCTGCTGGCCACAGGTGACATGCCACTCCACAGTGGAGCAGAGCAGCTGAGGGGCAGCCTGTCCTTTGTCGTAGGTGACTGGAGTGAAGGCTATCTGGGAAGATGCAGGGCAGGTGAGGTCTGAGACCACTGCCTCTGCTTCCTCACCCCTCTGCCTGGTGCAGTGCCAGCTCTGCCACAGTCCCCAGCAGTGTGTGCAGAGGCCTGATTGCCACTGCCAGCAAACACGAGACCTGAGGAGCCTGGAATTGTGTTTTCCCAACTCCACGTGGCCTGAAGAACAAGTGCCACAGTGTCACCCTGGCTGCAGCTGTAGAGGAGCTGGCCCTCTGGGCCAGGATGTTGGCCAGCGCTCCCTGGCACAGTGAGACGGGAGCAGGGTGGGGTCTTCAGAGAGCAGTTGTTGGTTTCCGTTTTCAGCACTTCAGACAGCGCGTGGGTCTCGGCATGACCGATGTAAATCTAGTACTAATAGTGAAGTGTGTGTTTTCTCTTGGAAAATCCAGTTAGAAGAGCTCACCTGTTTTTATCCCATTTCCTAGGTCTTTCAGGCTTCTTTGAAATTACTGAAAATGATGATTACACAGTATATTCCCAAACATCAGCTGAGCAAGCTTGAGACCACCCACTGTGTGGAGAGGACCATTCCTGCCTTGCTTGCCAGGACCGGAGATTCCTCCACCCGCCTGCGCATCATGGCTTCAAATTTTATTCAGGTCTGAACTTTACCATAAAACCTGACATCGTGGTCATGAACACCCCACCGCGTCAAACGTCCCTCCTCTGGGCCAGGTCCTGAGGAAGACTGAGGCGCTGCCTCTCGGTGGAAGGAGTCCAGCACTTTCTCCCTTTCTTTAAAACCTGAAGAGCGCCACAACTAGCTTCATTTAAGAAGTTCAGATTTTCAGAGAAAATGAGGAAAAATAAGTACCATATTATTGATTAGAAAGTAAAAATGAGTCATATGACAGTGGCAAAAGGCCCGCCTTATTAACACAGCTCAGAATTTGGAGAGGTTTTCATCTTTCAAAAAAATAGGTCAAGTCAAGAGCTTTGTAATGTTTTGAACAACTAATAATAATATTTTAAAAAAAAAAAAAAAAGGTCAAAATGAGAACATCTTATTGCTTCAGGTTTTTTTTCCACTTGTTGTGAGTTTTTTTGTTTGTTTGTTTTGGGGTTTTTTTGTTTGTTTTTTGCTTTTGCATTTTTTTTGTTTGTTTTGTTTTGTTTTCCTTAAGAGACAGGGTCTGGCTGTGCAGCCCAGGCTCAAATCCTCCTGCCCCCACCTCCGCACAGCTGGGACAGGCCAGTGTGCTGCTGCGCTGTCCCTCATTCAGTTGTTGTAAGCTGTGTTGACGTGAGCAGGCGAGTGGTGCTGGAATCCTTCCACTTGAGGTGGTCCTCTATGTGTGTGGTGCTGGGACTGAACCCGGGGCCTTGTGCATGCGAGCCGAGCACTCTACCAGCTGAGCTCTGTCCCCAGCCCTCAGCCTTTTTTATTCATACGTTTTTACTTTGAGGCAGTCTGTTGCCCAACCCCAGGCTTCCTCAGCCTCCTGAGTCTCTGGGATTGCAGGTGTGGCTGCCGAGCCTGCCAGGACGCCCTGCCGTGGGTGTTGGGTGCAACTGCCCATCCACAGGCCCCTGCAACTGGGGACCTCCTCACCTCTGTGGCATCTATGTGCTGTTTGAGGAGTTTGCTGTCCACACTTGGGGAAGAAAGCACTTATTCTTCTATTTTTCCTACTTGTGCAGCCATCCGGGGCCCAAGTGCACAGGAATCGTGCTGCCAAGAGGAGAGGGGATTCTAGGTGACAGGACCTGAGACTTAACAAAACAGATCTGCTCTCCCAGCTCACCTGCTTCAGCACTTCATTACCCATTCCTCTGTTGCTGGCTAATTAAATCACAGACATTCTGGCCATAGAAAAACCTGTTTGCTTAGACACTTAATAAATATGTAATCCTGCTCGTTTTTTCATTTTAATCATATTAACAAGAGAATTGTACATTGTTACTCTCTTGGTTGACATGAAATACTAAAATAATGGCCTCAGCTACAAGACTGTAATTGTTTTTAGGATTTTAGAAATCAGAGAACCTTTTCTTGGTTGAGGAGCACCAAGAACCGAAACCTTCACGCTCTGGGCTATTCCTACAGGCGCTCACCAGCCTCTGGGCGGTGTGTTCTTCCCTGTTACGCCTCTCACACAAGTGTGAGCTTGCACGCCCATGACGATTCTGCAACCTCTTGTCCTCTCTGTTCCTTCCAAGTTTAGTGGGAAGTCTCGCCAGGTGGTGCTGAATCATCCCTCGTGCTTTCCTGTTGCTCTCCACAGGAAATGGCCTTGTTTAAGGAGGTGAAGCCTCTCCAGATCATCCCATCCTACTTGGTGCAGCCTTTAAAAGTCAACTGTTCGGCTCATCTGGCCATGAGTCAGATGGACCTCCTGGCCCGGCTGCTGAGGGACCTGGGCACCGGGAGCACGGGCTTCACGGTGGACAGTGTGATGAAGGTGAGCCACCTCATGCCGTGTGCTAGCCACTGTGACCTTGAGCGTGGAGAGTCCCATCAGTGTTCGACGAGCGAGTGCGAGCCTGACTTCATGCCAGCGCATGAGGGCAGTCCGTCTGCATGCACTGATCCCCCCATTCCTGGTGTGTGGTGTGGGCGATGCTGGTTCATGGTGGGAAGCAGTCTGAAAGGTCGATGGACACTGGTCTTTGCCTCTACCCGGGCCTGTGCGCTCCTTTCCACACTGAGACCTCCTGTGAACGCTGCAGAGGACGACACACTCCAGCAGCCCAGGCCTCCCGTGGGCCCTTTTTGCTCAAGCTGGCCGTCCTGTGCTGAGCTCAGCTCTTTCTCTTGCCTTGTCAGAGGCCGCTGGTAGTAGCCCACACACACCAGTGCTCTAATTACTCCCATCCTTTTCTCCCCGTGCTGCCAGCTCAGCAGGCCTGCATCTGCCTTGAGTCGCAGTCAGTAAGCAACCATTTTGCCCTGCAAGGTGTGTCGCCCCCCTCTCCTCCCACAGCAGCACCCTACTGCAGGTCGGCTTCAGCCTGGCTGGAGGGAGCTCTGCGCAGCGCAGACGCCCACAGTCCAACAGCCCAGAGCAAGCTGATGCAGTTTGCAAGGACAGAGGAGCTCTGCTCCATACAGTCACTCAAGGACTCAGTGTCCTTCAAGAATGATGCCACCTCCATTGCCACCAAGTAGAAGAAAGTGACCGGAGCGCATCTGTGGAGAGTTTCCACTGAGATGGCCAACCCCGGAGAAGAGCGTGGTGAAGCTGGGCACAGGGCAAAGCCAGCTGGCCTGGTGTTGTGCCGTGGTCCAGGTGGGGGAAACCGAGAGGAGAGGTTAAATAGGAGATGAAGTGGGCCAGCGACAGGGTGGAGCCTGGGGGTGGACAGGCATCAGGCTGTGCACAGAGGGGCCAACCTCAGGAGCAGACCACACCTTGCCCCTTGGAGCTCAGGGAGGTTCAGAGCGAGCCTGAAACGATCACGTGGAAGTCTGAGTAGCCTGTCGGGGGAACTGCCGTGGTCCTGTGGACAGCACAGCACCTGGGGCACCCCTGACGTGTGGCCTCAAGTCTGAACCAGCAGTGTGATCGTGGCACCTGCTGTCACAGTCGGCACCACCTGGTATTGCAAAGGAAGGAGGACTGGGCTGCGTGGATGTCTGTGAATGCAGGAGTGTCTGCACAGGGGACTGTATGCTGCCAGCTGCAGTCAGGGCCGAGGACGGGAGGACGGCGAGCACAGCAGCAGGTGGACAGGCTGGACTGAGGCTCTGATGGGTGGAGGGGGCGGAAGAGAAGCTGGGCAGGCAGCAGGTGGTGACCAGAGCTCAGTGCCCTTAGACCAGTCCTTCTTGAGTGGGGTGACAGTGATGACGAGATCTGGGGTGGAGCTCAGCAGTGTGTGCCTTAAGCCGAGCCCGTGGAAGTGAGGAAGCCCAGTGACCAGAGGCCCAGGCACCAGGGACCACTGCCTGGGACAGGGGAAGGGTGGTCTAGTGTGTTCACTGACACACCACAGAGGCGTCGCAGTGTCACTGGTGCCCCACCACAGAGGTATCAAAGAGGCATCGGAATGTCACTGGTGCCCCACCAGAGGACAGAGGGGTCGGAAGGAGTAGAAGAAACAGCTGAGGGGGCGTGCACAGACCTGGCAAATGGTGTCAAGTGGGAAAAAGGAGGGGTTTGGAATCAGCATGTGTGCTGTTTGTTTATGTATTTATTCTTCGTTGTTGATGGACCTTATTATTTATTTATTTATTTGTGATGCTGAGAATCAAACCCAGTGCCTCACACATGCCAGGCAAGTGTTCTACTGCTGACCCACAACCTCACCCACGTGTGCTGTTTATGACATTACAGCAAAAGACCCAGGGACACAGGTCACATTCAGCCTGTGCGCCTGGGCAGCACACACACGAGTTCAGGAGAGCAGGGCCTCCAAGGAGAAGCCCGTGGGTCTGGGAGACACCCAGAGGGACTGCACAGCAGCCACAGCATTGCACTTCTTAAAAACAGAAAGGTCCAAAATAGGCAGCGGAATTAAAGCATTTGTTAAATTCAGATGGGGAAGCCATGAGGTTTTCTTTCCTCTTACACATATTTGGAATATTTTATAATACTTACTATGAGGCTATGGTGCTGGGCACAGAGGTCTCCATGTGTAGTCCCAGCTACGTGGGAGGCGGAGGCAGGCAGGAGGATGGCAAGTTCAAGGCCAGCCTGGGCAACTCAGCAAGGTCCTGTCTCAAAACAGAAGGGCTGGGGACATAGCTCAATGATAGAGGGCCCTGGGTGCCATCAAAAAAAAAAAAAAAAGAAGAAGCAGAAGGAGTTGTTTATGGAAGGATATAACCTAAAGATGCCCGTTAACTCATTCAATTGGGAAAAGCATACGGATCAATCATGGGTTCAACTGTATCTGCAAGATCAACTATCAGGAGGGGTCTCTGCATCTTGATATTTGGGGTTGTGTCTGTTTTTTCTTTATTTTTCAAACTGTTATAACAACAATAAAAAACAAAAATAAAAATTTTTCACATTTTTATAACAAACCTGTATTGTTTTTTATGCTGGAACAAATCAACTTTGTGAGAACCAGTAACGAGAAGCCTTCCGACTTTGTTTCCAGTTTGCAGTGAGCGCCCTGGAGCACAGAGTGTATGAGGTCCGAGAAACAGCGGTCAGAATCATTCTGGACATGTACAGGCAGCACCAGGCTCTCACTCTGGAGTACCTTCCTCCGGATGACAGCAGCACGCGCAGGAACATCCTCTATAAAACTATTTTTGAGGGATTTGCTAAAATAGACGGCAGGCCCACGGATGCTGAAGTGAAGGTGAGCCGGCCCTCCTGGGTGGTCGCAGCAGGTCTCGAGTTGCTTAGAGGGGCTGGGTGTGGCTCAGTGGCAGAGCGCTCACCTAGTGCATGTGAGGCCCTGGGTTCCATCCTCAGCACCACACAAAAATAGAATAAAGGTATCGTGTCCACATACAACTAAAAAACAAATGTTTTTAAAAAAAGAATGTATTTTTAAAAATAAAGTTGCTTAGAACATGAGTAAATAACCCACATAAGGAGCCCTGTGTGCAGGACGCACAGGGGCCTGGCGAAGGCTGTGTTCCCCAACTTGGGGCCTGACCCCTCTACTCCTGCACGGGAAGCTCACATGAAGAGTGGTCATTGGCAGTTTGTCAGTAGCCGGGTACTCAATGGACCTGAGACTTTAACTGTGGTCATGTTAGTGTCAGTGACTGCTGTGGTGTGTAAAACGTACCTCGTGTGCTTCTGTCTGCCAATGTCTGAGACTGCCCCAAAAAGCTACTCTAAAGGAGAAAAAAAAAATTTTTTTTTTTTAACCAGGCACAGAAAAAAGCAGCCACAGAAGAAGCAGAAAAACAGAAGAAGGAAGAGATCAAAGTTCTGCAGGGGCAGTTGGCCGCGCTGCAGGAGACGCAGGCCCACGTCCAGGTGGGCAGCTGGCCCGTCTGCCAGATTTTTTCAGTTGGAATTCCCTGGGTACCAACGGGTGCTTGACTGACCGTGGGTTGTGCAGGTGATGGGGGCAGCGCGGGGCTTGGCTGGCGTGGGAGTTAGTCATGCAGGTGACAGTCGCTGTTCTCTCATGTTCCTGAATTGGTTTGGGGATTGATTTTTTTTAAAAGTCTGCTGGGTAGTAGATGGAATAAGACGTGGAGTATTTGGTTGAATATTCTGCTCTGCTGCCAGGATTATGGAGGGAAGAGACAGGTGAGGAAAATGGGAGGCGAGAGAGCTCCCTGCCTCCTCCAGAGGCAGAATGAAAACATGCACCCGAATCTGAAGATTGCTGAGCAAGGTTTGGGGTCACCATCCAGTCGAACGGCGTCCTGAGTGGGAGGCCTGGATTCGGTTTGGTCAGATACAAACGTGCTCCTTCCAGGCTGCCCTGCTTCTGGAATTGAAATTAGTTGTGATTCAGTTCCTGAAGTTGAAGGAAAGTTTCCCGTAGAAAGAGAACGTCAGCGAGTCGGGAGGTCGCCTGTGGGTGAAAGCTAGTCACCAGTGTGTGCAGGGTGCTTGCCTGCAGCCGCCTGCCGCCCTGAGCACCGGGCGCTGCAAAGAGGGTGGGTCTGGCACAGTTGTGAAAGGGGAGAAGGCATGGTCACCAGTGGGGAAGGGAAACACCCTGCAGAGGAGCGGGGGCCACAGAGCACTTGCTGAGCTGGGCGAAGGGGGCAGGAGGAGCTTCCTTTGCCACTGTGCTGGACGTGTGTGGCCGCTCCTCGGGTTGCCCCCAGGCATGTGGACTCACACCTGTGTTTACAAGTGAGGAGACAGATGTGGTCGACTCACGGGGGGGGCTGTTCAGGGCCAGAGCCAGCACAGGGCCGTGTCTGTGTCCCTTTGTGGGCACCAGCCCAGGTGGACTGTGGCCCACAGTGACCTCAGCACTTGTCCCTGATGCTTCTGTTTTGTGTCCTAGGAGAAGGACATCGATACCGTGAGGCCCAAGAATCAGGGTAGGTATTTGCAACCCAGAGGCCACCTAGAGACCCCGAGGGCCCGCAGCAGTGCCAGGGAGGGCCGGCAGCATGTCGCACACCCTCGGCTGTGTGTGGAGCAGCTCTGCCTTTTTAGAAAGTCATTTCCCGGGGACTGTCCCTGAGCTTCAGGTACTTCTCCACAGAACTGGCTCACGTTCTCTCTTAACCTTCAAGGAAGGAAAGCAGTCCCACCTGAGGATCCGGAAATTCCAGATAACCACTACCTGGACAAGTGAGTACTGCCCTGGCCTGCCTGTGGGGCCACAGGGACCCACCAGGAGCACTGAGTACAGACACCTCCTCCCTGGCTCACTTGGGCCAGTCGATTATGGGCTCTCTCCCATGATTTTTAAAGCCTGGAAAATTGCCCTAAGCTGATGAGCTTCAGCTGAGCCCAGCAAGACCACCGTCCCTTCTTGGCCCACAGAAGTCACCCTGTTTGTCAGAAGTCCTGTGGCTGTGAAGTGCTCTTCACCACTCAGTGACCAGGACCGATGTGCAGGAGACATAGGGAAGTCCCTTCCTGTGTGTCAGTGACCCCAGCACTCCTCCGACTGAGGGGCCTGAGCTCACCCCTGACCGTGGCAGGTCAGGGGTGGAAGGACTGCCTGAGGAAGCCCAGGCCGTCGGGTGGAGGGGTCCGGAGCTTCTCCCGGGCGAGGGCCTGGCCTCCACCTGCTTCTGTTCACTCAGCCTCTGCATTTTCTGTGGGGAGAGGAGCGAGTCCTTCACAGAAGAGGGCCTGGACCTCCACTACTGGAAGCACTGCCTCATGCTGACCAGATGCGACCACTGCAGACAGGTGAGGCGCTGGCCCCGGCGGCCCTGCGCTGACGTGCATGCCAGGTTTTGAGAGGCCACATCATGGAGTTGTCCCGGGTCTTGGTAGTTTCAGGGGGAGTCCTGAGAAGAGCAGTGGCGGCCTGTGCAGCCCTGGCCTGCAGAGAGGGGGCCCCTCGGGTCCCCACCCTGCCACTGGTGGTGGCTTGGGGGCTTTGTGTGAGTGGGACCCTGCAGCGTGCTGCCCTGCGTGCCAGGTGGATGGACGCCCGCTCTGCTGCGCCCAGGCTCGAGTGCGTGGCAGGTGTTGAGCACCCAGCTGTGGCCCAGCTGCAGGCAGCCGGAGCTCCTGTGAAGCCTCTGCTGTGGCATCTGAGTGCACACGTGCCTTGCGGGGATTGTTGGGCCATGGGCGCTTGGCTGCCAAGCAGGGCCACGCAGTATTGCAGAGTGGCCATGCCAGCTGGTGGCCCCCAGAGACAGAGGCCACCTGGGAGGGGGCACCTGCATGCGCACCTGGAGGCCTCCAGTGCCAGTGCCCGTGCCCTGCGGTGTGAAGCGCAGTGCCACTGGGTCCTTGGCCCTCAGCGTCCTCTTCTGTGAAGGGCCTGTGGTCTCCTGTCCTGAGCAGCCAGTCTGTTCCTGGCTTGTGGCCGTCCACACGTGTGAGCCTGAGCCTTGCTGTGTGGAGGAACCGAGCACCTGCTCCCGGTCTCCGCCATCTGCCTGCAGGGCTCCCCTCACCAGTCTGTGGCTCATCCTCTGTCCTCTTTAAGGAACCCTGCTCTAAGTTTCCAACGTCTTCTGTTCCACAGCGGCTCTCCTTTTTTTTTCCCCTGAGAGTAAAGTAACTATTTTTGAAACAGAAAGGAGTGGCGCTCCCCCAGAGAGGGTCCCAGGCTGGTGGTGGCCGAATTGCCGCTGCCTGGGGTCTACATGGTGTTGCTGGAGGTGATGACTTCTAGGAGGGGAGCTGCTGCCTCCACATGAGACACTCATGATCACTGCCCTCCAGGCGGGGTGCTGTCCTGTGCTTGGTCACGCGCTGCTGGCCTATCGGAGGCTCTGTCCAGGGAGTGGCTGCAGTGGTGGTCCCCTCCCTGCCTGCCCACCACATTGCTGCACTCAGTCCCCTTCTGAAGAGGTCACTCTGACTTGCCATCAGGGAACTTGGGTGATGGCTGCTCTGGCGCCTTCAAGCTGGCAGGGCGTCGGCAAGGGCATGGCAGCAGGTCCTCCACGGAGCCTCCAGGGGCCCCTAGTGGGTGGAATTCTGTTTGGGGTTTTACTGGAAGAGCCATTTGTAGCTTGGGCCTCTCTGCCTCAGGGTGGCCTGGAGGTCTTGGTGGCAGTGGCATGTGACTGGACAAGGCACACACAGGGCAGGGGTCATGCCAAGACAGCAGTGGACAACACAGTGGAGCCTTGTTGTCTGTGAACAATTAGTATAGAAACGGTCAGTATCATCAGCCAACCCTGAAAACCATGAAGACAGCGACTCATTATAAGTTTAGGCTGGGGTCCAACGTGTCATTTACAATTGAGAAACACAGCAGAGCCGGGCACAGTGGTACACACCTATAATCTCAGCAGCTTGCAAGGCTGAGGCAGGAGGATTGAGAGTTCAAAGCCAGCCTCAGCAACTTAGCAAGGCTCTTAGCAACTCAGTGAGACCTTGTCTCTAAATAAAATATAAAAAGGGCCGAGGGTGTGGCTAGGCACATCTACTGCAGTTAGGTTTTACAGTGACAGGCCTTCTTTCTTAGAGAACCAAGTGGACAGTGGATATCTGTCCTTTGCTCTGAGACTCAGGCCCACAGGAAGGGGTTCATGGGCAGAGTTGCCCTCAGAGCTGTTGCCCCTCCCCTGGGAGCACAGACTGACCCCCTCCCCCCAGTGAGTGGAGCCTTAGCACTAAGTTCTAGAGGGCACACAAGTCATTCCTGCCAAAGGTGTCAGGGGTGAGAGGACCCAGCTTCTGGGCACATCCTTAGAAATGCTGGAGACGGGCTGGGGCACAGGTCAGTGGCAGAGCACTGCTTGGCTTGCTTCAAGTTCTGGGTTCAATTTCTAGTACACTCCCCCAAAAATATCTTTGCCCGTTATGGTGGCACACGCCTGCAACCCCAACTACTGGGACTACCCAGGAACAGAAGGCTGAGGCGGGAGAATCACAAGTTCAAGGTCAGCCCAGACAACTGAGTGAGACCGTGTCTCAGAGGAGCTGGGAATACAGCTGCCCCTGGTGGACGCTGGTCACACAGAGCACCCCAGGTCCACCCTCAGGACCACAAAAAAAAGAGAAAGCAACGCTGGGGAGCCAGGCCTCGAGCCCAGGGCACACATTCAGCCGCGGGCTGCTCTGCCCCAGGAGCTGGTCATACTCAACTGCAGCCCCCGTGCCTGCCTCTTGGCACAACCTTGAGTGGTACCAAGGTGACATGACAAGTGTGACAGATGACTAGAGTCACACACCACAGAGGTTCTCTGGCTTGCCTTCATGTGGGAATGACAGAGAAGCTGTCCTGCGTTACGGGCCCCAGCTCTGCAGGTGGCCCTGGCAGGACAGACCAGCATCTAGCAGCACCCTGTGTCTCGGAGTCCAGGTGGTGGAGATCTCCAGCCTGACAGAGCACCTGCTGACAGAATGTGACCAGAAAGACGGGTTTGGCAAATGCCACCGCTGCAGCGAGGCCGTGCGGAAAGAAGAGCTGCCCAGGCACATAAAGGCGAAGGAGTGCAATCGTGAGTGTCCCCGGCCACCGCGTGTCCCCTGGGCAGGGCAGCTGCAGCAGGGTGTCTGCAACCGTGACTGCCCTTGGTCACCACGTGTCCCCTGCGCAGGGACCTGTGTGTGGTTAGTGTCTGCCAGGCAAGCAGGCAGTCCCTGCGCCCTGCTCCAACTGCCACAAGTCGCCCAGTCTTTTCCATTTCAATCATTTCAGCTGCCAAATCAGAGAAGCTGGCCAACCGGTGTCCCTTGTGCCATGAGAATTTCACACCTGGAGAAGAGGTGAGGGGCGTTCCCCGGGGGAGTGAGCACCATGGAGGTGAGCACACCCTTAGCCGCTGCCTGCGGTGCTGGTGCTGGCCACAGCTGAGGTGTCCAGGGTGACCCTGTCGGAGCAGGGTGCCACTCACCTGCCTCTTCCCATGACTTCGTGCCCTCACCTTTATCCACAGTTTACTTGAAGAGTCTCACCTGGTTGGGATTCCAGCATCACGTGGTTTGGGGGTTTGGGGTCATTGCTTTCATCTGTTGGGGCCCCTGGGCGGGGTCTATAACACTGGCCCTGGGTTTATTGGTGAAGAAGACTTGGTCCAGTTGGTGAGGCAGCCTACCTCTTACCCCAGACCAAGCGCTCCTCTCCACCCTGTGCACACTCTCACTCTCACGAGGGCCTCCCCCTGTGGTAGCACACAGGGGCTGGGCACAGGGCCTCTGCAGCTCTGGAGCTCAGTGTTGTTGGGGCAGTGAGTCATCCTGGTGGCCAGGGACTGGGCACAAGCAGGGCACAGGGCCTCTGCAGCTCTGGAGCTCCGTGTCGACGGAGCAGTGAGTCGTCCTGGTGGTCAGGTGGGGCCTGTCACTGCCTCCTGTCGCTGCAGGCATGGAAGGTGCACCTGATGGGCCCTGCCGGCTGCACGAGGAACCTCCGCAAGACACACATCCTGCACAAGGCCCAGGCTGCGCTCCCAGGTGAGGTTCACGCCCATGCGGGCCTTGGGGCCGTCTTGATCAGTGTCCCTGGCTGTGTTCCGGTTCCCTAATGAGGAGCAAGTCAATCATGCCACAGCCCCTCTCCGTCCACTGTGGCTGCTTCTCCCAGGTCCCAGAGAACTGATCCACAAGGCCAAGCACTCCTGGGTGCCATGCTGCTCCTCAGCACTGCACCTGCAGAGCCACCCGCCCATGCTGGAGACTTCTGCACGCTTACCTCAGGCGTGCTGTGTAGGGAGGGGGTGGTATCTGCGGCAGCAGGTCTGTGCTGGCTCCATGCTGAGGCGCTCGTGCAGAGGTCATCCCCCTCCAGTTCTTACAGATAGGTGGACAGGGCCCAGGCCCTCAGCCAGGAGGCTGGCCTCGGTGCACAGCCACCCTGCTGCGTGCTGAGGACTGGGTTCTTAGAATGACGGTCAGGTAACTGGCCCTATTCTTGTTCCCACCCCGGATGTGTCTGCACCCCTGAGACTGTCCTGTCCTGCTGCCACCTGAGCACCTGCACCTGTGGCCTTGCACAGCTCCTCACGCTGCACTTGTTGTGGTCAGCTTTTTTGCTTCTGTGACCAAAAAAATCTGACAGGGACAATTTTAGAGAAGGAAAAGTTTATTTGGGGCTCACAGTTTGAGGTCTCAGTCCAGAGATGGCCGACTCCACTGCTCTGGGCCTGAGGCAAGCAGCCATCCTGTGGTGGAGGAAGGCAACCCAGGACATGGCAGCTGGGGAGACAGACTAAGCTCAGTTCATGAGGGACAGAATCCACCCCCAGTGACCCACCTCCTCCAGCCTACAGTTACCACCCGGGTATCCCCTGCGTGGGTAACGCCCTGATTAGGGTGAGGTGCTCAGCCTGACAGCTCACCTCTCTTGTCTTCAGGAGACACCATAACTCCACCTCTGTCCACTGTGCTGACACCTCCAGGCTGGGAGACATGGTCCCAGGCCTCTCGGGCCCAGCTGCTCAGGGTGGGTTCCTCCCGCCATTCACACTGCCACCATGGGCATGAGTCACCATCCTAATGTAGTCCCGTGTCGTGTGTGTCTATGCCACAGGAAAAGGCCTCGCAGGGACCAAGTCAGGCAGCTCAGGAGCCAAGTCTGGAAGCAAGATCCCCACCCCAAAGGGAGGCCTGAGCAAAAGCTCCAGCAGGACACACACAAAGCGGTGACACGGGACCTTCCGTGCCCTGTCCACCAGGGACTGGGCAAGTGTTCCCAAACCATTTCTCCTAAAACTCTTCTGGACGCACCAGCCCTGTCTCTGTCCCTGCTGCCCTAGGCCTCTCCTGTGCCAGCTCTCTGCTGTCCTACAAGTGATGTATGTGAATCTGACCAAAGAGCCCCACCGTCGGGGCCCGCCGCCCTGCGTGCTGAGCTCCAGGCCTGATTTCTATTAGGACAGAGGCACATGGGCCAGAAGCCACTGCTCGGGGAGGATCGGCACACGGAGCATATTCCTCCTTGCTGCCTGGAAAAGTCACCGAAGCCTGTGGCACATGAGTCCTCGTCGCACATGGCAGACTGTGCAGGGCACGAGCTCACTACAGTGCCCCGTGGCCCCGGGAGGGCAGAGTTCAGAACGAGCATCTGACTGTGCTTTCCCTCAAGCCCATCGGTCTCCACTCAGCCCAAGTAGTCACAGGGAAGCAAGGCCAGTGTCTGCAGGACTGTGTCCACTGTGGCAGGAAGTAATGGTTAAGAAGAAAACCTGGAAAGCAGATCCTGAAATGACTCCGTCAGCACGTGCCCTGCTCCCGGCTTGCTTCCTGCCGCAGGCTGGTCATGCCTTTGCCTGGGCCTGCAGCTGCTCTGCACTGGCAGTGTCCTGAGGAAGGAGTGTGGAGTGACTTCCCAGTGACCCTGCACTCAACCTGGCCACAGGACGCCCGTCTCCAAACCTGTTTTGTTTCTGCCTACAGCATCTTCCACGTCTGCTGACCCACCAGAAGCATCCCACGCACTCCGCAGGCCCAGCCCCTCGGCCAGGTCTGTCCTCCATCCTTCCTTGCCATACTGTACCTGGGACCACAAGTCCACCTGTTTCCAGCAGTTCACACCAAAGCGCTGCTCAGGAGATGACACAGCCCTCAGAAGCAGTCTCCTCCACAGCTCCTCCACCCTCCCCACAGGAGGCCTAGGCTTCCTTGTTAGACCTGCTATTTCCCACAGCTGCGTGGAGAGGCCCAGGACCATCTGGAACCTGCCGGAAAAGCCCCAGTACATCCTCACCTCATTGTGCTGTCTCTGCGCCCAGGTGCCCAGTCCACCAGTGGCCAGGGTTGTGCTTGCTCCCTGAGGCCACACAGCAGGCTTTCAGAATGCGCCACTTAGGAGTGTTTGGACTGAGGAAATGAGTATGGTGCGGTGCGATTAGTGTATGAGTGTTTTTAATTCCCAACCATGTGAAACCACAAAAGGTATGGTAACCCAACAGCCTCATGAGCCCCGACCCCTGGGTATGTTAATAACCATTAATCACTTCAGTTCCCAAACTAGTACCTCCATTAGGGTTGTCTCGGAGTACTGGGTGAGAACAAGGCCTACCTATTAGACGTCTTTCAGGTGTGGGAGAAAGAACGTAAACTGTGTGGGACCCGGCACAGCATGCTCCTTCACATCCAACATGGCGGCCTTGGTTTCTACCTGCCCCCTCCCAAGTACAGGTTAGACACTTCTTTAAGTAAAATGAGAAAAGTTAACCAAGGAATTATTCTTTTCTCTTTGAACAAAACTTCAGAAAGATACATGTAATGTTTTCTGCTCTAACTTAAAGAAGATATTTGTAAAAATACTTCATTTTTAGTGATTGATCAACAAAACTGGGCTCCTCCTCTGCTCTTTTGCTGGTGACAGAAGAATCATGTGCTTTGCTGAAATGATCCTAGCAATGAGGAGTGGCCACTGAAGTTTTCACACAGTTACACACTCTCCAGGGACCAGGATTAAAGGGAGAAAATATAAATGGAACCACAAGATCCCTCAGCCATTCATAAATAAATATCTAAATTCAGAATACTAATTAATAATTGAATTTTCATTTATGAATAGGTTCTGGATATTTAATTGTATTTATTATTTTCTACTTCAGGATATTAATATAATTTAAAAATTTTAAATTGTACCTATAAATTTCACATTAGAAATGTAAATACTTTTAATGAAAATTTGCAACTTTTTAATGTTTTAACAGTTTTCTATTTGTCTTTATTTCAGGTACCAGAATTATAAAATAAATAATATATTTTTTGTTATTATTTTAGGGCTTAAGGGTTAATTCACCTTGAGTATATTAATAAAAAGATCGCTAAGGTTTTGTCACTTTTATTTCAAGATTATAATTGAAAAGCACTCTGTAAATAACTTTGACATTAGTGATCACACATGTAGCTCAGCCCGAAACTGAGGGTGGCAGGTTGGAAACCACAGAGGAGGGAGGCAATTGGGGTCCAGCTGCTGGACCAGTCGTCCAATGGGCTTGTGCTGGAGAAGCTAGAAGACTTGTACCAGCTACATAGACTGAACTGTTGACCAGCTCCCTCCTGTGGGAAAACCCCAGAATGCTCAGTGTGTCCACTAACTAGGCTCAGAATGTCCTGTGTCCTCCAGCTGCGCCCAGGGCAGGTTGCACCACGTGGTCCCCGTGTCTTCCGCCTTTTCTACCAACCAACAAGGTTATTTGATCTTCAAATAAGATCATATGCAGCGTTTTCTCCACATGGTGCAGAGTGGTTTCTCGGTTTGTCAGCTTTCGTAGTGGTTTGATTATATATTATATAAGTGATTTTATAATTATTCCCATGTTAAAGTCTTGTATGTGCAGCTTTGTCCTTTACACAGGTACAGGCGAACTTAAAACTTAAGTTCAAATGTATTGCTTCAAAATTTGGAGCTGACTTTGGCTAATGCTGCGTGTGCTTTGTAGAGTGCGAGGTGGGAAGGTGTCTGGAAAAGGCACCACTTGCTGCCCAAGACAGCGGCCTGGGGTCTGGGGCTCCAGCACATACACAGGGCTCACGCCCACCCAGGTGCCTTCACAGTGCACTCTTCGAATTAGGTATTCTCCATTATGTCGTTGCCTGTTGGTTCTTGGAGATGAAATTTGTTCTGAAATGATCCCGTCCCCTCATCATTCATGACAGCATTGAGCACTGGCACGTCCCCGGTAGTCTCTACCTGCCCCCACTGTCACTTAGCTCCTGCTCCCCAGCAAGTCTGGAACCCTGGCCAGAGTCCTCATCTGGAAAGCTGGGGAGGTCCAAGCCGTGTTAGGAAGGTCAGGCAGGGTTTAGGGACCCTGTGAGCTGCTGCTGCAGGGACGGGGAAAGTCCCAGAAGTTGTCTCATGAGCCCTTAGCCTGGCCTCATTGCAACCATTCCAGAACCCACGGCCAGGAGTATGGTCCTTAGTGACAGCCCTGGGAGCTGGGTTCCAACACTCACACTGCACAGCCGGGCGGCAGGGCCCACCCTGGGTGAATCTGAAGCCTCTGCTGCCTCCACGCCCCTTCAGAGGGACTCCCTGGTCTGAGCGTGTGCAGAGGAACTTGGGAGGCTGTCTGGACCTTGAGAGACCTCGGAGCTTCTGACCCGCTCACACGGCTGACTCGGCCTCAGTTTCTGGTCCTAGAGTGGAGCTGGGGCCCTCCTACGCCCTGGAGAGAACCCACGTCCTCTAGACACTCCCCTGGTGCTGCAGTCCCGGCGACTGGGAGGCTGCGGCACAGGACCACAAGCTCCAGGCCAGCCTGGTCCTGTCTCAAAATAAAACCCAAAACGGGCTGGGGTGCAGCTCCAGGGTAGAACTCCCGGGGCTCAGCTCTCAGTGCTTGTCACCGTCCTGCTGTCACCTACCTTCTCCTTCCCACCATCAATCGGCCTACCTACCTACCTATCGCTCCAATCACTAGGAATGATCCAGACACTGCATCCAGCCGGTATTCTAGAGTCGGGGTGTAGCTGGCGGTGACTGGCGTCCGCCTGCGGGCTATCTCTGCGCCGCGGAGGCCCCCTCACGCCCTACAGGCCCCCGCGCGCCGCGCTAGCCGCGCACGTTGGGCCCCTGTCTCTGTGGCACGCACCGCCGCTCTCTAGCCATCGGACGGGCTCTCTATGACCTCTTCCGGCATTGGCCGGAAGTGGCGCGCTGCACCCCGGAAGCCCCGGCGCGCGCGGCGGCAGGCGGCGGCGCAATGGCGGCGGCTGCTGTGTCCGAGCCCTGGCCGGAGCTGGAGCTTGCGGAGCGTGAGCGGCGGCGCGAGCTGCTGCTGACGGGCCCGGGGCTGGAGGAGCGGGTGCGGGCGGCGGGCGGGCGGCTGCCTCCACGGCTCTTCACGCTGCCGCTGCTGCACTACCTGGAGGTGAGCGGCTGTGGCAGCCTGCGCGCGCCGGGGCCGGGCCTGGCGCAGGGCCTGCCGCAGCTGCACAGCCTCGTGCTGCGGCGCAACGCGCTGGGGCCCGGCCTGAGCCCTGAGCTGGGCCCGCTGCTAGCGCTGCGCGTGCTCGACCTGTCGGGCAACGCGCTGGAGGCGCTGCCGCCGGGCCAGGGCCTGGGCCCGCGGAGCCGCCGGGGCTGCCACAGCTGCAGAGCCTCAACCTCAGCGGCAACCGGCTGCGCGAGCTGCCCGCCGACCTGGCGCGCTGCGCCCCGCGCCTGCAGAGCCTCAACCTCACCGGCAACTGCCTGGACGCCTTCCCCGCCGCGCTCTTCAGCCCCGGCGCGCTGCCCCTG
>NW_026000102.1:6623049-6670868 GCF_001458135.2 Marmota marmota marmota
ACCTGGCCTCGCTCAAGGTCAGCGGGGGCCGCGGAGCGGGAGGGAGCCCGGAGGCCGCCGCCCGCAGGGACCCAGGCGCTCCGGGGTCTCCCGCGGGGCGTTTCGAGTGTTAGCCGACTTGGCTTCTCCTTCAGGTCGGGAGCAGGTGAAGAGAGGAACCCGTGTCCAAGTTTCTCGTATTTGTGAACCTACTGAGCCCCAAAGGAGTGGGGGACATCAGTCGAGGCACAAACATCTGAAAGAACTGCAGTTAGCATCATAGGCATCACGCTGCACACGGTGTCTCACAGGACCCCGGCCACTTCCTTCTGAGGTTGCGGTGGCCGGTCAGGTTTCTCTGAAAGCCCAAGGGCTTGCCTGAAGCAAACAGCTCTGGGTAGCTCCCCAGCCCCAGCACACTGCCCGGCCCACAAGTGCCCATTAAGTCTGTTGAGTGCCATAGGCGTCCAGAGCCACAGCCAACTCCATTCTGGGTTTTTTTCTGCATCTTCCCTTTTCGTTGGTCCTGAGCAAAGCAGTCCTGCATTTCTTCTTCCTCCTGCTTCTCATCCTTGAGTTTATGGAACAGTTTCTTAATGAAAGGTGTATACTGTTTAGCGACTGAACTTGCAGGGGACACCACTGCTGAACGGGGCACTCCTCTTGCAGACATGCTTGTGTACAGACGCATCTGTGCATGCAGTGGGGGGTGAGGAGACAGGCAGGCACTTAGCAGAACCACCTGGCCTTGCTGGCGTTCCTGAAAAGCTGTGGGTGTGTCTCCTGAGGTGTCCTGATCCTCTGGAGCTATCGTGTTCCTCTGCTGCTGAGGTTGACACTGCACACTTGTACTGTCTGCTCTACCTGCAGGCTGAGAGGCCTGTGTGGCTCCTGGAAGGCTGTGGAGCCAGGTGTGCCTCCCCATGCAGAGCCTCAGGCTGTGGGCACAGTCAGTGACTGCCTGTGACAGTCACAGGGGCCTGCAGATGGTTGTGTTCAGCTGGCTGCAGGCTGGGCCTTAAGGCTCAGAGCAGGACTAGCATCCTGCCGTAAGGAAAGCCCAACCCAGGACAGAACACCAGGAGTACCACTTAGTTAGGGAGCAGAGTAGCAGCACGGAGGCTGCAACTTGTCCACTCCTTTCCTAGTTGGGGGAGGGTACAAGTGCATGGGCTCAGGCAACAGGAAGACCCTGACCCTCTTCCCCACCCCAGCTGCTGAGACAAGGAAGCCAAGGAGCTGGCTGCCCCCTTCTGGGCTTTACCTCCTCGGGTAGCTGCCTGCCGATGGGCCTGGCTTCATCTCCCTGGCCTTGGACCCATTTAGCTCGATTTCCTGGGGGAGACCCGAGAGAACCTGGGGTGGCCTTCGTCCTCTTCTTCCCAGGTTCTGTGACCCGGTGGGTTCAGTGCCAAAGTTGTGGAATGGAGCATTTCATTTCTGCCTGCCTGCTTCTAAAGTGGCTACCACCCAGGCCTGTGGTGCCGCCAGCCGGGGCTGCTGGAGCAGACAGGGCAGCGCCTCCATCAGCACAGGCCCCCTGGGGATCTCTCCTGCCCAGGACCAGTCTCACTGGAGCTCACACAAGGACTCCTCCTCCCACAGTTTAGTACAGAGAACTTCAGTTTGGGGCATGAGGTCTATTTTCTGGTTTTCTCAGTTGCTGCCAGAGATGACAGGGCTCACTTGGGACCTGGAGAGTGCAGGTTCCCTCAGCCACCTAGTTGGGATCCCTTGCCCATTGTGGCTGTCGGGGCCAGGCTGTGTTCTGCAGGAGGAGCCGGCCCTGGGTGCTGTAGCAGGTCCAGTGAGGCATCTGGAGACCTGCACTCCAACGCAGCTTCCAACTGTCTGCGTTATCCTCCAAGGGTCCAGAGGCCCCTGCTTCCAGTGGTGCCCACTCTTGAAGCCCGTGCCTTTATTGCCATCATGAGGTTGTCTTCTTAGTGCCCAGAGCTGGGACAGACGCAGTTTGGGAGTGGAACTAGCTGTGCCCTCCTCAGCAGCCCCACAGTTTCTAACTGTGGCTCTCAGCATCTGGGCCTTTGCCCCCTCAGGACTCCAGCTGCTGCTGTCTCCCTCTCGCTCTCTCTCCATAGGGCCGTCCAGTAGATCCTGGGCTACCATCCAGGCCCTGCTTCCTGCCCAGATGTGCTCTGTGCGGTGGTGGTTGTCTCTGGAAGACCCCACTGCCCCAGTGTGTAGGTACTTAGTCCTTCCTGGGGAGCCCTCAGCCGGCTGCTGGCACTGAGCCCTGCACTACTGGGCTTGCATTGCTCCTCTGCTGCTCTTTCTAGGTTTTAAGTCACGTGTCTTTCATCAGTGGAAGAGGAAGCTTGCGTTCAGCTGGGATTTTGTGGAGTGACGAGGTTTTATTCTACTGGAGTTCTCTGGTACTTCCACCAAAGCCCCTTTGAACAGCCAGAAGCCTCCATGTTCAGCATGTGCCGAGCAGGCTGTATACAGACAGACTGCTGCAAGCTGACTGTCAAACCCCTTGCCAAGGCACAGAGGCTCCTGGGCTGGCCCCATCCTGCTTTAGACCAGCCCCAGCTCCTAGTGCTGGAGTGGGGAAGGCGGGGGCGGTGAGCCTTAGAACCCTGCTCAGAACCAGGGCCTGCTTCCCGTGCTGCCTGCTAGTGGTACTATTAGTGACACTTGAGGGGCCCTGCCTCCAGTGGAAATGGCTGCCAGGGTAGGTGCCCCACCCAGGCCTCCCTGCAGAATGGAAGAAACCTGGGGCACAAGGTGAAGGTCAGGCATCTAATCTTGGGGTCCAGGATCGAGTGGGAAGCCCCATACCCCAGATGGGCTGCTTTCAGAACAGGCACAAGCTGCCCATGTCCCCTGTGGGCCACCTGTAGAAGGTACATGTGAAACTTCAGTGGGTTTTGTATTTAAATAAGAGATCTCATTACATCCGAGCAGAGGCTCCAAAACCTGAAAGAATCCGAAATCCTAAACACTTCTGGTTCCATGCATTTGGGACAAGGGACACCTGTAGTGACAGTTATATTAGATGCGCTAATCCAGTTCATTGACCGTTCTGGGGCTGCCTAGTTGGGGCCTTGGTGGCACCCCAGTCGCTCCAAGGGACACCGCATGTTAAGGCTTAGGTTCTAGCATCCGTGAGCAAAAAAGGCCCTCCAGGGCCACTGCTAGGCCCGTACTTGTCAGGAAGAAGCACAGGGCAGGGCGGGCCTCTTCACCACCTGCCACAGGGGAGGGGAGAGGCTCTACACACAGGTCCTCCTGTGCCCCCTCCAGTGCCGAGGACAAGCCATGAAGGTGGAAAGGGCCTTGCGCTCGTTCAGGGTGTCAGTGTGGTGGCCCCGACACCTTTCCTGGGTCCTCCATCGCTTCAGTCCTCCCTCCCGGAGAGGCGGTCAGGGTTCACCACATTTGTTGTTGCCCTTTAAAAAAAAAAAATAGCCCCCTGAGGGGAACTTTCTCTGGGAAGAATTACTGGTTTGTTCCTGAAGCAGGGTACATCCCCAGCCAGGTCCCGCTTCCTGTTCCCTTTTCCTGCCACTTAATGATGGAGCCTGGACCCTGGAGCAGTTGTCACAACCTTAGTGAAGCAGGACGAGTTCTCAGAGGTGCTGTCCTGCCGGCCACTCCCTGCTGGAGAAGCACCGTGGATTGGTGCTGTCCTTGCAGGTTGCAGGGGTGGGGCGGTCATTGCTGGGTCTTTCTCGCTGACCCAGGTGCCCGTCGTGAGAGCCCGTGCACAGGTCCTCTCCAGCTTGGCCAGTGTGCTGTCTTTCTCTCTGCAGACCCTGGATCTCTCCAACAACCAGCTAAGCGAGATCCCTGCTGAGCTGGCCGACTGCCCCAAGCTCAAGGAGGTCAACTTCCGAGGAAACAAGCTTCGAGACAAGCGCCTGGAGAAGATGGTCAGCGGCTGCCAGACTAAGTCCATCCTGGAGTACCTGCGTGTTGGCGGCCGGGGCTGCGGCCGGGGCAAGGGCAGGGCAGAGGGTGCTGAGAAGGAAGACGGCGGGAAGAAGAGGAGGGAGCGGAAGCAGAGGCGGGAGAGTGGCGAGGGGGAGGAGGAGGCCACCGATGCCGCCAGGCTGCTGCTCAGGGTCCTCCATGTCTCTGAAAACCCCTCGCCCCTGACAGTCAGAGTGAGCCCCGAGGTTAGGGACGTGCGGCCATACATCGTGGGGGCTGTCGTGCGGGGCATGGACCTACGGCCCGGAAATGCACTCAAGCGCTTCCTGACCTCCCAGGTGGGGGCACTGGCTCGATGCATGGGGTGGGTGTGGGAGGACATCCCAGGGCCACTGAACAGCTGGACAGGCGGGTGGCCGGCCTCTGCGTTGCTCCGGGACTCAGCCTTGCAGTTCGTTCAGGCTGCTGGCTGAAGACAGTGGGTCTTGGGACTCCACCCGAGTCGCACATGGAGCTCATGGGAGGTGCTCGGGTGCCGGCCAGCCCTGTTTCCTGGGTGGTGTTTTGCTGTGAGTCTGCCCAGCTTTTAAAATAAGAGCCCCTCCTTTCCCAAGGGAGGCTTCTGGGCAGTTTTCCTCGTTGGCTTCTGGTTTTTCAGCCACAAGTTTTAGTTCAAGGTGGGTTCTTCAGATGCATGTTCTAGAATTAGAGAAAGAAACAAGGCCCCAGGGAGCAGATGAGGCAGCTCTGCTGTCCCTGCTCCCTGAGAAACGCTCAGCAGGTGAGGCACGGACAGGTGTGGGGCCTGGGCTGGTCAGGGCATGTGGACACCTGGGGTGCCGGGGCCACTGAGGCCTACAGTCTCACTGTCGTGTTGCAGACCAGACTCCATGAAGACCTCTGTGGGAAGAGGACGGCAGCCACCATTGCCACCCATGACCTGCGTGCCCTGCGGGGACCCTTGCTGTATGCCACTCGGCCACCCCAGGACCTCAAGGTACCTTCACTGCCCACTCGGTCTGTGTCTCCAGGTTCTCCTTGGTGTCCTTCCACATGATGCAGTGCTGACGGCTTGAAGCCAGGCATTCCACAGTGGTCAGCATGTGCAGAGTGGAGTGGGGAGCATGCCTGCTGCAACCACTCTTGGAGCAGCTGCGGAGCTGTCCAGACTCCTGGGGGGATGGGACTCTAAAGAGGTCTCCTTCCTTTGTTCACTTTTACCCAAAAGTGCCACCGTGGGCCAACTTGAGTGTGAGTTGTCAAATCAAGGTGCCGCCCTGGTCTGTTTAGTTTTGTGCATTGCGCCTGTGTCCTCAGCAGGTGGAGGGCCTCCTGCCCAGGCTGTGTGTCTGACCTAGCTCCCTCTGGCTGCCAAGTGCCACCTCTCTGTTGGCCTTCTGAGGCCCTGCGTACTTGGAAACAGTTGTGCTTTAGCCGGGTTAGAGGAGAAGCCCAGCTTCAGAGGAATCTGAGCGTCAGGCACTCAGGTCCCAGTGGGGTGGCTAGAGAGACCGTTGCACACAGGTCCTCACAGTGACCATGTGGGGCTTGGCAGGCAGGCTCCTTCCTGGTCAGTGTGATTTCCACTCGGGCAGCTGGGCAGCTCTCTGGAGGTCAGCAGGGGAGGGTGGAGGATTACTGATGCGTAAATGCAGTGGGCTGTTGTCCGAACTGCCTCTGGGTTTCTCCCTGACAGATTGTCCCCTTGGGGCGGAAGGAAGCCAAGGCCAAGGAGCTGGTGCGGCAGCTGCAGCTGGAGGCTGAGGAGCAGCGGAAGCAGAAGAAGAGGCAGAGCGTCTCGGGGCTGCACCGGTGGGTCCGCCAGCTCCGTGGGCATTTCTGGCCACCACTTGGTCAGCTTATTCCTCAGCAGGTTCTTAAAGCTGCCAGAACTTGAGTTTTCTCCAAGGTGTAGAACAGAAAATCAGTCTCCCCAGACTTCCCTCAGAAAGAGATGTGAGGCCCTCTCACCTGCGTGGACCCAGGCCCGTCGTGGGAAGTGGCCTGCTCCAGGGGGAGTTGGCAGGTGCCGGGTGTGGATGCTTGACAGAAGCAGGGTGGCCCCTGGGACAGGACAGGATGTAAATTGCCAGTCAAACCCACAGCTCCCTCAGCCTCGGGCACCGCTGGGGGGTCTGTTGGCAAACACAGGTGCGCGGCCGTCTGGAGCAGGCAGAACTTGTGCCTTAGTGGTGTTTGGTGCGTCTAGACGACTTTCCAGTTTAATCCAGTTTAGCCTGTTTGCACTTTACAGTAGTGCTAGGTGTCGAATCCAGGGCCTCGCCTGTACTAGGCAAGCCCTGCACCTGACGCACAAAGCCCTGTTTATTTTGTTTTGAGACGGGGCCTCCCTCAGTTGCCCAGGCTGTCCTCCTACCTCAGCCTCCCGAGTCAGTGGAATCAGGGCATGTGGCCAGTTTAGCTTTTAGGTGCCTGTAATATGTCTTCCTTCCCATGCAGGTACCTTCACTTACTGGACGGGAAGGAGAATTACCCTTGTCTCATGGATGCAGACGGAGATGTGATTTCTTTCCCACCAATAACGAACAGTGAGAAGACAAAGGTAGGACGGCACACGGGGATATGGGTGTCTTCCTAGCGGCTCCGGCACCCTGTGGAGATGCAGACCACCAGGCACAGGCCCACCCTCCCTGGAGCTGCGGGCTACCTTGGCGGTGGGAGGCCGGGGCGTGGTTCAGGGCCGCTCTGCTCTACAGCTCTCTCCTCAATGCCGTGTCGGTTGCTGGCGTCTGCTCTGGATAACTCTGTTCTTTTCTGGAATCTGACCTTTTAAGATTAAGAAGACGACTAGTGATCTGTTCTTGGAAGTGACCAGTGCCACTAGTCTGCAGATTTGCAAAGATGTCATGGACACCCTCATTCTGGTGAGCCCTGCCCAGCCTCGGGAGAGCGTCACTGTCCGTCCTTGCACAGCTGCCTGCAGGGGCCCAGTGGCCTGGGCCACCTCTCATCACTTTTTCCTTTTCAGAAAATGGCAGAAATGAACAAATACACTTCAGAAAATAAAGAGGAAGGATCACTCTCGGATACGGAAGCTGATGCAATTTCTGGACAACTCTCAGATCCTCAAGTGAATCCTGGTGCTGGGAAGGATGGACAGTCCCCCCTGGTGGTGGAGCAGGTCCGCGTGGTGGACCTGGAGGGGAGCTTAAAGGTGGTGTACCCGTCCAAGGCTGACCTGGCTGCAGCTCCTCCCCATGTTACCGTCCTTCGCTGACAGGCCAAACTGGGCTCAGGCCACCAGGCCATCCGTCGCGTGCGCCTGGTTTTACGGGGTTTGTGAGTGACGCTAAGTTATTCAGTATGTTCCCACCTCCGTGTTGTTAGGTGTGTCTTTGTTTGCTTTATCCAGTGATTCTGTTGTAAAGTGATGGCTGTGTTGTCTTCACAACACTAAACTGATGTTGCAGGTTTTCATGGAATTGTTCAAATACCAGAAGTAGCTACTCAGCATGTTCCAAATCATGCAGGCCCACTGAGACCCTGGGATTGGTGTGAGTATGCCAAAGTCAGTTGGACAGCTGGTCAACATGCGTTTAACTGAACTGCAGTTATTTTTCTATGATGTAGTCTTTCTAAGTCATTTTGGGCCAGTAGTGCCAGAATGTCATGTTTTCCAGCTTACATGACTTTAATCTTTTTATTTAAAGGAAAAAAAAAAAGTTTTTTAAACACAAATTTAGAACAAGCAGTGTTTTTTCTCAGTGTTGGCTGGTGGGGCGCCTGACGGCTGTGAGCTATACGGAACCTTCAGGATCAGCAGCCCCAGGTCTGTGGGCTCTGCACAGCTGGGACGGGAAAGGTGGGGTGAATGGTGGCTGGTCATCGTTGGCGCAGCAGCACCACAGCTATGGACAGCTGTCATACCTAGCCCTAGAGGAATGTGGAGCGTGGGTGGGCATATAGGACAGCTCTGTTCATGAGCTGTCAGTGGTCCCTGGCCTGCTAAAGGGCATGGGCGGTGACCAGAGAAGGCATCATAAAGTTCTAGCGTCAGATGAGTGGCTTCCCGTGTCGGGCCTTCAGGTGGGTTCCGTTGTGAAGGCTGTTTCGTGTGTGGGTTTATTGCCTGGCACAGGCACACCCTCCCTGGAGCCAGAGTGCTTGGCCCAGAGGTCCTGTGGCCTCACTGCTCGGTTCTGGCTGAGGAGCAGCACCTGACACATCAGCATCTTATTTCATGATACTTCTTTTGGTAGCGTTTGACATAAGGGACAGTTTTTCTCTCACGGAGGAGACTGGTGATTTTTTTGGAGGATTTGCAGGAAACCCAAGGTCCCTCCAGGTGGGTTCCTAACAAAGGTGGGTGGCTCCAGAGCTTAGAGGCATGAGCTGGCTGCCTACAGCTCCAGCCCAGCTGGCCAGTCCACCAGGCTCAGGCTAATCCAGTGGCCAGGCTGGCTACAGTGGGCCTGCAGACCATAGCTTTCCCTTGGGGCCTGTCCTCCCAAAGCCTGTGTCACGCCTGTGTCAATGGCCCTGCATGTGGTCTCATGAGTCACTGTCAGGCCATCAAGGCTGCTGGGGTGTGTTTAGCAAGGGTTCTGACCTGCTAGGAGGCCCAGGAGAGCTGCCTTGACTCCCCAGGCTGCTGAGGACGCAGCCGAGTACCATGAGGTTTGGAGTGTTCAGAGGAAGTTTGTCCGACACCGTCCTTGCCTGGCCATCTCTAATAAAACATTTCCTAAGAAATGCCTCCATCCGTGCTCAGTGACCCTCTACTACTGCTTCCAGAGGCTGTTTGTGGAGGTGCATAAAATCCACGCTAGCCTACAGTGGCCCACATGGGGAATCTGGGAACCAGGGCCCATGCAGTTGCTCCTGGCTGTCCCCACCCATAACTGGACCCCACTGGGGCTCGCCCAGGCAGCCACTCACTCGGGCCAGTCCAGCAGATCTTCCAGGAGGGGGCAGAGGGACTGCTCTGCAGGGTCCTGTCATGCTCTCCCAACTCTCCGAGGCCCATAAAGCCCCAGAACCCAAATTCATGACCACAAGGGTCAGGGAGGGCCTGGAGCCTGGGGTCACTTATGGAGGTGGCCCGGTGAGGCTGTGGGCACCAGGGTGCTGGCTGGAGTCCCTAGGCTGAGTGTCAGGGCTGCCAGAGGGTGAGCTAGGGCCATGGGACTGGCTTTGGGGCGCAGGGCTGGGCCAGCTAGCGAAGCCCCGTTGCTGCCCTTCCTTTGGTTCCCAGTTGGTCCCCTGTTGCAAGGAAGGCACCTGCCCATGGGCTGTCCCTCCTGGCACCATCTGCACACTACTCCTGCCCAGGGCCAACAGCCCTGGCCCACCCCAGACCTCTGGAGCAGAGTACTGACCCAGCAGCCTGTGCCCCTTGCCACAGGGCTCTAGGGAGAGCCTCCAGCCGCTGCCTCTCCTCCCCAGCGTGCAGCCAGGCAGCACTGGGTATGGCTGGGGGTCTCTTGGAGCTGAGGCCCAGGGCCACTGGAGTGGACTACTGCAGGCTCCCGTCGGAGGGTCATTGCCTGGAGAGGCCTGTGGAAGAGCCTCACCCGTTCCTCAGAGCCCTAGCAAGGGGCATGGGAGAGCAGGGAGACCAGCTGCACCGGCCCTCCCCAAAGCTGGGCAAGGTCTCCCTCCTGCCCAGCTTGGCCGGGCCCCTCTGGTTTTAGGAGTTTGGGGGGTGGGGGTCCAGCCTGGAGGTTGGCAGGGCCTCAGCCTTCTGATTCCCTGACCACAAGCCCGTAGCTGCTCATTGTCTCCCACTCTCAGCCCGGGCAGGTGAGACCACTTTCCTGCAGGGACGCTTCTGGCAGCGCCCTTGGTGGCACACACTGGCAGAGCACACAGCCCAGGAAGCAGGAGCAGGTACCAGGAGTGACGAAGGTTCTCAAGGTGGGCAGCAGGCCCCAGAGCAGCCGGGGCCTGGCCCATGTGTCAGGTGGACGGAATAGGACCAGCCACATCCTGGGCTCAGGCCTGCCCCTGTGTCCCTACAAGAGGATTCATCCAGGACGGGACACATTTCAAGGCCAAGAGCCAGACAGGATGGTAGCAAGAAGGCGCAGCAAGAGAAGCAGGTCCTCCACACAGTCCTGGCCGCGAGTCATGCCTGGCCAGGCGGTGCCTCCTGCTGTTGGTCCAGCAGACCTGTGATGACTGCTCTGTGCCAGGTTCCTGGCCACACCAAGCACTGGAAAGAAGCAGGCCCTGCTGGGGCGAAGCCAGCCGGTGGGCACACCACCACCATCCTCCCGCAGCTGCCCTGGGAGCTGGGTTGCCCAACAGGGACCTTGTTTGCTGAGGGGCCCACCCCACTCTACACAGGAAGCCTCTGGGGCTGGTCTCCACCCCTCAGGACAGGTGCACAGGGGGCCACCGTCCTTGTCAGAGCCTCCTTGCAAACCAGGAGTCAGGCCCAGAGAGCACAGGGCCATGCGTCTGCACTTCCCCATGGGAGGACCCCCATGGTCTCTAGAAAGCACCCCCACCCTGGTCTTGACGAGGGAAGCCCTTAGCTAGGGAGGACAGCTGCCCAGGGAACTCTGGGGATTTGGCCAGGCTGACAGGGCCCAGTCTCCAGCTCTGTGTGCCCCTGGGTAGCTGCCTGTGAGGGACGTGGCCCATGTGCTGGGGCCACGTGGCACATGCATCCTCAGCTGTCCACCTGGGCACTCCTGGGTGGGGCCCGTGACAACCATGCACACTAGCATTTTCCTATGCCCGGATGCCTATGAGCTGGCTCTGCCCCTAGGTCTGTGTCCCTGTGCCTTCAGGTCCATGTCCACGAAGGGTTCTGTCCCTCCAAGCCCAAGATCCCCGGCGTTTGTGGTCAGCCTGGCTGCGAGGGGGGCAGCCTTTATTTGCACTTGTGCACGTAGTAGCCTGTGACATAGCCCAGGATGAAGGTGACCCAGAAGAGGGCCACTCCGCCCAGCACCTTCATGGCAATCCCCAGCCTGCCTGAGCACAGCTTCTGGGCGACCCTAGGGTGACAACCGCTGGGAGGTGAGCCCCAGGCCAGCCCTGGAGGGGCCACCCAAGCGAGCTGGGGGAGGGAGGGGAGGAGGACCTGAGGGAGGGTGGCCAGCGTCAGGAGGGCCAGGTGAAGGGAGGCCTGGGTACTCTGCTAAAGCCGGGAGATGCCCCATCCCAAGAGCCCACCCAGTGGAAGGCCCAGGGCTGTGAGCACGTGAATGGACAGGTGGGAGGAGCCTTCTCCCAGAGCCTCTCACCTCCTGCCACAGGAGGCCTCTTCTGTGCTGGACACAGCAGCCATGCTGACCTCGTCCCTGCTGCTGTCGTCCCACTTGCTGTAGTGGACACTGCTCTCGTGGGGCTGCATGCCGTGGTGCCTAAGCTGGGCCGGAGGCAGAGCTCTGACGTCACCCCAAAGCACAGCCCCTGCAGGGCAGTGGCCAGGCCTTGTCTGGGCTGCAGTTAGGGATGGTCTTTCTGCAGGGAGGAGGGACACTAAGATGGGCTGGTCTCACCTGACCTGTCAGGGTAGTTTAGTAACTTGCCCAGGGTCACATGGGGAGGGCTAGGCCAAGCAGGAATTCCAACCCAGGAGGCTGAGAGGCTGCCCAGCCCTGCCCTCAGGAATGTGGGCCCTGTTTCCTCCCAGAAGGGCCCCCCTGGGGCATTGGGGCCTGGCCTCCACAGTGCATTTATCAAGGGAGACCAGCACAGCTGGTGCTGCCCTCAGGGATAGGACACTACGGCCAGCTCCTGTGGCTGATAACTGTCTCCCAGCCCTGCCAGATAAGGCCCCAGGGCTGACCTCTGGAAAGGCTGGCTAGGAAAGGGATGGAGCAGGGGCCGTGGCTGGTACAGCCAGGCTGTGGGGGAGGAGGCCTAGTAGCCTCAGGCAGGACAGCAGCTGTGTCCTCTGCCCTTCCCCCACCCTCTGCCAGGCTTGGGGGTCCAGGGGCTCCAAGAGCCCTGGCAGGTCGGAGGGTGGAGGGATGGCTGGGTGCTGGAGCAGGCCACCCAGCTCCTGCGGCTCTGCCTTCTGCAGGACTGTCTTGCCCTCCAGCACTCAGCCCCGTCCTGTGCCCCAGAGACAGGGAGGAGGGCTGGGACTGAAGTGGAGGGCCTGTGGGCACTTCACAGAGCACCCGGCTGGCCTCTGGCCTGTTCTGACCTTCTGTTACCTACCTAAGCGGGGTGCTAGGTAACCTGGGTGCACAGCAGCTGAGGGCCCTACAGTGGGAACGCTCAACCTTCTCTGGGCTGCCCTGCTATCCTTAGGCTGCTGTCCCGTGAGGAGACAGCCCCAAGCCTCGGAATACCCAGCTGTCCAGTCCCCAAAGCCTCCAAGCCTTCAGGTGGGAACTCTGCTGGGGCTGACGCTCAGACCCACAGGGGCCAGATGTCACTGGAGTGCCAGTTCTGCTTTCTGAAATGTGTCAGGCAGAGGGGTTGTGGTCCTACGCTCATGCCTTACTCCTAGTGGGCAGAATCAGTCTTGTTTCAGGCAGCCATGTTCTTGCTCCAGCCCCAGATGTCATGAGCACATCTGGGTTGATCAGCTTAACAGCCCTGGTCGCCAGGGGCAGGCAAAATGCTGGGGGGGGAGGGGGGGGCTTTTGCTTTTGTGAAATTAACAGCCATCTTCTTCCTCCCTTGATGTGATGGCTGGAGCTGTAGCAGCTACCCTGCAACACTAGCAGGGAGAGTGCTACCTCCACAGCCACCCCACCTGCCCACTCAGGCTTCTCTGGGTGCCCAGAAGAGTGCGCACACACACACCCAACCACCCCAGCAGTAGATTCCATCCTGGAATAGTAGGATCCTGTTATTTGCTGACTGGTGCAGGACACGTGGCTCCCAGGTCATCTTGACTGGACACAGCCACCAGCTGCCGATAGGCGGGGTTCTGGAGGGCTTCCCTCACTGGGTGTCTGTCCCCACAGGCACAGGGAGAGCCAGAGAAGCCTATCAGGGGCCTCTGTCAAGCCCTGGGGCCTCAAGAGGTTCCACCAGCTGGTGGGGCAGGAGTGAGCACAGGAAGTCCTCCGTGCAGCACCTGCAAAAGTTAGACTGGTCCCCCAAAGCACCTCTGAAGACCCCACACTTACAAAGGGCACGTCCTGGTGGGGCTGAAGCCTCTTGGGTACAAAAAACTGGTCAGGGCCCGGCCAGTGGTTCCCACCTCTGGGTGCGAGTTGATGTGTCCAGCCTTAAATAAATAAAACAGAGAAGAGGAGAGGGACCCTGCTAGGGAGTCACTGTCCCTGAAGTTGTCCCCAAGCGCCACCAAGAGCTGGGCAGGAGTTGAGGCCCCACAGACAGTCCGCGGTAGGGCCAGGTCTGCCCTCCACGTGCACAGCGATCCTCAGGCCAGGGAGGCCGAGGACGAGGCCTTGGAGGGCCTCGGAGGGCCGGGGGCGCGCAGTCAGGCCCGCTCCCTCCCTCGTCCGCACCGGACTCTGCAACTTGATCCCCCACGTCTCACCTGCGCCCGGCACCAGGGCTGCTGCGCGCTCGGCGGGAGGCTTCTCGGCCTGGCCGGGGCGGGCCGGGCCGGGAGGGGCGGAGCCGAGCCCAGAGGGGCGGGCCGGGAGGGGCGGAGCCGAGTCCAGAGGGGCGGGCCGGGAGGGGCGGAGCCGAGTCCAGAGGGGCGGGCCGGGAGGGGCGGACGTGGGAGGGGCTCAGGTCGGGCTCTTGCTGCGCCGCCGCAGAGGGCACCTGGTCCTCCCGCGGCCCGGCGGCCTCCCGAAACCAGAAGTCCAGGAGCGGAGGGATGGGAGGAGTTCTAAAGCCCCCACCCCAGCCACCAAGGAAGTGGCCCAGACACCTGCGCCCATGGAGATAGCAGGCCCTTGATGGCTGAGAAGTGGGTGCTACAGAGAAGGGGAGGTGTCAGCCTGAGGGCAGGAGCACGGGGGGGGGGGGGGTGGGGCTCTAGTGTGAGCCTCCCCAAGAAGGTCCTAGGGGTGAGTGCTGGCGTGCGGACCATGAGCCCAGGGTGGAGGAGACTAGCCACACGGGGCAGCAGGGAAGGAAGAGAGGAGACCAAGGCTGGCACCAGGGTTTAATCCTGAATCAGAGCAGGTACCCGCCCCCCATCCCCGGGTCCTGGCCTCTGAGGGCTCACTGCCCTGGGCCGCTGCTGGGCTTATTTGGAGGTGACCTTCTTGGGCTTGGTGAGCATGATCTCTGACTGCTGCAGCGGGGGCACTCTGACCCCCTTCTGCTTCAGCTGGTTGTAGTAGTCGCTCCTCTCTGAGATGATCCTCTGGACAGGAAGTACATGGGCAGGTGGTCTTCCCTGTTCCCCACCTGGCCTTACAGCCTCTGCCCAGGCCCTGTGGGCTGCTGGACACTGCCCCGTCCTCCCCTGGAGACTGGCTAGAGCAGTGGTGTGCAAGTGTGTGCAACAGCCTCTGCTGGTGCCCTCTGCCAGTTCCTGTGGTGTAGGACTCTAGCAGCTGGTCTCCAGCCTGGGCGGACGGGGGTGGACAGGAGGGGCAGGGGCAGGGCAGGAGTAGACTCCCACCATCAGCTCCTGGGTTGGCTCATCGCGAAGCCCACGCCCATTCACCCCTTCCGCCCAAGAGTGTGAGGAGCCCAGCCTCCCAGAGACTAGAAGGGACATCTGTCTCTCAGGTCCTTTCTGTCTGTGTAGCACTGGGTCAAGGGAAAGTCCCTGTCCCCCTCCCAGCCCTCCTCGGCCCTGGCTGTCAGCACATCAGGCCCTGGGTGCTCCCTCCCCGACCAACAGGAGCCAGGCCACTGACCTCTCCCCTCTATTCCTGCTTACAGCAGCATTACTGACCAGACCCCCCACACTGCAGAGGCAGAGGACCTGGCCGCTGGGACACATGGGTGTGTGCTGGGCTCAAAGGGCAACACCGTGGAGGAGGTATGGGTGTTGGGAACAGAAGTGGCTGTGAGTGAGAAGTGACCCCCAGATCAGCCTCGGGTGCTGAGAGACCCCAGAGCTCTGGGTCCCACCGTATCCTGAAGGTGGGGGTGCACTTCCCCGTTACAGAGCGAAGCCCCAGTGGCCCAGGGAGCCCAAGAGTGGCCCACAGCCTGGCCACCACTGAGTGGGTGGTGACTGCTCCAGCCAATGCACCGCAGCCTGCATTACTTCTGCTGCAGCCCCTGCCCCTCTGAGCCCCTGCTTAGGGGCCTCAAGTCAGTGAGCTTCAAGGCTGAGGCTGGGAGGGAGAGGGTCCTGACTCAGAGGTCTGGTCTAATGTCCAGCAGAAGGGAATCCTCCACCAAGGAGCCTGAGCCAAGCAAAGTGGCCCCGTGATGCAGCAGCTAGACCCTGCTTGTGGTCGTCAGGAGGCGCTGTGGCTGCTGCAGCCACCAGTCACCAATACCCTGCCTCTTTTGGCTGAGAACAGCCCAGACTCACCAGCTCTGTGGCATGGCCCCCCTAGGGAGGGTCTGGTACCCTCTGCTCAGGAAAGCATGGTCCTGGGGCCATGGTGACTGGTGCACAGCCAGGGTGACAGAGCCCCCAAATCCAACCCAGGTTCCTCCCCCCACCCCAGCTGCAGCTCTTGGAGGAAGGAGAGGCAGAGAATACTAGAGAGTACCTGCAGGGCCTCCAGGATGTGGTTGTCAGAGATCTCAGTGGCCAAGGACTTGATCCCGCTGACATTGAAGGTGGCCTGGATGATCTTACTCCTCAGTCTCTCAAGCTGCCACCAGAGGGAGGATACCATCACTCTTTGCCCCAGAAAGATGCTTTGTGCGTTGGCTGTGCCATGCCCTGAGTCCTACAGGCCAGGAAGGCATGTCCTGCCCTCCCTATGCATGGTGTTAGGAGCTGGAAATGGGTCTGAGGTCACGTGCCTGCCCCAGGTTCAGAGGTACCAGATCAAATCCACGACCCTGGGCAGCCCAGCGTCAAGACCAAAAGCTTCTGCCACGCCAACTTTTTGCCTGTCTTTAAATTGGAAAAAGTAAAACCTGCACTGAGTTAGATATAGTTCAGAGCTGCATACAGCCGCAGCCTCATCTCCTGACCCTGCAGGGGAGCTCCAGCCAGCCCACTCCTGGCCCTCAAGGACACTCTCCAGGAGTCCAGCAGGCCTTCCCCTGAGCACGGTTGGCCCTGGATTTGGGCACTTAACAACTGACCTGGTCTGGGACCCCTCCCCACCAGCACGCATGGCCCTCCTCCTGTTCCTCATGGCCCGAGGCATCGTGCTATGGAGCAGCCTTCAGCCAGGCCCTGCAGAGGAAGTATTCTGGTCTCTCCCTGCCGTGAGCATCCTGCACGCTGGCAGCCACCGTCCCCATGCCTCCCGCCAGACCAGAATGAGCTGTGCAGCATCCTGCCAGCCTCAGGCAGGGTCCCCAGCTGCAGCTACAAGGGCAACTCCGTGAACCCCTGTGTCCAGAATCCCTGACACTGCAGGATGCCACCGAGAGCCAGGGGCCTGGAGTGCCAGGGAGTGTCATCATGTCTGTTTGCCTGTTGGGCAGTTTAAGCAACAGCCGGAATGTTGTGAGCCCCTGGGCCTCGAGGGGAGGGGGATCCTGCTCTTTCCAACATTTGTACCCCCATTCTATCCCCAGCACCATGCTAGGGGCTAGAGGACCGAGGGGACAAGGGACTTCTCTGTACCAGGAGTACTTCCATTTGTTCAGCACTATTGGTCATCCAGGGCATGCTCCACGGCAGCACGGTGTCCTGGGGACCCCAGTCTCACAGAATTTTTATCTACACAGCGTTCCACACTCTACCAAGTCCTTGCGAGTTGGTAGGTGACAAGGGTGGGGCTGGATTTCTAAAAGAGGTGGAGTGTGAGGGCCTCAATGGTGCTGTCCAGGCCAATGGGAGAGGCTGGCCTGAACAGGAAGGGAACAGAGTTGGATAGAGTGGACTTGCCTGGAGGGTGGATGGGGAAGGAAACTGTCACTTCAAAAGCCCGTGTGTGTGTGTGTGTGTGTGTGTGTGTGTGTGTGTGACCTTTCCTGTTGCTGAGTTTGGATCCTAAATCAAGATGGGCTCTGGGTCCCTCTCTGGCAGGTGCACCCATCCCGTGCTGTGCTCATAACCTCCAGGCTGAGCGCAGCCCCCAGGTGAGACAGCAGGTTCAGGCCCCAGCACCACAGCAGGTGTGGCTCACCCATCCTCCCTGCTTCAGGCCACACCTCTGTGAAGCGAGGACAGTGAGCAGGTCCACTTCACAGCTTTGTTGAACGAGTCAAAGGACGTTAACAGAGCAGTGCTGGCTGGGCCCTCTCCTGCCTGGTTCGCTTACCAAGTCCTTCTGCACCTTCCTAGCCCAACCCAAGGCCCACTCCCTGCTGAGCGAGGCCGCCTGCGGGTGCTCCAGACCGCCTGCTCCCTCCTCCCCCACAGCCTAAGCGGCAGCTTTCCCTGGGTCCTGGGATCCCAGGTGGACCCAGGCCCACCCCTGCCCACTTGGTGCACAGTCTCCCTGGGCGGGCCAGGCCTGGGAGGACGGCCGCATACCCTGGACTGGGCGCTCTCCAGGGCCACGCGGGTCGCCTGCTCTGCCTGCCGCACCATCTCATTCCTGCTCTGCAGCCCCTCGTGCAGCTGCTTCCATCGCTGCCGGTGGTCCTGGTCCCGCTCAGTCTGCGTCTGCAGCTCGCCCACCTTGGTGCTCAGCTCCGTGATGGCCAGGTCACGTTTGGTGAGCTCTGCCTCCAGCTCTGACACCCGCTGGGAGGAGCCAGGGAGGACAGGAGTCACCATCCGGCCCAGGTGCTCCCGTCTGGTCCCCACTGGTTTCCTCCAACAGCTGGAGAGATGGGCCTGCTTCCTCCCTCCCACCCCAGAGCCAGCCATCGCAAGCCCTGTGCGGATCCCCCGTGCGGATCGGAGGCCTGGGGCGTGTGGGGTGGTGCTGCCTGAATAAAGAGGCCCAGGCTCGGCCAACCAAGAGCAAGGACAAGCCCCCCGGCCCGCCCTTCCACACCACCCAGGCTGGCACCTCTCGGAGGACGAGGTTGTCCTTCTGGATGAGCCCCATCATCTCCTGGTGTTTCTTCTCTTCCCGGAGGCTGGAGAACTGGAAGGCAGACAGAGGCTTGGCCTGGGAGGCTTGGGCGAGGGGAGAGGCAGAGCCCTGGCTCCCGCTGCCTCCTTCCCCAGCTCCCTAAAGCGACAGAGGAGGAGGAAGCGCCTGAGAGCACCTGAGAGGCCCGGTGGTGTCGACTTGCGGGACCTAAGCCGCCCACAGGGCGAACCGCAAACTTCCCGGCTCACCCACAAGCTCCTAGGCTTCAGGAAGGCAGCGGCCCCGAGGCTGGGACTAGTTACTTCAGAAACTCAGCCCCACCCCTGTTCCCAGCCTCAAGGGGCCAGGTTCCTACCTTCATCCACCCTGACAGAGACGGCTGGCCTCAGGCTGGAGAGGCCACCTGCTTGAGTGGGTGGGAAGTGGTGCAGCCGGCTGCCTCCCCCACCCCGCCCCAGGGCCTTGGCCTTCTAGAGAAGACCCTGGTGCCTTTCCCAGCTTGCAGGGAAGCTGACCAAACCAAAAGGACGACCTGAAAAGACTCTGCCCTTCGAAGCTCCCCGAGGGACACCACTCTGCCAGAGAAGCCTCAGAGAAAACAAACAGCAGAAAGATCCGGAACCGAGGGCAGGAGGGCCAGCTTTCCTGACGGCCACCGAGGCCTGGGAGTGGGCCAAGAGAGGCCCAGCCTGTGAGGCCCGGACACCCGGCCAAGGGGCAGCTCCGGCCCTCCACTGCTGGAGTGGCACCCAGAGGAGACGGGTCGCCAGCCTGGGCCTCCCCACAGCAGCCTGGGCTGGAAGGCCACAGGCACAGCATTTGCAGGGCTCAAGGGTGCCGTTTCCCAGCTGGACCTGTGGCCCACCAAACCATCTGACACCAGAGTGGGACGCAGGCACTCTGTGTCCCCAGGCCTTCTGCCTGCACCCTGCCGGAAAGCCCCGGAGCACCTCTGCACCAGGGAGGAGGGAGATCAAGAAGGAGCACGTGTGGGGGTGGAGGCTCAAACTGAGGCGCTCAGCCCTGAGGCTGTTTTCAAAACTCTGGTTTCGGTGACTTGGGGACCAGGAGCCACTCTCCTGGTGACATTGGTGCCAGGCAGAGCTGGCTGGTGTGACAGGATGCTGTTGAGAGGAGAAGGTGGAAAGGGTGCAAGGGAGAGGAAGACCCGAAGGGCAGGTGCTGAGCCTGCCGTCTCAAAACTCGAGATTCCTGAAGAATCAGGGGCGCTTGCGAGCGGCTGCTGGGGGAGGGCAGCGAGAGGCAGGGACTTGCGGGACTAGAAACCTGAGTCTTTAAGAGGTGCCACCGGGAGCTTGGAGAAGAAGAGCTAAGAGCACCCCGCAAGAGCAAGGGGGCTCCGCGCACCACACGCTCTCCGAGCACAGAGGGCCTCGTCCAGGGGGTACCCCGGAAGTGACCAAGGGCACCTGGGGCAAGAGACAGACACATGGTCAGGGCCAGAGGGCAGCAGGGCCACCACTGGACCTGTGGGCCCTGGTGGGAATCTCAGCTCTGCCACCATCAGCCACGTGACCCCGGGCCAGTGCTCAGACGCCCCGGGCTGGGAGCCTCCACCAGCCACCAGACGTGAGCCAACCAGGGCTGGGGGGCCAGGGCGCCCGTGGCTGGGCCAGCGCACAGCCACCTTGTCGGACATGGCCTGCAGCTGCTGCTTCCGCTCCTGCAGGTCCTTCCGCAGAAGCTCCTTCTCCGTGTTGATCTTTCGCAGCTGGGATTCTTGGAACTCCACCTGCCGCTGCAGTGTCGTGATGGTTCCTGCGTGAACACCACGGGACGGTCCGACTGGCGGGGGGACACTCCACGTCCCCGGGTTGCACCCCCTGGCCGGCTTGCTGGGCCGCGCCACCTGTGGCGAGGGCGTATCTGGTCCTGGTGACCCCCAGCTCGCTCTGGAACTCCACCAGCGTGCGCTCGTACTCCTCCAGCTGGGCCATCAGCTCCTCCTCGAAGGACTCGGTCAGGGAGTAGGCCTCCCTCGGGGGGCTCCCCTCTCCCTCCCGAAGTTCCCAGCCCCGTTCCTCCGATTCCTCCTGGTGCCCGTCCTCTTCCTCGTCCTCTTCCTCCCCCTCAGGGCCCTCCTCCGGCACGGCCCCCATCCTGCCCATGCTGCCCTTTGCCCTGGTCACCGGGGGCCCCTGGTCTTGGCCTTCCTCTTCCCCCTCCCTCTCCCCCTCCTCCTCCTCCCCTTCCTCCTCGCTGTGCTCCTTGGCGTGCTCCTCCTGCATTGGGGGAGGGAGAAGAAGGGGGCTGGGCAGGGCACTCACAGGCACCTCATCCCAGCTGCTGCGGAGCAGCTCACCAGCCAGGCAAGCCCCAGCCCCTGCCCAGCCCCCCGGCTCAGCGTGGCACCTGCTGTCAGGAGATTGCAGGACCTGTGCCCACGGGGCTCACATGACCCACCCCTCACCTGCACTGGGGACGGCCACCCCCACGTGCCAGGGCCGCACGTGGGCACAGCCTGCCTGGCCCCTTTAGCCCGGACCCCGGCCGCCCTGGAGAAGGGAAGTGCTCCTGCGCTGCCCCGCACCTGCACCCAGCGCTCCTGCTCCTCCTCATCCTTGTAGAGGGACTTCAGGATGCCCAGTACCCCCAGCTTCTGAGCCTCCCAGGGCCGCTCCTGCAGGACACGGCGGGTCCCTGACTGCAGTTGCCCCCACCCAGTCCAGGTGGGCGACGGCAGAAGAGGGTGGGGGCACTGGGTGCTCTGTCAGCCCAGCAGGGCAGTGATCGGCAGATGGGCAGTCCCGGGTAGCTGGCAGGGCTCTGGGCCACCGGCAAGTGGCCTAGAGTGACAGGCATGCTCATCTGGAGGAGCTGAGGGGCCAGTGCAGACCAGCACCCCTGACATGGCTCACCTGGGCACTCCACAGCTCACACCCAGTGGCCCTGGAGGGTGGATGGGGAACCCATCTGCCTGGCCCTGCCTTCTGCATGTGGCAGCTCTAAGGAGTCCGGGCCTCCTCCCCGCCCCAGCATAAGCTCAGGCAGGGTCAAGTCTTGGGAAGATCCAAGGACCCGACACACCTGCCTCATGGGTCCTCTGCCCAGACCTGGCATCGTCTCCACCCCTGTCCCACAGTCCAGGACACTGAGGCCGGGTCAGAGCCGTCCAAAGCCAGAAAGTGGGAGAGGGGCTCACAGGCAGGTCAGGGCGACCCAGGAACCACTGCCTGTGCCACCCACAGCCTGGCGTGGGTCACACCTGCAAGGTGGCCTCCAGCCTGCAGATTTCAGAGGTGGGCTCAGCCTCACTCACATATGAGCTGGGAAGCCACCTGGTAGTGCCACGACTGTCCAGGAGAAGGCAAGTCAAGGGCCCAGCTCACAGCGCTCGCCTCCCACTTCCCACCCCTGCCTAAGTCTCCGCGGGAGTCCAGCCTGTCCACCAGAACCCAAGGCCAGGCCACGCTCCAGGGGGCCTGCCACGTTCCAGCAGGCCTGGGACTGGCTGGGGGCCTGAGGTGGCCAGCCCTGCCACTCACAGCACCCCCTGCTCACCTTCCTATCCGCAGACGCCGGTGTCTCTTGGCTCTTGCTTCTGAGGAGGCACTTCAGCTGCCTCCTGAGGACCTCCTTGTCCCTCTGGAGCGCCAGGATCTCCTGGTCTTTCTGCTGGACCTGCGTCTCCAGCTCAGACAGGCGCCGAATCTCCTCTCCCAGCATCAGCAGGGAGTGTTCCTGGGCAGAAAGACAGGCACCTCCATGGGCAGTCAGGGACACAGCTCCTCTCCGCCCGGGAGGAGCAGGGCGGCCACCCAGAGTCCCAGTTCTGAGACCCAGGGCTGCAGCACGTCCCTGCAGCTGGCTCCGTGGCCCATCATCTGGGCGCCTGCCCTGAGAGGAAAGCCTCGTCCAGCTTCCCCCACTGAAATGCAGGAGGCCGGCCTTCCCCCACACTTAGCCAGCGACGCCCGAGCTCCTCGGGGCCCTCAGCCTCCTTCTCAGAATCTCCATTCCTTCAGTTCTTCAAAATCAAAGACAAGAATGAAGATGTCTTCAGGCCAACAGGAGCTGGGAGGGTTTGTCATCAGCAGATCTGAACTTTGGTCAATGGTAAAGGAAAGTCTCCAGACAGGGAGAAAATGACCCCAGACCGAATATTCTGGAAGGAAAAAATAACTTGAAACCTTTTTACCATTTGGAAATACAGCGATACGTTTCTATCTCGTGTGTGGGCAAAGAAGACACCACGAAGGGAATGACAAAACGATTTGAACCGTGGGAGGGAGCTAAAGCTGTGATCAAGGGCAAATTTATAGCCTTAAAATGCACGTATTAGGGCGAAAATGGGAGCTCCACGATCCCAGTACCCAACACAGGAATTGAGAACAGGAAATGCAAATTAACCTACAGGAGGGGAAGAAGGAAGCCAACAATCCAGTTAGACACAGGAGGTCGGGGGGAAGAACTCAGCACACTGGGCAACATTTTGACATTCTGGAAATCTAACAGGCGTGTGCCAATCACCTGTGCTGTTCCTACAACTTTCCTTTCTGTCTGAAGTAGACATTAGAGGGGGGAATAATAATGCAGATTCACGGGGCTGGGGGATGTGGCTCAAGCGGTAGCGCGCTCGCCTGGCCTGCGTGCGGCCCGGGTTCGATCCTCAGCACCACATACAAACAAAGATGTTGTGTCCGCCGAGAACTAAAAAATAAATATTAAAAATTCTCTCTCTCTCTCCCTCCCTCTCTCACTCTATCTTTAAAAAAAAAAATAATGCAGATTCACATTGTGTTGTTCTGGACCCGGTGGTTTTAGACACATGGCACGTGTCTGAAATTAGCCCAGTGACAACTGGTAAGAGCGCTGATCTCCTCTTGGGCTGCCAGGTTTGCACAGAGTAGCTTGCTGGTGCAGGTGACTCCCACCACCAAATGAGAGTAGCTCATCTAAGACAGATAGGACGAGAGAACAGCAACCCTAATGCTACCGTTTGTGCTCCTGGAGGCAGCCCAGCCTGCAGCCCTTCCCCTGGGTGGTTCACATGCATGATCTGGTAAATCCCACTGTTGGTCCATGATAACAGGGCAGCCAACGGTACTCTACACGTGTCTGTGTGACTCTAGATAATCTATCCTCGGGCCATTTCTCAGAAGTGGAATTGCTATGTCAAAGAGTAGAAACACTTTTCAAATCATGAAAGCTATCATCATTTACAGTTTCAGGGGTAAATGTCACCTGAATATCCTGGACCTGGACTTTCTGGGACTCTTAAGTCCCACGGTGCCTCCACCCAATCTCATCCCCTGGTGCTCCCACAAGCTGCCCAACATCTTATCACTCATTTCCGTACCTTTCCTTAATGCTTCAGCAATTCAAAAAAATGAATGATATAAAAATTAAACATACAGCCAGATGCAGTGGACATGTCTACAATCCCATCACCTGGGGAGGCTGAGGCAGGAGGCTCACAAATTCAAGGCCAGCCTCAGCAATTTGGCGAGTGAGACCTTGTCTCAAAATAAAAAGGGCTGGGGATAAGGCTCAATGGTACAGCACCTCCGGGTTCAACCCCCAGTACCAATACATAAATAACTGTGCACGAGAGAAAATTGACAAAACACAGGGCAGATGCTAACAGAAGACTTAAAATGGAGCAGCCTCTAGCACGACTGATGTAGACAAGAGAAGGTGAAAGTTACCACTGTCAGGCTTGAAAAAGAGGCTATCCCTGGAGGCTGAGGCAGAGGATTGCAAGTTTGAGGTCAACTGGGCAACTTGGCAAGACACTGTCTCAAACTTAAAAAAAAAATTAAAGACTGGGGAATGGCTCAGTGGGTAGAACTCTCACCTACTACCATGCCAGACAAAAATGACGGACAATGCTATTCCTGCAGAATCCACAGAGAAGATATCGGTCATCCTTGTATTCTGGCAAAGTCCAAAAGTTACACAAAATAGGCACATTTCTCAAACACACACCCAACCAAAACAGGAGGACAAATGAAATGTGTCTCTTGTAAAGAAATCACATTTGTCATTAAAAAAACCCTCTCCTATAAGAAAGCTCCAGGCACAGATGGCTTCGATGGCAATTCTCTGGAATCTACGGGAGAAGAGAGACCAGTCTTAGGCACAATCTTCCCGAGCCTGGGAGGGTAAAGGGAAAGTGCCCGCGAGCTCACTTTTCAGTGAGACCCTGATACCTTTTGCACCAGAATCCAACAGTGAATCGTAAGACAAGCAAATCATAAGCCAGTCTCTCTCGTGGACATGGATGTCACAAAGAGGACATGGCGGAAATCGAGCTGGGTGCAGATCTGCCTGTTGAGCTGCGGGTGCTGCAGGTGTGATTCAGAAGGCTCCAGAGGGGAGTTTCAGGGTGACAGCTCTGCAGAGCGTTGGGGGTTAAACATGGGGCAGTTCCCCTGGGTGAGGACGGACAGGGGCCAAGGGACCTGTCAGCATCAGATTTGTTGCAACCAAAGAGGGGTCTGGAGGTCCTCTGGGGACACACCTGGGGCCTGCCTGCCCTGGCTAAGCAGACCTGGAGGGGAGAGGCTCCTGGGGAGTCAGGACCCAGAGCCAGGGGCATGGGGTCAGTACCTTCTCGTGGATGACCGAGATGTACCAGGGCATCCTCTGTCTCGGGAAGCTCTGGGCTGTGAGTGGGCTGCTGGTGACGGGACTCGGGGTCCGGGATTCGTCCTCCTTGTGCAGGTGGTTGAGCTCACAGGCGCTCTTACTGAAGGGAATGAGGCGCCCTGGCGGGGCAGAGGAGGAGCAGGCAGGGGCACTCTTGCCTGGCATGGCGCCCACCCGCAGCCACCTCCCCAGTGACCTGCTCCTGTCTCCTGATTCTGCTGCCATGGTAAAATCTAAGGATCCCCGTATGCTCGGCGTCCACCCACCTCCCCAAGAAGCGGACCTGAGAAGGCAGTGGTGTCCCCAGAGACGCTCTCACGTCCACGCCCGTCCCTGCAGTGCGCACAGGGGGCAGAGAAACCAGAGCTGGGGGTGAGGCCAGGAGGCCCTCCAATGTGGCCCTGTGGCCCCAGGCTGACCCTCCTTGGACCCAGGTTCTCCGTCTCCCCCAGCCCCAGAGGAGCTGGTCACTGTAGACTGTTTCCTCAAGTCCAGGCAAGAGGGAAGCATCTTAGTGGGGATTTCGTCTTTTGGCAAATGAGAGCCTGTTCCATCTGTGCGCATGTGCCTTACGGGTCTCTCTCCAAGAATGGGGTGTCCCGTGGGCCCCTCAGTGAGACCCATGAGGCCTGTCCACCCAGGTTGGGGACAAAATCTTTCAACTGCAGTTTTGTCGAAGACAAGGAACTGCTCTCCGCAGAGCCTGTCTGGGAGGCCATCTCCCAGAGCCCCTGGGCAGCAGGCGGTCCTGGGGAGGATCAGGCCCAGCAGGGCAGGCAGGGGCTCTGGGCTCCTTACTGTCCACTCCCGTGTCCAAGCCCCGCCTGTCCAGGAGCGGGTCCTCCATCATCCTCCAGGTCTCAGGGCTGACGCACACCTCCCTGGGCAGACCGACCACAGTGCCTGAACCTGCAGCGTGGGGGGTGCCAGGTGTGACCCAAGGCCCAGGCAGAGCCCACGGTGGTGCCTGATGGTTGACCACGGGGCAGGGTAAAGGTGACTTGGTGGGAGGGGTTGACCAGAGGTGGGTTCTGGCCTCCGCCACCACAGCTGTCAAGTGCACGCCAGCGGCAGCGCCCAGGGAGCAGAACGTCGAGCACACACACGCCCAGGAGGGCACCCTCAGCCCCAGAGACCTGCCCACCTCAGGGTTCCTCTCACTGGGGAGGGGAAACAACACCCAGGAGGAGGAACTGCTACTTGTGCCCAGCTGCCAGCTGAGACCATGGACAGTCCCCCAGGGCTGGTCACAGGCCCGGAGCCTCAAGCCCACCCTCCTGAAGGATAGCAAGGGAGGCTGCACACGCCCAGGTCGGGAGCAGGGGGCGGGGGTGAAGCCTGGCTCTGACCACTGAGCTGCCAGCTGTCCTCTGAGCCTCGCACCCTGCATCAGAACACAGAGACTTGGACAGGACAGCTGCTGGGCTCCACCACGGTGATTGCTCCTAATGCACTACCTGTGGTCTCCTGGGCCACTTTGTTGACAGTCCCACAGCCCCAGCCTCCTCCCTGTCCCCTGTCCACAGCGTTGGGGACCCTGGCTCATGAGAGCAGAGCAGGAAGGTGGGAGACAGGTGGGAAGGAAAACCGGCCCAGAAGAGTCCTCGACCCTCCTCCCCACCCCCTCAGTCTCGGCGTGGCCCCAGCGTGGGCACCCTGTGCCAGAGTGGAGTCTGAAAGCAGCCGCCAAGGCCCCACGCAGGCTGAAGGGTGGCAGGGGAAGGGGCGGCTTTCACCAGGGCCCTGGCTGGGGTTCTTACCCAGTTGGGATATAGATGTGGCCCTGGTGCTAAACTGGGGGCACCCAGGCCGCCTGAGAAACGCCCTCCTCATTTCCTCCATTTCGGACACAAAGCCATCAGGGCTGTCCGTGTCCTTGAGGTCACTCTGGCAAAATAGGAAACATGAGGCAGTCAGTGAGAGAGAAGACCCAGGAGGCTGCTCCCATTGCTGAGTGAGGGGCCCCGCCTGGTGCCCACTGCGTCCGTCTGCCCTTCCCGGCTACCTAGGTCACAGCAAAACCCATGCAGACCCCCAATGGAAGCAGCCTGGGCTGAGCCCTGGGCACATCTAGGAAGCGCCAAGCCTGCTTCAGGCTCTGCCAGCACAGGAGGCCACTGGCCCTTCTGCTGACGCGCCTTCCCATGTGCCATTCTCCCCCTTCACCCTCCTCTTCAAGATGCTCCTAAGGGAGTCTCAAGGCAAACGGTGCATCTTCTCCCCAGGCCTGGGTTGGGTTCCTGCTCTGGGCTTGGCTGGCCAGAGGAAGTGGGAGCCAGGCTACAGAGGGGAGCCAGCCTGACCCAGCTACTGAGTCAGGATTGGAGAGAGCAGGCCCTTCACCAAGCTGCCTGGAATCTGCCTGTGGACACCCACCACCAACACAGCTGTGGAGTGCTGTCAGCTGACGGCTACGCGGGGCCTTGCGGCAAGTGGGAGGGGGTCGGTCCAATGTGGCTGAGCTCCTGCAGCCCTGGTCCTCCTGCCCGGGCCCGTACCATCTTCCGGTAGTAGCGGCTGATGGCCTGGGCCGACCTGCTGAGGCTGTGCTGGTTTCGGAGCTGTCTCCCTTCTGGATTCTGGGTGTCGCGGCTGGACACTTTCTGCAGGATCATGAGGCCCTTGGCGAGCGGGTGAGGCATCAAACTGCACCTCGTCATCGTGCCCTCTTTCTTAGGTAGCATCAGGAAGGGGGACAGAACTTCCCAAGTTCGCCCGGAGTCAGAACACTGGCCTGCTGCTCCTGGGGACCCTCCTCAGTCCCGCTCGGGGTGTCCAGGGGAATCTGACCTTGAGCGGGGACCTGCTGCCTGGGGCGGACCCTGGGAGCCATGTGTGGCATCACAGATGTCTCCATAGAAACAGGGCAGGTCACATCTGCCTCCATTTTCTGCAATTAGGAAAGGGACCTGAGAAGGGGAGCTGGGAGTGGTCGGCAGGGCGTCCCAAGGTGTGGCAGTGCAGGGGTGGCCTCAGGCCAGCCGCCTGCACCCCCTCCTGGTTTGATTTTGAAAACCTTCATCCTCGTTTTTTAAAATGTACTTTTATTGGTGCCTTAGAGTCAGACCTTCAGGTGGCCTCGCCGGGATACATTCCCAGGGCACGCACCGGGGTGCGGTCAGCTTCCCTCCCGCGTCCTCCCGCGGCTCCATCACCCCTGCTGCCCCTTATTTAAACCTGACTCTGCATCAGGGGCCTCAATGAAAAGGTTGATATCCTTGGTGAAAAGCCACCATCTGGAGGCATTTCTAACACCTGGGGTGTGATTATCTTTTTTTTAATAGAGTGGGACGGAGGGAAAGGCCTCTTCCAGAGAAAGGCTCACTCACTGTTCTTTCTGGAAGCAGAACCCTTCCAGTCTGCACCGTGCTCAGGTTGGCAGCCCTGTGCTGGCCACCACCCCCAGGCTGGGGCTGGTCCTGGGGGTGAGGAGGCGGGGCCTCTCTGCGCTTTCCAAGTTCCCTAACACTTAGCGGTTGAGAATCAGTTCAGGTGTTCATCGGCCAGCCGGACATCTTCAGAGAAATGTCCATCTCAGTCCTTTGCCTATTATTGATTGTGTTTTTGAGTGGGGTTTTTGAGTCTTGGAGTTTTAATATATTCTGGATACGAATCCTGTATCAGATGATTAGCAAATACTCTCTCTCATTCTGTGAGTTTTCTTCTTATTCTATTGATTTTATTCTTTGAAGGATTTTTTTTCTAACTTTGATGAAGCCTGATGTATCTGTTTTTGATTTGTCACCTGGTGTCCTATCTGAGAAACCGTTGGTTGTGAACCTTTTTTTGCCCCTTGGGTTCTTCTAAGATCTGTGTGGTTTAGCTCTGGGTCGAGTTCCTTGATCTATTTGGGTCAGGCTCTGTGTGTGGTACGGGCTCCCAACTTCCTTCATCGTACGTGGGGTCCAGCTTCCCAGCGTCATTTATCCAGAGGACTACCCTGCCACCCAGTGAAAGGACCCAGCAACTGCCCAGCCAACAGGTGCACATTGCATCTGGACTTTCTGAGGCTGGGCTGGGCTGGGCCAGCACCGCTCTGTTGTGCTTCCCAGGAGCTTTGACATCAGGGGGCGATTCCTCCAGCTTTTTTCTTTTTCAAGACTGCTTTCGGGCCGTGGCCACACCTGTGATCCCAGTGGCTGGGAGGCTGAGTCAGGAAGATCTCAGAGTTCAAAGCCAGCCTCAGCAACTTAGCAAGGCACTAAACAACTCAGTGAGACCTTGTTTCTAAAATTTTTTTTTTTAAAAAGCTGGGGATGTAGCTCAGTGGTTAAGTGTTCCTAGGTTCAATCCCGAGAGAGAGAGAGAGAGAGAGAGAGAGAGAGAGAGAGAGAGACGGCTCTGTCTGTTTGGCACACTTGAGACTCTGAATTTTGGGGTAAAATACTGTCATTGTTTAAAACCTGTAGCCAGGTGTGGTGGCACACCCGTCATCCCAGCGACTCTGGAGGTTGAGGCAGGAGGATCACAAATTCAAGGCCAGCCTTAGCAATTTAGTGAGACTCTGGGGAATATGTAGCTTTAGTAGTAGAGCACCCCTGGGTTCAATCCCTGGTAAAAAAATAAAATAAAATAAAATATAAAACAACCCTTACAATCCCAAGCTCTTGGACACAGAGTTTGGGATTGCAAAAATTACTGAATTATGTTAGAGAGTCCAGGAAAAGTGTCTGGAAAAGTTTCCTATAACCACTCTCCCAATTGAGAGGAGGTGCCTCCCTTGGAGTTCACTGGAGCACTCAGGCACTATGGTCATTCCACCTTCTGGAATGTACGAGTCAGTCAGTCCATAGAGACGGGAAGAGGCTGGTGGTGCCAGAAGGGGCAGGTGGGCAGGCCTTGGTGGGTAGGCCTTGGTGGGTAGGCCTTGGTGGGCGGGGGCTGGGGTTTGGAGGCTGGTGTGGAGCCAGGTGCTGGGGAAAGGACCCCTGTCCACTGGCTGCTGCCCTCTCTGGGCGTCCGCCCCCTGCGGGTCATGCACCTGAAGGTTCCCACCTCCCTCGGTGAACCCAAGGGGCTCAGATGGCTGAAGGTTACTGTTTTTCTTAATTATTTCAAAGATAGAAATTGGTTGGAAAAGCCCCGATTGTGCAGTCAGGGAAGGCCTGTGGTGGGGGTTGACCCACCTGGAGACAACCAGCCTAAAGGGCACGAGGCGGGGAGGCTGGCTGGACCCGGTGCCTTAGGGCCAGGACCTTGCCTGTGCGCGGGGCCCCACCTCGGAGACCAGGGTCCCATCCCAGGTCCAGGACCCCCGCGCCCTGTGCTTCCTAAACGGGGGCAGGGTGGTGTGTGCCCGCGGGAGCCGAAGCGGATCACCCCGCAGGTGCCGACTGGCCCCGGCCACCCCCAGGAGACGCCTCAGCTCCTTGGGAGGGGACGTTGCTCGCTGGCGAAGGTCTCCCGGCCCTGGCCCTGGGGCCCACTGCGCCTGGGGAGCCGCGCCCTTCCCGCACCGGCCCGCAGCCTCCTTGCGCTGGGCGCGTCCTTCTGGGTCCCGCCGCGGCCCTGCCGGGAGCTCACGGGCTCGCACAGGTGGCGATCCCGGCGGCGCAGCCCCCTGAGGCCTCTCCTGCGCACAGACTGCGCTCCGCCCCTTCCGGGCCGCCGGCCCTCAGCACCGTTTGGAGAGCTGTGAGCCCTCCCTCGGGATTCTCCGCCTTCTGAGGGGCTGCCGCCTGCACGTCGTGCAGGGCATCTGCTCGGGAGCCAACCCTTGAAGTCCTGAGATGTCCCTGCTCACTGCCTCCTAACTGTGCCCTGCTCCCTGACGCTTTCCTATCCCGTGCAGGGACTTGTAAGAAAAACAAAAGGAGACGAAGCTCAGTGCAGGGGTGTGGGAGCCCCTCCAAATGCACCACCTTTAGTCCTGACGCACCTCGTAGTCTGGCGAGGTAGTGCCATGTGACTAGGGCTTTTCCCTCCCTCGGACAATAAGGTGTGGCCCTGGGGGTGGCCCTACCTGTAGGCGGCACCCAGAGGGGTGGAGCTACACTCACCTGTTCACTGCCTCATTTGAATGGCTTCTCCCCAATAAAAGGGTTCAGCACGTGCTCCTGTCTCTTTCCATGGACCCCTAAGGTCAGGAGCCATGACAGGACCCAAAGAAAAAGGTATTTGCCCTGTGTGGTTATTTCGTGCAGCCCAGTTCACCTGGAGTGACCCTGAGTGTTCAGTCGTGGAACAAGACACAGGGCAGGAGTAGAGGCTGCCATGGGACCTGCCAGCTTTATTTAAGTCCACAGGTTGCATTAGGTTGTTGGCATCGTTAGTGCTTATTGCTCATAGTACACAGTTACTGTTACGTGGGCAGGTGGAGGCACAGTGACCCATCGGTGTTGTCTAACGAGCGTTCCTTCATTCTTCGAAGCTGAGTGTCTGAGGTCAAGGTTGAGGCTGGTAAGACTCTAGCACAGAGCCTCCTCACGGAGGACGTTGCCACAGCAGGCAGGCCCTGAGCATGAATAAGTCGTCTTATTACTTCCCGGGGGGAGACCGCAGAATATTCCAATTGTGGAAAACAAAATGCTTGCTATTCCTTGGGAGTGTGCTCACCAGAGGAGATTGGCTGTCTTGTACATGTCCACAGCCAGAATCCTTACGGGATTGCAGGACTAAGTCTCCCGTTGGTCACCTGGTCACCTGATTCACGGGCTGGCGCTGTGAGTCTCTCCACACTGTTAAAACCGCCTGTCTTCACCCTGTTCTGCAGCCACACCCAGCGCAGTGAGCCCTGCTGCATCATCTGCTCCCCCCGTCCTCTCCTTTCCTCAGCCATCCCAGCAGCACCAGCCTGCCCCATCCTGCTATGGGCTCCTTGTCCCCTCAATGCCATCAGCTCCACCACCAGTGACATGTTTGCCCCAGAGGGATGAATGCCATCTGTCCCACTAGCCACCTCCCTGGTCCTGCTGTCTGAATGCAGAGGCCACCAGTGTCCTCAACACAGACCAACAAGTGACATTTCAGAAGCGTCCGACAGTGGTGTCCAGAAGTGGCAAGAGCCAGGGCACCGGCTACTGTGGCTGGACAGATCTGGGGTGGGGTGTGGTGACACAGGGCCATCTGAGTGGAATGGGCGCCATCCCCTGCCTCTTGCTCTGTGTAGTTGAGCATGTGCTGAGCCAAGCCATGCGAGGGTGGCTCAGAGAGGATGTGGTGTCGCCCTCGACCGCCAGCAGTGCGGTTCCAGTCCTCCACCAAGGGTTCTGAACAGCTGTGTGCCAGGCACCGTTCTGGGGGCTGGAGACACGGCTCCCAGTGCAGCAGAGACCCCACCCTGGGCTGGGGAATCTGATGGAGAGAGAGGTCCGTGGGTCTCAGGACGAGAACCTGCACAGGCTGGTGGTGCAGGCTTCTGGGGCAGGTGCTCTGGACAGAGGTCAGCAAGTCCTCCTGGCCCCTGACTAGCCACATGCTGCTAGCTCAGGGCTCAGTAGCCTGGGAGTGCTGGCGGGAGGGCAGTGGACTTGGGGCGGGGGCTAGACCGTGAGGTCCAGGCTTCCGTCCAGTGTGTGTTAGGAGCCCCGGAGGACCTGAGAGGCTGGCTGCTGGCTTTGGTGTGACACCTCCCGCTGCGGAGACAGTGCTCTGGGGGTAGCTGAGGATGGAGGGCACTGCAGCAGCGTAGGGTGGCAAGACGCACCTGGCCCGGGATTTGGTGCAGGTGCAGCCTTTGAGTGCGGGGATCAGCTGTCTCCCTCTCTCCCTTCCTCCTTCCTAAGCTCACTCCACCATGTGGGACGTGGCCCGCCAGCAGGTGGCAGTATCTGCGTGGCTGAGTGTGCCTCCTAGGTGCCTGCAGCACCATCTGGGGAGGTGCCGCAGACTTCCATGACCTGCCCATCAGCAGACCAGCTGTGGGGTCAGCTGTGCCACCTGGGCAGGAGTCTCACCACAGAGCTGGCCTGGCCCACCGCCGGGTCTGCACTCCCTCTGGTGTTTATGGCCTGGCAAACCTCCCCATACAAGGGGGACATTCAGGTAGGGGCCTCTCAGGGACACACCCTGGGGAAGTGACATTCAGGTAGGGGCCTCTCATGGGACACACCCTGGGGAAGTGACATTCAGGTAGGGGCCTCTCATGGGACACACCCGAGGCAAGACTTCCATGACCCCTCTGGACTTTCAGGTGTGTTTTTGTTTTCATGGAAACCTGCCTCCTGCCAGTGGACAGGGACTGCCCACTGGACCCCCAAGTGTGTGACCACAGGGAGGGTGGAACCGGCCCGGCCCGGCCTGCGTGGAGAGCTTGCATCACTTCAGATGAGGCTCTGCAGACAGGGTTGCAACCTGAGAGCCGGATGCTCTGGGGTCCACGCTGCAACCCCCCTCTGCACGCTTCCTCAGGCACAGGAGAATCGTGTGACAAGAAGGTGGCCCAGAAGCACTTGCAGCAAACAGGCTGGTTTCTGACCTGAACTCCAGCAGCTCAAGGAGCAGGCCACCCAGACGCAGAACCAGACTCCCCGAGCGCAGCGCTGACCGCCCGGCCTGACCTTTCCTGAAACCCCCCCCCCCCCTTGGCTGCAGCCGCAGTCTGGCTGGGGATGGGAGGACCCCGAGGCTCTGGGCACTGATGGTGTTCTGGCTGGCCACACGTGTTCTGGGTTTGCAAAGCGCCCTGACCTGGTCTCGGTGTTATCTGAACGTAGGATTCTGTGAATGGGATGCTTCAGTTAAGGCATGAAAACGTTGCTCCGTGGAGAACGCGGGCCTGGGCCAGATGCCATACAGAACTGAAAGAGCAACCAGGGAACTTTCCAAAACCCCCCGAACGTGAGACGTTGGTGAGCTCCGGGGCCCCAGCGAGGCTGTGCTGCCACACGTGGCCGTTCAGCCCAGGCTGTTCAGGACACGTCGTGTGCCCAGCAGGCTGGGCTGACCCCTGCTGAACATGCCATTCAGAGCATCCTTAACAGGAGGAGTAGATAAAAACTCGGGCGAGTCTGGGCGGGAGGCAGCTGTGGAGCGCAGGTGTCATGGGGCCTGGCGTCCCCACTCCTCTCGCCCTCGTGGCTTGCCCATGAGTAGAATTTGCTGTGTGAACATTTTAAGTGGACGGTTCAGGGCTTAGGTGCATTCACCCTGCTGGGCCACTGTCACCTCCAGCCGCCTTCCAAACTGAAACTCTGTCCCTACGAAACACCAGCCCCCAGTGCCAGCAATGCCACTCTGTGTCCCTCGTGGGTGTCCCTTGTGGGGGGGTCACTCGGGGCTTGTCCTGTGTCTGGCTTCTTAGCTCCATGTCCTCAAGTCTGTCCCTATTGTCCATGCCACAGTGTCCTTCCGTCCAGTCCCGTGAACACACTCATGGCTGAGTCCTCCTCTCTGCCCGGGGCTGTCCTCCTCTCAGCCACTGTCCCTCCTCTGCTGCTGCTGTTGTGTGCACGGCTGAGCAGGGCTGACGCAGAGACCCCTCCCTCAACTGGCCAGAGCATGGGGAGTGGGAACCTTCGCTGAGCAGGATGGTGACCTCCAAGGCCCAGTGGGGCAGGAGCAGGAGGCTCCACTAGGACCCTGGGGACGCAGCCACCCAGGCCAGGAGCAGGACCACACTGCTGCCCGCTAGCCGGCTGCTTGTGGCATTACAGGGCTGGGGCATTCAGAGAAACTGAGGCAGCGTGAAGACCCCCTTAAACCCTGAGTCTTTTGATCGAGTCAGAGATTTCAGACATGCCCCTCAGAGTAACAGGAATGAGTTTACTGAAGGGATGGGAAAAGGGAAGGGGACACTCTCAAGGGACGGAGTGGGTCTTCTCAGAGAGGACAGGGCAGTGGGCCCCTCCTGCACTCCAGCTTTATTGGGGGTCCCAGAAAAGTTTCTGGAGAGTCCTGCCCAGGTCCACCTCTTGACTTTTGATTGACAGCAGGTCGACATCAGACTTTCAAGTCCCCGCTGCCATGGTGACTCCAGGTCCCCTGGCCCATGGCAACTGGTTCTAAGTGGATTCTTGACCATAAGTTCTTACAGATTTCATACTTAAGAGGAATCATTCTTATCTCCCTGACTTTCAGGGACTGGTCTGTGAAACCACAAAAGTCTCCCCCTTCAGGGTGACTTGGGCTCCTCTGATGGACATTATCTTGGGCCTGCGTTTCTCCTGCAGTGAACTGGCCTGTCCACCTAGCCTGGCAGGACTGCAGGTGGCTCACTTCTTGGAGAGGAAGGCCGGTGGGCAGCTCGGCGGGCCCAGTCTGTAGATTTGCTCCCTTAACCTCGTGTTCCCACAGGCACGTCTCTGTGCGCCGTCCACGGGACACTGCGGTGCCCCGAGGCGACTCCTTTCTTCAGGGAGCTGCCTCTGCCTTTGCAGGACCAGTCTCCTGTGTCCTCTTGTCCGGCTGTTTCCCCTGCATCACGGGGGCTCCACCCCTGTCACTTCTGACTAAGTCCTGAAAGGAGGGTGCCGGGTCGTCCAGCGAGCTTCTGTTCCAGCCAGCCTGGCCGTTCTGGATGCCTCACCTTTCCCCGTGGGTTGTACGGTCACATGTCACTTCCCAGGGCACCTGCCGCTGGCAGGGAGGGGCCTGCAGGTCAGCCGGGCTGCGTTGCCCGACGTCGGCTTTGCTGTCTGTCTGCCCTGGGCCTTCAGCGCCCAGGGCCAGTGCGCCTGTGTGACACTGCGGTGCCTTTGTAAGTGGCTGCTGGCTGCTGCTGGGTAGGGCAGGACTGGACGCGCATACTTGCATCTGAGACCTCGGGAAGCTCGTTCTGCAGCGTGCGCAGGACCCTGAATGGAGACGGCTCCTCCCTTTCACTGCGGTTGTTCCTCCTTCCTCCTTTTCTCCCCGTCTGTCTCTCACCACTTCTCTCTTCCCTCCTCCCTTTCTTCCCCTTACTGGCCGCACTGGCCAGGGCCGGTCCTGTGGTACTGAGGAGGCAGGGAGGCCATGCCTGGCTGGGGTTTGAAGGGAGGCCTGCAGCCTCCACCGTGCAACGTGACGTTGGTATCAGGTTGAGAACTTCATCTTCCGCCCCTCACTTGCTGCACCCACTGAGCTGCTGAGTGGGTGAGCTAAGGTTGAGGCTGCCCAGCGCTGGCCTGAGCCCCACTGGACCATGCTGCCTTTGGATTCACTTCCCTAAATTTTTGCTAAGAATTTTAGTGTCTTCGTCTTTGAGGGCTGTTGGCCTGCCGTTTTCTTCTTCTGTAATCCCTCTCTCTCTCTCTCTCTCCCCCCTCCCCCGCGGTGCTGGAGAGGGGACCCAGGGCCTTGCCCGTGCTGGCCAGCTCTCTTCCCCTGAGCTACGTCCCGGACTTTTCACTTTATTTCAAGGCAGGGTCTTGCTGCTGTGACCAAAAGACCTGACACGAATAGTTATGAGAGGGAAAGTTGGGCTCAGGGTTCCCGAGCTCAGCCCGGCTGACGCTGCAGGCCCCTCCCTGCCAGCAGCACGTGCCATGGGAGTGACAAGTGACGTGTGACTGTACAAGCCCAGGGCAAGGCGAGGCATCCAGAACGGCCAGGCTGGCTTGGAACAGAGGGCTGGCCCACGGCCGTGGGCCTGATATGAGGCAGAAGTCCCGGCGGAAGGTCAGCTCAGGACTCGCATTAGGAAGCGGAGAGAGCTCCCTGGACCACACACAGATACAACCCAAGTGACCCTCCTCCTCCAGCCGCACCCCAGCTGCCCACAGTCCCCACCCAGTGGATCCGTTCAGGCGGATCAACGCACTGGTCGGGTTAAGGCTCTCATGACCCAATCCTCCCACTCTAAACCCTCCTGGACCCTCTCACTCGTGAGCTTCGAGGGACACTGGCATCCAAGCCGTAACAGAGCTGAGGGGGGGTGAGCGTGCCGTCCTCCGGCCTCAGCCTCTCCAGGAGCAGGGCTTGGGTGTGCACCTCCAGGTTCTTAAGGACAATGTACGCCCTTCGCTGGGGTGTCCCCAGTTTATGATTTTCCCAAATGAAGTTTGTCGTCTCCAGTTTCCTCCTGTCGGGTAGCAGCTGGCAACGAGCCGTGAGATGAAGAAGGTCACAGGTGGTCTTCAGTCACCTTCGGGTCTCCTTTAAACCACTTCCAAAGCAGGCGAGGAAACAAAGGGTGTAGTTAATGGGTGGAAAACGGAACAGAAGCTTGTGAGCTCGTGGGAGAGTACGTCCAGGGAAAGGACTGATGGGACTACTGGACCGGTCCTCTGAGGTGGACGGGAAGCTCAGTGGTAAGGCACCTGCAGGTTCCATCCCCAGGACGAACCACGGGCCAACAGAAAACCACCTCAAACTCGCTGGCGAGAGCCTGGCTTGACAGTTTGGGGTCAAGGGTGTGTCCCCAAGGCTCGGTGCATGAAGCTGTCCCGTGAAGGTGACATTCCACGTGTGCTTGTCCCAGAGCCTGTGGTTCTCGTGGCTGCGTGCAGAGCTGTCTGGTGGCTGCCTGGTGGCATGAGGTCGAAGCTGTCCTGCAAATGGCTGCCTCCGGCCCCTCCCTCCCCACGCCCCTCCCTCCCCACAAAGGCCCCTCCGCTGACCAGCTGCAGGCCGGTTGTGGGTGGTCTAGAGGACGCCAGCCGCCCCTTCTAGCCACCGCATGCTCCGCTCTAGACCTGCGAGAGTCAGCTGGCGTGTGGTTCCCTGGGCAGCTGCAGTGGATGATCAGAGCCCTTGGGCATCACTGGACAGGTCTCTCCCTGTCCCTCTGCTCCCACTCCCAGGCCAGCCACCACCAGGCCCCGTATGGAGACATCCTTAGATGCTCTAGGAACCTGCAGGTCCTCAGAAGGGACTCGGGAGTGTCTGCCAGCTTCCCGGCCAGATGCCCTTTCCAGGGAGTTGGACAGCCACTGGCCCCCTCAGGCAGGAAGTTGACCCAGGCGCCGCCCGCTGACTCACGACCTGCACGTCTGTGCTTGTGACTGCCACCTTGGTGACCCTCGTTAGGAATGTTCTCGAGTCCCAGGTGTGCAACATGGCAGCCCTGTCCAGACTCCTGGCTCTGGTGGGCATCACGTGTCCTGAGTGGGCACCTCCAAAGAGCCCCCCAGACTGACCCCAGAAGTCTGGGACCTCCTCACGTCCACCAGAGGAGTGACCTCTGTCTCCCAGGTGCTGGTTTCACCCTGAGCCTGTGCACAGGAGCCTCTGCCAAGGAAGAGGCCCCCTGAGTCTCCAAGGGGCAGTTCCTCAGGGCCATGTCCACGGAGGCCACCAGCAGTCCTGGGAGCCCTGGCAGTGGTGGCTTCTATGGGCAAGACTAGCCCTGCGCTGCCCCCGGCCTGTTCTACTTCCTCCTGTGACTGAGGAGAAGCAGGACCTCCGTGACATGGTTGCTGGAAACAAGAAAGGAGCCCTTGGACGCGGTGTCTCCCTGCTGGTGGAATCTGGCTTTCACGTGACCTCGGCCAGTGACAAAGCTGCTTCCCTGCATCAGTGCAGGCCTGAGCCTCTCTGGCCGGCCTTCTCGACAGGCCTGGAGTCCTGCTGGTCAGTCCTCAGGGGGACTGCGAGTCGGGTCTGGATGGTGTCGCCCACGGGTGACCTCCACTTGAGCCCCTGTGGGAGCCGAGCTGAGGGCTGGCCGAGCGCCCCAAGCAGCTGCGTGTGTCCTCAGGCCTTTCTGGTGATCACAGCAGTGACAGTTCCCTGGAGAATGTGGGAGGTGGTGCACGCGTCGTCTGGCGCCCACGTCGTGGGATGGCCACAGCACTGGGTGACGCACACTCACTATTCCTGCTGGCAGACAGACTTCCTTTCCAGTCAGAGGGCATGCGCCAAAGTCCACCTGTGTAGGCGTGGACACCGTTTCCGGATCCGGCCTCTCGTTCCTTGTGGAAGCATTTCTATGAGGGACGGGGCCTTACAGCGGGGCAGCTCTGCTTTGTGCCCAGCTCATCTTTTTAAAAATCAGACCTATCGGAGGTGTTTTTGTGTATTTGAAAATAACTGTACTTCTCACCCCCTGTGTTGTGGTGGGCACCAGGCATTCCCAGCCCCTGTGCTAACGCAGCACTGTCCAGAGGCGAGGTGACCCTCCTGTGAGACCTCATCAGTCCATCCCGTGGATGGGGCCATGGTGGTAACTGGGGCCCGTGGGGCTGGCTGGAGGAGGAGGCCCGGGGCTGCCCTGGGCGGTGCGTCTTCCCTGGGGACCTTCCCCTCTCCCTGCTTCCTGGCCGTCTTGGGAGGAGCAGGGTCCTCTGCCGTCCCTCCCCCCGTGACAGCCTGCCTCACCTGGGAGAGCTGGGGAGTCGGCCGCAGCGGGCTGAGCCTCCGAAACCGTGAGCCAAAATCACCTCGTCTAAGTCGTCGTTGGTCACAGCGTGAGAAGCTGACTGGCCGTCCACCCCCAAACCACGTTGTTTTAAAGCACAGATTGAAACTGGCCCTGAAGGCACCAGCTGCTGTGGTTCCGCAGGGCGGTCAGCGCCCGGCGTCTGTGCTGTGGGTGGCTGTCCCAAATGAGTCATCCCAGTCCTCGCCCCCGTCCAGTTCTGAGGAACTGGTGCCTGTGGTCCAGAGTCCCGTCCCGGGAAGGGGGGGATGTGTGTCCCGCTCAGCCCACTATGGTGGACCTGGGGATGGACATGAATCCGGGAAGGGCCCAGCTGCTCATGGGCAAAGACGTGCTCCAGGGAAGACGCAGATGGAAGGGTGTCGCTGGGCCTCCCTGTGCTTGACGGCCAGCATGGGGACCCCAGGGGAGCTCCAGGGCGGCAGGGGGGAGCGTGGGCCTCTCCCCACCTTGCCTCGGGCCTCTTGTTCATCCGACTCTGCTTCAGACTGGCCTCCCTCAAGGCTGAGCAGCCTCCCCAGCCTCATCTTGCGGTGACAGGTTCCTGACGCCTCGTTCACAACTCCAAAGCTGAGAAATCTGAGACCAGGGGACCAAAGTGAAGCCCAGGTGGCCGCAAGCCCGCCGGGAGCCAGCCCTGGGTTCCGTCCGTCCCCCTGGGTCCTGCCGAGGAGCGTGCATGTGCCTGACTACCCGTGTCCCCGAGGGTGTCTGTGACGTGCCTGGAAGCCAGTGACCCTTCTAAAGCCAGGGACCCAGTAGGGACGAGAGGTTGGGGGCCTGAACCTGGGGCCTGAGGTGGCCAGGCCCCTGGGAGGCCACTCCCTTGCCCACACGTCCTCTCCTGGGGTGAGGGCAGGGGACCCTCCACCCCAGCCCAGTCAGAGGGACTGACAGCCAGAGAGAGAGATGCGAGTGCTCACGGCCAGCGGGGCCCGCACGCTTCCTGCCTATGCCCCGTCTCTCTGAGTTTGCTGCCGTGTGACAAGGACCATGAGGACCTCAGGATGATCCTCTGGAGCCCGGGAGAGGGTTTAGCCTCAAGAGCCCGTCATCCGAAAACGTGTTTTATTAGGTTACAAAACAAAAGTTCCCGCCAAAGCACAGCTAAAAAAATAACACATTTCCCCAAGATTACGTTACTGAAGACAGTCTGCGCTGGAATGCGTCCACTAATACTGCTGGAAGGAGCGCAGTCTCCGAGGACACGGGTGGCGCTGGTCCCAGCCTTAGAGCATCCCGTGCTCCAACCCCAGCTCCCCTCTGAGCCAGATTCCTGCACACCAAGGGAGCACACTGAGCTTGGTGACTGCTCCCGCAGCCCAGGCCTGGTGCTGACGCCTGGACATGGCCAGAGCCATCAGAGACTGCAGAGACCCCTGGGCTGTGGGGTGTCGGGCCTTCCCACCCGTCCTGGCTCAGCAGAGGGCATCCGGCTGACCACACCTTCCAGGCTACCGCCCGGGTGCTGCTGGGAGGACCTTGGGCCTTGAAGTTTTATTTTTTCTTAATTTTTGAGTTTTGTTGACCAGGACGTTCAACCTCATGAGGAGGTGGGTTCCGGGCAATGAGCACCCCCTCCAGCCCTGGCAGAGCCTTGGGCCGTTCACCCCAAGTCCTCTGTCGGCAGTGCCAGGGTGCTGAAGGCCGACGACAGGCCAGGGGGCCTGAGGAGCACCAGTGTCCTTGGCCTGCTCTGGAGACGGCGCCTCCAGCGTGTTCTCCAACTGCCCATCCTTCTGTGGACGTCTGAGCGGGGGCCCCTCCAGGCCCTGAGCCGCCCACCCCCGGAACACAGCCTCCTTCACTGGGGCGAGCAGGGAGCGTGCCTGCTAGGGGTAGCCACTCTGGCACTTCGGTGCTCCTGAGACGGGTTAAGGACCAGGTCAGGAGGGACCTGCACGGCTCCTGAGCTGCTGCAGGGCCAGAACCAGCGTCAGCCCTGAGGGGGCCACCCTGTCTGCCTTGGTTTCCTCTTCTGTGCAATGACCAGCAAAGCCAGGCCTGCACTGTGCAGGTGGAGGTGAGCCAACACTCGGCCAGGAGCCACCTGCACCCAGCAGGTCGGAGCCCACAGCTGCAGCGGGTCCCTGGGTGGGGGGGCGTGTCCAGGGAGACGGCAGCCCCCTGGCAGCTGCAGTCAATGCCTGCCCCAGAGCTGGAGGGAGATGTTGGAGACCCTGTGGTCATCCTTGGCCTGCAGTGGGAGCCTCCTGGGCAGCCCTGACAGTTGCTGGCCACTCCCACCCTACGTGCACCCAGGCATCTGTGTCCTTCAAGGTCCTGAGAAGGGTGTGGTGGCGTGTGGTGGCTGTGCCTGTGTCAGCACACACTCCTGCTTTGGAGTGGTGGACGATGGCAGCCTCCCGGGACCAAGTCCTGGTCTGGAGCTGGTCTGCACCACCTTCTGGCCTGGGGGCTTCAGTGTCTCTGCTAAATGACATTAGAGGAGAGCCAGGCCTGAAGGAACCAACTCTGAGTGTACCCTGGCAGAGGGCCAGCAGCTGGCCCCAGGGCCACATCGTCCTGCAAGTGGAGCAGAGGGGCTGGTCTCATCACACACTGGAGGCCAAGGAGGACTATCAAGGATGACCTCCTCCACTGAGGCCTCCTGCCCTCCTCTGACTGCAGGTGCTCTGGCTACGGAGGCTCAGGAGGGTCCTCGCAGACGGACGGGCCCACAGGTGGCCCCTGCCAACGTCTCTCCTCACCTGTGGAGTCCCGTCCTTAGGCTCCATCAAGGCCGGGCCCCCGTCCCTGCCTCAGTGCCATCCCCTGAGAACAGGAAACTGCCACCAGCGCAGCACCGGCCTCGGGCCTGAGGTGGACCTGTGACACCCCCACAGAGGACAGGGAAGGACGTTCCTGAGTGCTGCTCGGTTTCCCTCCTCCACCGCTGTCCATCCTGGGGACACGTGACAGCCCCCCCCCCCCGGCTCGTCCCCTTCTGAGCCGGGCTTGTTGGCAACACGTGGGAAGCAAAAAAGATGTGCCAGGTAGAACCCGGGACGGCTCAGAGTGGAACTCAAGGACAAAACTACACCACAGTGACCCTCCACGTACAAAAGAGCACATTTTATCAAATGTTGACGATTTCCAGTAGTCCCCGCGACGTGCTATCCCCCTCCTCTCCGTCACCTCTCTCGGTGACGGCGGCCAGGTGCTCGTGGGGGTGCCTGCTGGAGGCAGGTGCCAGAAGCTTCCTGGCCTCCAAGGAGGGGCCATGCCCTCGTCCACCGTCCTCTCCAGTTCCAGCCAGCTCTGATTTGAGCAGGAAAGACACGGTCACTGCGAGTGGGTGTGCAGGGGACAGAGCCATCCTCAGGTCCCGCAAAGGAGTCCCCAGCCCCACCTTGGGCACCACAGTTTGGACTCAACCTGCCGGTGACCGTGTTTCAGGGCAGTCACCCGCTGCTCACCGCTACCCAGAACAAAAAGACACCAGAAATACTTTTTGGCAGAACATCAGCAGAGGAGTCCTTGCTTGGTTGGGAGAGGGCAGAGTCCCCAAAGAACAGACGCTGGTATGGCTGCTCCTGCCAGGGACAGCCTGCCCAGCACCAGCCCACGCCCAACCTGGCCAGCCTGCGGGTAGGCAGCTCCAGAGTTTCCTACAGGGATTCAGGCGCAATGGGCATCTCCGGTGGCTGGAGAAGGCCAGTGATGTCCCCTTGGAAGCGGTGCACACTGGGAGGACCCTGCCTTTTCTCCGGGCACAGCCCAAAGGTCTTGCCACTGAGGCCAAGCGCGACCGTGGCAGGCGCCGGGGAGGCCGGGCCCTCAGTGGCTCTCACTCTCTGTGAACTCCTCCTTGATGGGCTGCTTGCGGGACCTGCAGTCAGGCAGGTCGAAGCCGAAGTCCGCCCACTCGTCGGGGCCCGCCACTCCGGGGCCGCTGCGGTTGGGGATGGTGATGGTGTGGCGCACGCGGAAATGCACGGCCTCCATGACCCGCTGCCGCTGCAGCTCCCCCGAGCCGCCAATGGAGATGGTGGCGGTGTTGCCGCTGGAGCGCAGCAGCTGCTGGCCACAGTCATGGCCCTGCTTCAAGTCCTGCAGCCCCCTCCAGATGGTCATGCGGTACTGGTCAGGGATCTTCAGGGCCCCGAGGTCCTGCAAGAGTGGCGCCCCCCGGGGGCAGGAGAAGAGCTGCAGGATCACATGACCAGCTGGTGGCCTTCTCCTAGAGACGCCCCACCCGCAAGGAAGCCCCTGCCCAGGGGCACTGTCATCTGGAGGGGCCCAGAAGAGGGCAGCACAGGACCCCGTGTTTGGTGTTGGGCCACACCACGTCTTGGCAGGGTTGCTGAGAAGTGCGTGCAAGTCCTCCTGGGGCCGTGTCCAGCAGGGCCCTGGCCACAGTCAGGGTAGAGATGGGGCCGGGTGGATGACCTGCCTCCCAGCCTGGGGGCACCCCTCGGTGCTATTAGCTGGCAGTAATCCCGGATCAGCCCTGAGCTTCCGCCACCCGCCACCCCTGCTCCCCACACCAGGCTCATGAACAGCGCTGGTGAGGCTCAGTTGACCTGGGCCCTCTGAGCTGGCCAGGAGGGTCATGGGGATAGCCTGGGGAGGGTGGTAAGTGGACACAGCCATGACCACCCTCAGCGAGTGGCCAGGCTCTCACCCCAGCTCCCTCAGACAAATCTGCACCTTTGGCCTGGGGCCCTGGGCCAGGTTCAAAGCTGGCCTCTGACCTGGGTGAGCCAGCTGGCCGAGAAGCAGGGACAGCAGAGGGCCCGAGGCACAGAGCTGCAGCCCCGAGGGCTGACTGCTGTGTCCGATGGACCTGTCCAGCTGTCAGGGCAACCCTAAGCCACTGCAGACCAGTCCGGCTCCAGCCTGCCAGTGTTCGTACTGAAACCAGAGACAGCATGGCTGCTTGCTCAAAACAGCTGCCTGGGGTCCTTCCAGCCCCCAACTCTGGACCCAGAATGTGTGGTTGCCATATGCAGGATGAGCTGCGTGGCTTTGGGCCAGCTGCTTGCCTTCTCTGAGCCTTAGTGTACATGGTTCTGAACTAAACCCACCCCCTCTGACTCCTGCATTGACACTTTAGGCCTTGGAAACAGCCCAGCCCCTAAAATCAAAGGCAGCCTGACCCAGGGCACCAGAAGACTCTGACCAGAGACAACCTGAAGCCCAGCTCCCAGAGGCCCCGCTGCAAGTCCACCAGCCTCCTCCCCACCCGGTGGAGCTCGCCTGCAGCTTCGAGAGCTGCCTCCAGGGGGAAGTGAGTGCTGTGGCCAGGCTCTGCCCACCCAGGGAAAGGCTGCCCGCTCCCCTGCCCTGGAAGGCAGTTCCCTCCGGGACAGCCCCTGCCCCCTCTGAGCCTCACCTCGATGGTCAGGTTCTGTAGGTGATACATGTTCTGCAGCCCTTGGGAGGTGAAGTACTCGATGCAGTTTGGGCACCCCAATCCTGTTAGAAAGCTGCGGGGGCCGGGGGACAACGGCAGCATGAGCCTCAGGGCACCTCGTGGTGAGGCCTGGCGGGTGGGAACAGCCTCTCACAGGGAGGCTCAGCCCAGTGGCCAGGGCCGCAGACAAAGCTGTGGCTCCCTCGGGACACCCATGGACCCAACCCTGGGGGCATCAGCCAGAAGCCCTGTTCCTGGTGCTCTCCCTTCTAAGGACCGTTTGCAGTTACCGGCCAGCGTGCAGAGACCACCCCCTGCTGACAGGGTGACAGTAGGAGCCCCGTCAGGCAGACACTCCATACCTGACAAGGCTGGGGTCGGCGTGGTAGGGCGGTGGTGGGGAGCAGTGGGGTCCCGAGACCATGGACTGGGAACTGTGGCCGCCGTTCATCTCCCCGTTGGCCGGCACCGTGTGGCTGTGGCTGTTGAGCACCCCAGGGCCTGGGCAGGAGGGCAGGTGGGCCTCAGTGTCCCCGAGCAGGCAGGCCCCATAGGAGGCTCCCGTGGCAGTGTGACGCTCAGTGACCACGGCCACCCGAGGCTTAAGCAAGGACTGAGCCCTGGGCCCTGGCTCCTGTCCCTAGGAGGTATGGACCTGTGTACAAGCTGCTCAGTCCATGAGAGGGCAGAGGGACAGCAGCGGGCACCAGAGCACCACAGGTCTCAGGGTCTCTAATGCTGGGGTCTGGATGTCTCAGGACACCCCTTGGGGGCACCCCAGCTTCAGACACATGGCTGGCTGAGCCTCCTGCAAGTGCTGGGGCCCCCTTTCATCATTTAACCCTCAAAACAAGTGAGTCTGGCACTTCTAATGCCATTTCCCTCGTGGGGAAACTGAGGCTCTGTGAGGCCAACAGCCCCTTCAGCTGCTGAGAGGCGGTGCAGGGCTGTGAGCCGCCTGCTCCTAACCATGCCGTCTCTGCCCTCCTGGGATTGCCAGTGGACCCTGCTGCCCACCAGAGCCACTGGGGGAGGAGCGGCCCGTGCCCTCCCACCAGCTTGGCCACAGTGACTCTAGCCAGACCCAGTATTGGGTCTCCCCAACCCACTTGGGGCCTCCAGTGCACGAGGGACTCACCCATGGGCCCCAGGTTGGGCCCAGCCGCTGAGCTGTGTGGGGGAGGCTGACCCACCAGCTGGTTGACCGAGGGCAGCTTACTGACTCCGGCGTGCACCTTGCTCATGGGGGAGAGGACAGGCCCATAGGATGGAGGCTGTAGGGGGCTCCTGCTTGGAAAGCAATGAACCGCGTTTAAGGAGGCCAGGGCAGCTCGCCCGGCCCAGGCATGTCCATGAGTGCCACTGCACGCAGGCAGAGGGGACCTGACCCACTGAGCCTCAAGAGCGGCTGCCTCCTCACTGGCCTCCTGCCCACTGCAGCCAGGCCCAGCCCCCAGCCTCCTCCCCTGCTGTCCAGCAGGACCTCTGTCGTGGGTGGAGCTGACTCATGCCACTGACGTCACCCCAACTGCCCCCTCCCTACCTTTCCACTCAGCAAACTTTACAAGGCCCCTTGGAGGGAGAACATAGTGAAGGCCATGACGCAGGGTCCCAGGGTGGCCACAGGACCACCCTGAGCTGAGCCCTGAGCCGCCAGGCCCCACTGCTGGTCCCCAGTGGCCAGGAAAACCTCAGTGCTCCTGCCTTTCCCCTGCTGGGCAGAGCCATCCCCTTCCCAGCCAGGTGGCCGGCACCGAGCAGGGGCAGCCGGGGGCGGCCAGCTCACTCACGGCCTCTGCAGGAGCTGCTGCTGCTGCTGCCGGTAGGAGTCCACGAGCGGCTGCGGCACCAGCTCCATCAGCTCCAGGCTCTCCTTCACCTTCATCAGGATCTCGAAGTTCTCCCGGCCGCGCACCTGAGCACAGAGGCAGACGCTCTGCCAGGGGCACGCAGGACCCCACCGGCCCAGGCCCCTAGGGGGCAGCGCAGCCGTAGGAGGACACCGGCTGGCAGCAGCGTCTTCTTCCTCGGGGTTCCCTGGCCTTTCCCCTTCCCCTGCAGCAGATCTGACCAGTGACCATGACCTGAGTGGCAGGCCAGGCCTCCTGTCCAGGGGAACCATGGCCACTCCTTCCTGCTCAGGGGACGGGGGATTTCCACAAAGGCTCCCTGTGAAGAATTAAAACCCCTCAGCTCCATTGTGGAAGAGGGAGACCATCGAGGCATGAGGTGCCTCGATTCATCAGCCAAGTGGCCTCACGCCAACTGTCCTAGACACACAAGCCACACACCACCTGCCAGAACTGAGGATTATGGGATGCCTGCCGAATTTCCACCGTCGGATCGGCCTGGCTCAGAGCCACTGACCTGGCGGACCCGCCTCAATCGCGGTGGCCTGTCGGGTCGGCTCCCTGGGAGCCTCTCTCTTTTGAGGCCCTGCCTTCTATGGCGATTCATCGAAGGTGTGGGGGCCACCCCTGGTGGCCTCTGGGATGCGCCGGCCTGGGCTGCCCAAGTGACAGAGCTAGGCAGGTCCCCCCGCGGCCCTGGGGTGCTCACTCACGTGCATGTAGTATACGTCCTCGTCCCCGTGCCGCCTCTTCTTCACGCTGCTGCCCAGGGTGGGGATGGCAGGGGGACTCTGCTTGAACGCTACAGGGAGGCAGGCAGGGCAGGTGAGCCAGGCCACAGGTGGAGGGCACAGGGCGGAGGCCCGGGGTTTCGAGACACCCCACTCCCATGCAAGCTGGCCCTCCCATGGACGCAGCACGTGATCGGAGCAAACCTGGACAGATGCCAGGCCAGACGAGCTGAGCCCAGGGTGCCACGTGGGCCGGGACCTATGAGGTGCCCTGGCCAGGGGCTCAGGGACCAGGGAGGCCTCCGGGCCCCGGGACCATTCAGGGCCTGGATCTGCCTAAGAGATGCTAGTGTGTCCCCCCAAGTTCCCCACATGTCCAGCTCCATCCTTTAGCGTGGCCGCCCACCACCGCCGGGCCCACTCACCCCGCTTGCCAGCGGCCACGCTCTTGGTGGCGCTCTCGTTCAGGGCTTGCTGCTCACGGTAGTGGTCCTCATCGGCTTTGCGGTCACGGCCAGGACAGGCACAGATGCGTCCCTCAAAGGACCGGCGGCCCAGCACCTGTCCACTGTCAGGAGGGCACAGCCAGAGCCATGAGCTGCAGCAACCCAGCCCAGCCCTGCCTCTCCCCGCCCACTGTGGGCCCCGCAGGACTTCCTGCCAGAGTGTTCCCACAGGAAGAACCACAGCCCCGAGCAGCGGGCTGCTCTGAGGTCAGCCTGCCCCGTCTCCCTCCCAAGGCCCAGCTCCTGCCCCGGAGGCAGGGGAGGTCCCTCCCTCCCAGCAGCCTGTCCTGCGGACCCTTCTCCCAGCTGGCCTTGCCGTCCCGGCTCTGTGCCAAGCCCCACGGTGCTGGCCTGAGCCCTGCTCCACCTCCACCACCACATCATGGCAGACTCACTCCCGGGTCTCCAGGGTGATGATGATGAGGATGGGCCGGCGATTCATGCCCCCCACGCAGCTGCTGTTGCACATGAAGTTGTACAGGATGGTGGTGAACTCTGTCCCCACCTGTACGCGGGGAGGCAGGAGGAGGGCAGGCATCAACCACATCTGGCCCTGGCTCTGGATAGGCACAGGGTGGGGGGCTTCTCTGTTGTTCTCATGTCATCATCATCCATCCAATCATCCACCGTCCATCTGTCAATCTATCCATCCACTTACTCACCCCCTTCCACCCACCCACCCACCATCCATCCACCCACCTAT
>NW_026000102.1:6672358-6676528 GCF_001458135.2 Marmota marmota marmota
GCTGCAGCTGGGTCACACCCCTGGGGTCTGTCCCACTCACACAAAGGGCTGCCCTCAGAGGACCACAGGATGGGGCCCTGGAGGGCTGGTCTCAGAACCAGGTACAGGGATGGGACCTGGCGGTCACCTGCCCTCCCCAGGGACACCCATCCTACCACCACCTCGATGGGTCCCCTCAACCCTCTGCCTCCCTCCACCCCCACCCTTTCCCACCAACTGAGCCCCGCATCAGACCCAGAATGGCGTCCCCATCCCCAGGACCTTCTGCTCCTTTCAGATTAAAGGTCAGGCCCCACCTCAGCCTCTCCTCCTCCGGCCGCCTGCCCCTGAGGCCCCTGTCTGGCCTGAGGGCCACGTCCAGCCCCAGCCTGGATGCCCGCACCCCACCAGTGCTGGCTGGTTTGGTTCTCTCGGCCAATCCAGAGTCTGAGGTGCCTGGGAACGTCCACTGTGCTCCTCTGGTGTCCAGCCCAGGCCCAGACCAATGTTGGGACCAACAGGCAGGAAGAGGAGACTCCAGGAGGGCAGGCTGAGGCTCAGAGACCACCTACCCACCCATGACAGAGGCCCGTCAGACCTGGCCTGGGGCGCCGGTGTGCACAGCAGGTGGTCACAACCAGTGCTGAGTGCCAGGCAGACAAGGGCCTCGTGACACAACTGCACTCAGTGGGGGCCCCTGAGCCCTGAGGCCAGCCAGAATCTCCACCTGGGGGACCCCATCTGGCCCCTGGCCTACCTGCGGGGGCTCGTAGGGCACCACGACACTCTGCCTGCCGGTGACAGGGTCGTCCACATACTGTGAGAGGCTGTTGCCCTCCACACGGATGAGGTGGCTGGCCGGGGCAGACTGTCCTGCCGGGAGGGCATACCACTTCAGAGAGGGGCCCGGTGCCTGGTGGCCTGGACCCCTGGGCATCCCAGGCAGGACTCAGGCCTGCTGCCAGCCCTGTGCCTGGCCCAGAAGCTCTGTCCTCAGCAATCCTGCTGAGCCCCAGGTGGCCCCAAGGCCTGGCCAGCACACTGGAGGGCACCCCATGTGGACTCCACCTGGCCACTGGATCTGCAGACCCACCCCAGACCACCTGCTCCCGCTCTGGAGCCCCAGTCAGAGCTGGGAGAAACGGGGCCCCGGGAGGAATGGCTGCATCCACACGGTCAGCCCCCACTCCCTGGACCCTGCCTCTCTCGGCTGGTCATCCGGCCGCTGGCCATGGTGCTGCAGTGGTCTGGGAGCTGGCGGGGACTCACCTTCGTTGAAATCCCTCCCAAGCTCATGGTTGGGGCAGCGCTTCACGATGTCGGTCACGTGCTCTGCCTTCTTGTAAACCGGCATGGCCCTCACGGCCGTGCCCGGGGGCGGTGGCGTGGACACCTTGATCTGGATGGGGCACGTCTTGGCGATTTGGCAGTACAGCTTCTTCAACAGTGGGGAGTACTGGAGGGGGAGGGCAACGGGTGGAGGTCGGCAGCCCGGCTCCAGGCCTGGCTCTGGCTGGGTCCCCTACCTGGAGTGCCATCCTCCCCGGAGCCCCGTCCTCCTGCACTCTGGTGCAGACCACCCGCCTTTCCTTCAAAGTGTGGAGAGGGGCATGTGTGAGCCAGCAACCACGGGGCAATCTGCACCTGGGTCTCACTGGTTGGAGAGGCAGGCGCCCTTCCACTCATTAGGTGAAGGTGGATGGTGGAGACCAGAGCGGGGAGCAGCGGGGGCGGGGCAGGGAGGGGCTGGGAGCTGCGTCCTCCGAGCCTCACCCAGCGCCAGGCTTTTCCCAGCCTGAACCTTAGGGCCTGACTGCAGAGCCTGAGGAGGTGGGTTTGTGGTATTGAGTCCTCCGTTCAGAACCCAGAAGGCAGTGCTCATGGTGTTGGCAGATGGCCATGCACCCCTGATGCTCTGGAGCTTGGACAGAGAACTCCCTGGATCGGTGGAGGTCTCGCCGCCCAGTGACCCTGGCACCCTCTCTGGCTGGAGTCATCGCTTCTGAGCTGAGCTTGGTCTCTGCCACCATGGGGCTCCTCGAACCACAAAGCACCAGTTTCCCCAGCCTAGAACCTGAGGAGGCCAGATGTCCATCCAGGGCCGACCTGGATGCTGCCCCAGGGACGATGCCCTCTACCCTTCCTGATCCAGCCGCTTGAGGAGGCCTCCAGGATCCTTGCCCTGGGGCCCAATCTGCCCACCTGACCGGCCAGCCCTGCTGAGGCCACCCAAGGGTGTCCACTGGTTTCCAGGCTGACCGACCCCCCCACACACACACACTTCTGGATCCTGGCACTACTCAAGACTCCACACACCCTCCTACCCCAGGGTCAGCAGGAATGGCGCCAGGCTCAGAGGCCATTTCTTCCCCATCCCATACCCTCTGCATGACTCCCAAATGACTTGGAATCTTGAGTTACACCATCCACAAGTGTCCCCCAGCACCCCATCTCACTCCATGTGGCACAGCTGGAGAAACTGAGCCGAGACAGGTGTTTGCTGGAGAAGCAGGCAGAGCCCACACACCCAGGGCCTCTCCTCTGCCGAGCAAGGGGGGACCTCAGGCTCCTTCAGACTTGAGGTCCCCTGACAGTGGACTGGCTGGACCCGCATGTACCCTTAGCTAGGCAAGCCAAGCCGGGGGAGAGTGGGGAGGGAAAGGAGGGTGTGACTGAGGTTGCTGGTGACCCCCATCTCGGCAAGGCACCGCAGGCAGAGGCCGCACCCCCAGTCCTGCCTTAGGTGCAGGACCAGCTTGCTGCCCACACCCTGCAGGTGGGGCAAGGCCAGGTCAGAAAATCCCCAGCAGGGCAAGTGGATTTCAGCTCCGCTTGGGCACCAGCTGGCACTCAGAGGGGCCAGCTCTGGTCACGCTGGGGAGCGCAGCCTCCTTGTTTCCCTGGGGAAGGCTTCCCAGGAGGGGTCACTGACATGAGTCCCCATCGCTACAAATGCCGCCCCTCCACTCCCAAAGCATCCCTTTGGAGGGAAACTGGTTGCCCTGCCCCAGGACATGTGGGAACTGTCCACAGCTTGGTCCTCTGAGACTTGGACCCAGGGTGATTCAGACAGGGCTCATCCAAGCTCTGGGAGACTGTGCCAGAGCTCTGGTTTCTTGGACAAAGGTCACGCCCGCCTCAAGCTGGCACACGGTAGCACAATGTCCATCTGTGCTGATTGGAGACCCCTCACAGTGCCAGTGCCCTGGGCAGGTAAGAGTGGTGACACAGTGCTGACAGGTGGAGGAGAGGCTACCAAACTTCTCTGAAGCCCAAAGCAGCCTGTGGGGTGAGCTGCTCACTGCTGAGCACTTAGAGAGTGCCTGCTGTATGCACAGTGCATGTCCCCAGAATGCAGGCACTGGAAGAAGGTTGAGGGGGCTGGCCCGCACCAGTAACCTGGAATAGAAGGAGATGAGCAACCTGTACTCAATAAATGGCTTCTTTCTTCCTGTGGTCCCTCCCTGGAGAGGCATGTGAGATGTGGAGCAATGACCACAGAGCACACAGGATCCCCCAACCCAGCATGGACCCTCCCCATCCTCCAGCTACTCACAAGTGAGGCTTCAGAACAAGCCCTCGATTCAGACAACTGCACAGTTGGCCTCATGCAGGGGACCCCCTGTGAAAACCCAGAGAGGCTCTGAGAGGCCAACCAAGGGGGCTTCCTGGTGGAGGAGGCCCCCAGAGAAAGGCACAAGGATCTGAGCATAGCTAGGGACATCGGGCCCAGCCTGGGGCTGGAGAGCCTCCCCTTCAGCAAGCATCCATTCCAGGCTCCCCTTAGGAAAATGGGCTGTGGGGTCCAGGTGGCAGACACCCTGTGAGACAGGCCTGGCCTGGGGGCAGGGCTCAGGTCAAAGTCACCAGCCACAGCAAAAGAACAGCCCAAAGTCTGGCCACCGAAGCCCCGTCTAGCGCTGGCGTTTGCAGCCTGGGCTGCCTTGAACCCTGGACAGACTTCTCCGCCCTCTACTACACAATGCCTGCTCTGGGTGGCCGAGCGCAGCAGGTCCGCGGGCCTAACACTGCCGGGTCGTTCACAGTACCAGGCTGGACCTGGGCGGGTCCCACTCCTTGTAAGCAGGCCCAGCCGTCCAGAGATGGAGGTGGTGTGGGAGGGGCTGGGACCACATGGACCCGCCCAGGGGCTCTAGGCCTGGCTCCCGCCATTACCTCTCCAGGGCCTGT
>NW_026000102.1:6677360-6722358 GCF_001458135.2 Marmota marmota marmota
CAGGTGGGGGGTGGGCGGGCGAGGGGCTGTTAATTTCCTCGCACCCGCTCCCGGCAGCTGGGTGCCTGGCATGGGCAGGTTTAGGCAAGAGGACAGTGGAGAGGTGATAATAACTTGTCTGTCATTTTCCCAGGACATGTACCATCTTGCAAACCGCAAATACCGTTAACCAGCTTGGGTGAATCTGTTACAACAGATTCTGGAAGACGGGGCCTACAGTGGGGGCTTTTATTTTTTTAAATGATTTTTTTTTAACAGCCCACTTTTATCTACTTTCCTTATGTGTATGTGAGTGTGTTTACAGGCACATCTTTCTCCTCTCTTGGACCACTTCAAAGATCACCCTACCAAGGCCACTGGCCCTCGCTCTCTCCCTGGAACAGCTCTGGGGGCTGACCCACAGAGCATCACTTGAAGTCTGGTGGGCTCAGGCCCATCCCCTGGACCTAGAGAACCCTTTCTCCTGGGTGATCGCAGCCCCGTGGGTGCCTCTTGGACTCCTCTGGATACACCTGTCATGGCACGTCTGCGTCCCACAGAGAGTGACCCGATGGGGAGCATGGCAGGGGGCGCCAACACGGGTCAGGGAGCCCCGGCAGAACAGGAGAGCTAGCCCTGTCCTGGGAGCGACCAGCCTGGCGGGTACATGATCCCCACTTCTTGTTTCAGAACACCTGGGGTCAGGCTGTCGCTCCCAGGTGGGACGCAGTGAAGGCACTCACAGTGGGGCTCCAGGGAGGGTGCAGGCCACACCCCACTGGGCAAAGTGCACAATGGAAGAGGCTGCCGAGCTGTTGGCTGGGGAGGGTGGGAAGGACACCGGGAAGCAGGCACATGCAGCCCTGATCACTGTCCAGTCGAGTCCCTGAGGCTGGGGCAAGAAACTGTCCCCTGGGGAGGGGCAGGCCTGTGGTGAGCTGGATACCCCTTAGGATCTGGGCGACCTGCCTCACCATGACCTGGTGGCAGGTCCCAAAGAGCAAGCAGGAGCCACATGGAGGACTTCCGCGGCCTGGGAGACCTTGAGGGTGCCTCCTGCGGTGGATACACCTGTCATGGCACGTCTGCGTCCAACAGAGAGTGACCGGGAGGCTGCGGAGCCTTGGGTGCTATAACTGGGCTCGGGCCTGCCCAGCCCCCATGTCAGGCATGGCTGCAGAGACAGAAGACATGGCTTCTGTCCTGAGATAGCACCAGCAGGGAGGGAAGCAGGCGTGTGCTGAGCTAGGGCAGGCCTGGTGCTCGGTCCCCCGTCAGAGTAAAGGCCTGATGGGCACCTGGCCAGGACTTGAGGCCGATACCAGAAGCCTGGCCACAGGCAGCCTAGGAGCAGCCCAGAGGAGAGCAGAGGGTTTTTGGTTGGGAGAGCCAGGGGCAGTGCTCACAGAGGGCCTGCACAGAGCCTTGGGGGGGGGGCACCAAACAGCTCTGCTGCCCCTTAACAGGGATCCTGGGTCCACTGTACCCCTCACGGCCTCTAGATGGTTTTAGCAACCAGTTTTGCCTCTAAAAGCCGCCAGCTCAGACCGGGTGGTCAGCACCCAGGCCAGGGCTGTGTGGCTCACAATACTGTGAGATGCTTATCTGGTCTCCATCGGCTCTGAAGGGACGGGGTCTTTTCATATGATGGTGAATTGACTGATAGCTGGTGGCCACCACGTAGCTGCATGAGGGCTGGTCAAAGGAAGACCAAGGAAGGATCCTGCATTGGAACTTGAAGCTCCAGCCACCTCCCAGGAAGGAAGAGGGTGAAGGAGGGTCAGCCAATCATGCCTACGTAATGGAACTTCGTAAGACCCCAAAGGGCAGGGTTTAGACCACTTCTATATAGCACATGGAGGTCCAGGAGGGCAGTGCCCAGGCAGGACAGGGAAGCTCCATATCCCTTCCCCACACCTGGCCTGGGCATCTCTTCACCTGCATCCTTCGCAGCACACCAGGATGGGCTACCATGCTTCCTGAGGCCTGGGGGTGACAGTCGAGCTTATGGCTGGCAGCTGAAGGGGTGGCATCCCTGGGGACTGAGCCCTTGCCCTGTGGCCCCTGATGTGACCTCCAGGTGCAGAACTGGCTGTGAGTGGAGGCTGACCTGCTGGTGTCTGCTGCCACAGCCCTGATGGCTTCCTGGTGGGTGGGGGAGGGGAAATCACACACCTTTTGGGGTCCTAGGAGTCCTAGAAGCTGAGTTTGGTTCTTTTCTCTGTTTTAAGATCTCCAGGCTCCAGCCCCTGGCCCCTGGTCACTGCCAGGCTTGACGGGTCCTGGGAACTGATATCCGGATATCACAAGATTGGCCTCAAGCAGTCTGTGGTCTGGGGGGAGCCCCAGTGCTCACGGAGGGCCTGCACAGAGCCTGTGGGACTGTGTCCCCCAGAACACCGAACAGCTATGCTGCCCTCGACAGGGGTGGGGTTCTGTGTCTCATAGAAGGGACAAAGCAGGATGTGGCTCCAGGTGTGATACACGTTCTGGACTGCCTTACATCCCTGAGGAGTGGGGGCCTGGCCTGCCCTGGTCCTGCTACAGAGGGCGTCTCTCTTAACATCTGTGGGGTGGGGGGGTCCCTGCAGCTGATTGGCAGGGACAGCTGGCCTCTACTTTGCTAGAGTCCTTGCTGTGGAGGGTGTCGGATTTGCTGAGACCATCCCACAGGTTGAGTACTAACACCCTAGCTCTGCCTTCACCTGGCTGTGGGGACTCCAACTGGTCCTACGCTGTGACCCAGAGTCCCATCTGGAGACCTTGGGTGGAGGGGTAGCAGGGCAGTGTTCTGAGGACATAAACAGGGGCTGTGTCCAAAATGCCACACCCACCTCTGTCTCCCAGCTGGGTCCAAACTCGGGTGCCCCTGCCCACCCACTTGGCTTCTGACTTGGCCAGCAGAGAGCCCATACCCACCTGCCCTGGGTGCCCTGGAGTGAGCAGCCCCTGGCCGGCTGACCTGTGGCCCCCGGCTTTATGGAGAAAACATATGGCGAGAGTCCAGCGAGCAGGGCTATGGTCCAGGCCACAGCACTACCCAGCAGAGGCTCAGCCGGGAGGTGGCCAGCAGTCTGTCCTGCTCACCACAGGGAAGACCACACTACTTAGCCCCCACCCTGTCCTGGGAGGCAGGAGCTGTCCCAGTCTTCTGAGCTGGCCTGGCCCTGCCCACTGGAAGTAGAAGGGAGCCCTGGGGTCAGCTGGCTCCCTTCTACTTCCAGTTTCTTACAGGAAATCCAAGAGCCTCCAGCCGCCACCTTTCTGGGCAGTGGCTTGGTCTGGTATAGGGGTCATGGGTGGACAGCTCCTTCCCTTAGGGCCCTGCAGCTTCCTGGGACACTAGCTGGAGGCAGCAGAGACCAGGGAGGGCAGGAGGCGAGCTGGGCCCATGGGAGTGCCTGTGTTTCTGTTTTTAACACTGTAGTTGGTTGAAATCTAAGTTTTCATTGAACCTCATACATATGGAGTGTAGCCCTTGGGGACAGAGTTCTGGCATCTAACTCTAATGCCAAAGCCAGGTCCCAGCAGTGGAGGTGGCCTCCTTCATCCCCCTCAAGAGTCTCCAGCTGGACCCACCCTGCACAGGACTGGGATGCAGGTATGGCCCAGGCCATGGGCAGCACAGCTGGGCAGGTGACCAGGCATGACTCTGGGCTGTAGGCCTGAGGGGGCTCCCCAGAGGCCTCTGAACTCATGCTTTACCCCCAGCTCTGGCAACTTTTCCCAGGGGACTTCTCTGCCCTCAAACGCACCATCCTGCTCTCGGCTTCCGTGGTCCATCAAAACCCTGACCACCAGCCTCGGCCTGCCACACCATCTGCAGTGGAGGCGGTTCCCCCATGCGGACTGGCTACAGGTCCCCTGCCACTGACTCCTTGGGAAAGGGCCAGAATGCCCTCTACCAGGGCAGGGGCTGGGCCTGCAGGACCAGGGCCAGTGGACTCTTGTGTTGCCCATCCACACACTTGGACTTAGCCACCAGTGGGACCTGAGGAAATCCCAAAGCCCTCCCTGGCCCAGAAGGGGCAGGAATGCAGCAGACTGGGAGAGAGACGCCAGCTCCTGCTCAGCACGGCCTCCACGTCCAGGCCTGGGCCAGCCAGGCCCCATCCAGCTTTAGCACCAGGTCCAGGAGAACCCTGTGGTGGGCCCTCCCCACCTGTAAAACAGGCTGGTGGAATTGGGGTGAGGTGGGCGGGGCCAGGCCCACAGGACAGCACCAGGAGAGGTAAGGAGGGACTGTCCGCAGGCCCGGCTGGCCTGACTCCTCACCTTGGAGTCTGGTCAGCCCCAGAGCATCCCAGTGATAAAGATTCTAGAGGACCTTCCATTTGCTGATTTAAAACTTGGTTCCTTGGGCTTCGGGTAGGCTCTACGTCCACAGTAACAGGAGCTCATGGGGCAAGGTCTGTGCTCCCCCAGGGCCAAGCAGGCAGACCTCTGAGGGTCAGCACCTCTGTACCCTTGGTCATAGAGGTCTGACACATCCCAGACTCACCCCCATGGAGTTGGAGCCATGGTGAGACTGCGGGACAGGACCCTGGTTGGGGTGTGCCCAGTGAGGTGGGCAGTCCATGCAGCCCATGAACAGGCTCTCAGGGTTGGGCTGCTGGGGTCAAGGTGACCTGCCCTGACCTGACCTCTGGGAGGCCGAGTTCTTCCTTTGTGAAGTGAGAGAGAAGCGCCTACCTCCTGCAGCTGTGGGACCAGTACACAGGAGCCCTGCAGTGGTGTGGTCAGCACCATGAGTCAGAACTCGGGTCCATGCAGCGACCACCGCTTTGGAAACAAGTCTTTGAAAATGGACCATTACTCCTAACAAATAATTGGTCCTGTTTCTCCACATCCTGAGCCCATGGGGCAGGAGCCTGTCTTCCCAGGGGCCCTACAAGAGCACAATGGTGCGAGGTGGGGCCCCTCTGGCTGGGGATTGCTCTCAGCTCCCAGGACCAGCCTGCTGGTGTCCGGGCTGCAGCCAGTCCAGGGCCTCCGAGCCTGACTTTTCCAGCCTCGCTCATGGCCTTCAGACCAAGTTCTGTGACCAGGGCCAGGGCTCCTCTGGCTGTCAAGAGGACAGAGAGAGAATAGATGAGCCACCTCTAGCCAGGAGACCGGGCACTGACCCTGGCCAGAGCCGACTGCTGGGTGCTCCCTGGGCAGAGCCCTGCTGTACAACAGGAGCAATCACTGCGATCTCCCCTAAGTGTTCTCATTTCCCCTAATAATCCACGTTTCATCTCCACAATAAACACTCTTAGAACTCTTCCCTTGGCTTTAAATACACATAATTGCTCCTGGTGCCAGTAAAAGTATTAATTCCACTTATGCATTCCATAAACTTTTAGGATAACGCAATTGATACCACAATCGTGTTGGGACACCTCTGCTATTCTTCTCTGGCTTGCAAACCTCCGAGGGGCTGGAAAGTTTTCTCCAAATCCATTAGTGTTGACTCAGCCTTGTCCTCCCCAGAAATCCCTCCTAGGGCTCTGCGCTTCCCGCCCGCCCTCCACAGCTCCCCCAGGCCGGGGGCCCTCACGCCACATGGATCCACTGCCCCCACCCCCGACCACACACACACACACACACACACACACACACACACACACACACGCACTGAATCTGAGGGCAGCTGGGGTTACACAGGGCCGTGTCCAGGCCATGTCCCTCCGAGGGCTCCCACCTGTGGTCTCCTTCCTGTGCATGCCCTCACCACCAGCCTCCCACAGCTGCCTCTGAGCACTCAGTCGGCTATTCCATGAAGCCTGGCCTCCCGGTGCCCACAGATGCCTTGTGGGACCAGGGCTTCCACCCACATGGGCCTTCTTGACTGACCACAGAGCCCATCTCTAACCCTCCCAAATACCAAGCTTGTCTGCGTCCCCTGGCATAAAGGAAGGGGCTGAGCTGGGTGGCATTCAGGGACCCTTGTGTCGGGCTTCTCTAGTGGGTAGAGGAGATCACACCTGCTCCTCCTCTGCCAGGAGACCCCTGGGGCCAGCTGTCCACAACACTGCCAGCTAATAGGGGTAGTTCCTAGAACAGGAGTGTCCACAGGGCCAAGAACACTGCCCATGTCCCAGGAAGGTCACAAAATGGGCAAGAGCGACTGCTACCCTCATCCTTGGCCCAGCCCCCAGTACAACTGTCCACTGAGCATCAGTGCCCACTGGCTCACAACTGTGGCCTTTCCCAGTGTCTCTCTCCCCAGATCCCAGAGGGTCCTGAGATGGAACAAGCACTGGCCAGGGCGGCTAGAACAGCAGACCTTGCAGGGTGCTCCCTGACGCCAGGCCCTGTTCTGAGAAGCCCCGAGAGCCAGCCGATCTGTTCCTCCTGTGCCAGAGGACGGGGGGGGCAGGGAGGTGACACAGCAGTAGGTTACCAACAGACCTGGGAGGGGACCTGCACACCAGCAGGGGTCCCAGGTCTACCTATCCCACTTACAGAGATTGCCAGCCAAGCTGTCCTCGCCTGTCACTGGTCCCTGTCACTGGCCACAGCCTTGTAGCCAAACATTAAGACTTCTCCAGCGGCTCGACCTGCCTGCTGGTGTGGGGCAAGGGGTCATCGGACCCTGGACGGCAACCTGAGGCCTGCCTGTGCGTGCCACGGATGTATGCACACGTGTGTGCTCCCGAGTACCCGTGTGCCTCAGTGTGGCCAGCATGTGGGGGTGCCCGCGTCTGTGTGTGCACATGCATGCACATGGGCACAGACATGCAAGCCCCTGAGCTGAGGGCTCCAGACCCCTGGGTGCGGTAGCAGAGCCGAGGTCTGAGGGAAGCCGATGGAGCAGTGGACCCCAGAGCTGGGGAGGCCCATCGCAGCTCCAGCACAATAGAGGCCAAGGACGACATTAACAGCTGTGGTCACCTGGGGGCTAGCGAGGGTGTTTTTGCTGATCTGGGAGAAGAACGAGGGCAGCAGTCAACGCGGAATTGTACTTGAGAAAAATATGAATTATCTATCAGTTACCAGCCAGCAGCGTGGCAGGGGCCGAGCACCGCGTGGTGCTGAGTCCAGGGCAGCAAGTCTGGGCAGCGCCCACACAGCTGGACCTCCAAGAACTGACAGCAGTGGCTGCCTGCCCCTCTCTGGGCAAGGGAAAAAGCTCTCAGGGGTCTGCTCCCAGAGAGCCAAGGTGCCAAAAATCTCATTATCAATGTTGGTCCCACCTCCACCAGCTGCCCGGGGAGGAGGAGGGGCCTGCGCAGGCACAGCACCCTGGCGCTGCGCGGCTCTGATGCTGGGCACCAAGTGGGGGCCAGTTTGGAGGCTGCACCTTGCCCAACCCATGTGGCTGGTCAACCAGGGCCGCCTCAGTGGCCAGCAGACCACCCCATGGGGATACTTAGGGCAGGACAGTAGGACCAAACCATATGTCCCTTGAGCCCTGGCAGGGGTGGCAGAGCCTCATGTAGGGGGAGACAGCCAGCAGGCGGGCAGCTCCTCTTCCTCCCTGGGGACCAGCTCAGACCATGTGAGATGCTCCGAGCCCCGGGGCACTGCATCCTCAAACAAAGGGAAGGAAGGGGACAGAGCCTCTACCCAGCCAGGACTCAAGGGGATCCTTCTCCAGAAACTCAGACTCTGATGACAGTGTCACTTAGGAGAATGGGCACCCCCACCCCCAGAAGGGAGAGAATGACCTGGGCAAGGAGGCTGGACACAGAAGCAGGTGGTAGTGGGATTCCTGGGCTAGAGGTGTGCGGGTGGGGTGTCTTGGGTGTCCTCACCTGGCTTCAGGTCACCTGGCTGGACTGCCAAGCCCCGGTGAAGGGGCCTTTTTTGGCCTCCCTCCCACTAGGGCAGTAGAGAACAGAGAGACCTGGGGCAGGCACAGCCTCATCCAGGGGCCCCAGGCAGGAGGGACTCTGTCACCACAGGGGTGGCTCGGTGACGGAGACCGGCGGAGGAACCTGCTCGGCTCTCGGTCCATTCCACCTCATCAGAGCTCACGGTCAGGTTGGAGAAATAACTTACAGATGGGGAAACAGGCATGAGGCTGGGCTCTGCAGTAACCGCCTGGACGGGGCTGGGGGGCCCTGGACAGGAGTCACAATTGCCCGGCCCGTCAGAGCCCCAGGATTGGGGTGGAACCTCCACTCAGTGATGGGCCAGCAGCTGGGGAGCCAATGGCCAGCAACAACCAGAAGCAACGGTGGGAGGTCCTGGCTGGAGCCCAGTCCCCAGACCAGTGTCTCCAGCCGCCTGCAGAGCCTGACAGGGCCACCTGGGCTCTGCCCTGCCCTCCAGCTCCAGTGGCTGGAAACACTGGCACGGGTGTCACTGGCCTCTCGCCCAGGGCCTCGCTCGCTATCTGAACAGCTCCGCATGCCTTGGCTCCCTTGGCTGTAAAATGGGATGAGAATGGATTCCATCCTGTGGTCACTGAGCTCAGAGCACTCGGCGCAGGCCAGCTAGCAGCACGGTGAATGGAGGAGGCTCCCGGGGTCGGCACAAGCCAGATTCTCCCCAGGGGCACGGCCACGGCCCCAGCCCTCAGCACCGTGTTCCTGCCCCAACCTCCCCGTCCCGTGCCAGTGCTTGGAGATGACATTCCAGAGAAGACAGGGCAGAGCCCTCAGCCACAACCAGCAGAGGGCCATGCTGCCCAGAGGAGGTGGCCTCAGTGGACTCGGATGACCCTCGCAGCAGGGTCCCCACCTGAGCACAGGCAAGCTGGCCAGTTGGCCTTGGTGAGAACAGTCTGCCCCTGCCCCTGGCTCTCCTGGACCGGTCACATCCTACCCTTCTGGGGCCCTGGGGGAAGCTGGCTGGCTCTGGCCAGCGTCCTAGGGGTGGGCACACATGGACTGCCCAGCCCAGAGACCCGCCTCCTGCCCGATGCTCCTCCCGGCTTGGGCCAGGTGGGAACCCCGTGTGGACAGCGGCTGCTCAGCCCTCCTGAGGTGCCCCGAGGGCCTCCCCATCCCCAGGCTGCTGGGAGCAGGGGCCACTCACCGTCCAGGTGGCTGACTTGGCTGTGCTTGACTGCTGGAAGGTGACCTCGAAGTGGTGGGGGCCAGGGTAGTCGGTGTTGGAGGGGATGACGGGCGCCGGGGACATGGTGTCAAAGGTGGAGCTGGGCTGCGCGTAGGGCGAGTGGGTGGGCACGCTGGCCGCGTGCTCCGGGGTGTAGGGCTGGCTGGGGCTGGGCGGCTGCTCATCTGGGTCCATGGTGCTGCTGAGCAAATTGAACTGGGCCTGGCGGGAAGGGGGAGGAGGGAGGGAGAAACTCTGTCGGCTGGGCTGCGGGTGGAAGCCCCAGCCCTCCCCGGTCCCATCAGGGAGGTGTCTTGTTACAGGAGCCTTAAAGGGCCAGCCGGCTCCAGTCATCCCAAATATTTCCTCAGGCCCCCACCCCACCCCAACAGGCCACTACTTGTGTTGGGATAAACTGACATATTCACCTTGCCCGCCCCTCTCCATCGCCTCCCCGAGTGCCAGGGTTTCTGGGGATCCACCCAGCTGCCCGGGAGGAATCGGGGCTTTGCAGCCTGGAGTGGAGCTGATGGGGTGCGGGGCTCCCCACTCCTGATGCTCCACTGTTCTCCCCAGGGGCAGCCCTGTGAGCCAGGCCATGGCAGGCAGGACTGGAGCACCCTCTGGAGCAAGGGGTGCCACGAGGCTCTGGGGGACCAGATGTGGCCCCTGAATCCAGCCACCCAGGAGGGGGCTGCATGTCAGTGGCTGAGCCCAATATTCCCTTGTGTCCCCAGAGTCCCCAACAACCACTTTCACTGGTGTCCTCAAGTAGGTGGCCTCATCTCCATCAGAATGGCCAAGAAGCCTCCAGGCAGGGTGGACAGTCCCCCAGGGCCTCCTGGCAGCCCAGCTCCTCCCAGGTCCACTCTCCCAGGAACAGGGACTGCGCCTGGTGGGGCCCTGGGACCCCCGGATGGGTCAGCCTCCCCAGCAGCTTCAGAGTCCCCAGTGTCTGGGTCCAGAGCGAGCCTCGCCTGGAGGCCCGGCCCAGGGAGGCCCTTTCCAAATCCCGAGGCTTCCCGCAGGAGGCAGGTTGGGGAGGGTGACACTGAAGGGCTCCCCTGGCCAGACTGGGTCCTTGCAGGAGTGGCTGCAGGGCTCTTTCCCCAGGCTCAGGGTCGTAGGTACTGTCCTCTCCACAGACCCTGTGGGCACAGAGCAGGAGCCCGAGGCCTGGAGGGCAGAAGTGACCGGGGGATCCAGCGGCCCAGGCAGGGAGCCTGAGAACACGGGACAGGGGACAGTGAAGGGGGACCCAGCAGGCGACCTCTTACTCCACACTCCCTCCTAGAGCCCTTGGAACCCACCAAAGTCCTCCCTCCCACCACCCTGCCTCCTCCAAACTGGAAAACAAACAGGTTCCTGGACACTGGGGTGGGTGCGGGCCTGTCCTTTGCCCCCCTGTGAGTCCCCCAGCAGGGCTGGGGAGGGTGGGGTCCTGCTCAGCTCTTCCTGCACCTCAGCCCACCTTCTTCCAAGGGGGGCTGGGCTTAATGACCCAAAGTCCCTCCAGCACAGCCTGCGCAGAGGCCACAAGTCCTGTGAGTCCGTGACAAGAGCCCTTGGCCCCCAGGGCCCTGCCACTCCTGGGTTTTGTCCAGAGTCCTGAACACAGGGGCAGGCTGGGCAGCTGAGGGCAGGCTGGGCAGCTGAGGGCAGGCTGGGCAGCTGAGGGCAGTCTGGAGAAGGAGTGCTCAGTGGAAGATTGTCCAGGAGGATGAGAGAGGGGCTGGGAGGGCAGAGGCAGGTCATGGCTCTCAGCAACACCAAGAGCAAGGTAGAGGCTTTCCTTGGGTACGCTAGCTCCAGGATGGCCAGCTGCCATCCAACCATTGGGTCGAATCCACACCCTGTCCACCGGGGCGGCCACACAGGGCTCTCCTGGGAAAGTCGTGGTACAGGGTCTGGCCAAACCTGCCACCATATGGAAACAGCCTGCGGGCCTTGGGCCATGGACTTGGGGACCCTCTATTGATAAGACAGCGTCCCCTGCGGGACAGACCCTGCCCACCTCGCCAGCACCGCTGAGGCTGACTGACCCCACTCCTCAGCTCAGAGGCGACACCAGCTGGAAAGACCCCCACTGGGGTCCTCTCCCATCTCACTCTGCTTCTCTGGAAGGCGTTGCTTGAGCGTTCCCTACTGAACTGGGAGCCAAGAGGACCCACGCTGTCCAGAAGGTCCTTCTGACACAGCCTGAGGAATGGCAGGATGAGTCGTGCTGAGCTGCAGGTGCAAGCCCGCCCTGATGCCCAGGCCTGGGCCACAGAAAGCAGCGGCCTCGTCTGCCCTTCCACATTCACACCCTGAACCATCCTAATTTGGGTAAATAAATTATTAAATCGCATCCACCTTTTGAGTGTGGCTACTAGTATCTGCAGAGTTGCACCCATGGCTCATGTTTAGTGGTCATCCTTCCCATGTGGGGACTGGGCCCAGGACTCCATGGACACCAAATGCCACCTGTGCATGCTCAAGCCCCTTACCCAAGCGGCCAGTATTGCTCAGAACCTGTGCCCGCCCTATACGCTTTCCACCATCTCTAGACGAGTAATGCTAACAACGTAATTGCTGTGCAAATAGATATTACGCTGCACTCTTCAGGGATCAGAGACGGGGAAAGTGTGTGTGCGCCCAGTACAGAGCCGCTGTCTCTACCGGATGGTGCTGGAGGATTGCACCCTCTGTCTGCACTCTCAGGTTTGCTGGTGGAGTGAAGAATGAGTGAGTGAGTGGAGGTGTGGAGGTGAGCCAAGCTGGTGATGGCTGCACACCTCCACCTGGTGGGCGAAGGTCAGCTCACCCTGGTGCAGGCAGGAGCTGGCCTCTTCCACCCCAGCGTGGCGTTCTGGGAAGGGTCTTCCCTGTTGGCAGGGTGCTGGGCCAGGTGAGAGCTGCAGGGAGGGCTTCCTCCCTCCTGCATGTGGGAGCTCCTTGAGCAAGGGGCACCCAGCCCAGCCTCCCTGCGGGTCTAGATGTGGGTGTGGGTGGGCTCCCGTGCCCTGTCCCTGCTCCATCCCTGATGGCAGGACACCCCAGGCCAGCGGGGCCAGGAGCCCGTGCAGACCCATGACAACGAGGTTCGTATTTTAACTTGCCCACATTCTTTCATGATCTGAGGACAGCGCCAGGGAATTAGTCACTGAACCAAGAGGAGAGGACTGATAGGATCTCCGCCTGAGCGGTTTGCAGGAGGCACCAGAGCCCTTCCAGCGGGAGGCCCGCCAGCGCGGGAGCGCTTCGAGATGTGAGGAAATGTCCTCTGGCCCTGAGCAAGCCCGGACCATCAGCGTCGCCGCCCACTGCAGTCCAGACAGCCTCAGCAGAGGAATCAGAGGCTGTCTCACTCGTCACTCCGGCCTCCTTTGACCTGGCCCATAGGCTCCATGACATTTCATAGTCAGAGGCCACTCCCAGGAGCACTGGGCTGGCCTGTCCTTACGTCGAGTGGATCCAGTCTCCAGCATGCCTCCAGTTCTCAAGGCCCAAGGGACACCCTGGCACACTCATCCTGCCTGGCCACCGTGCCTACTGTGTCCCAGTGGGAAGCAGAGAGCCCACTAATTAGGAAATGCAGGTGGCTTTCTGCAGGGGCCTCCTCCTGGCCCTTCCTTCTCTGCCCCAGGTGTCCCCAGAGACTCTTGGCGTCCCGCCTGCAGGTCCTGCTTACTCGGGGCTCTGCCTGGGACCCCTCCTGACTCCAGGCAAACTTGGAAACAGGGAAGTCTCGCCAGGGAGACCCAGCGAGGCCCACACAGAAGCCCAAGGTCCCCCAGAACCAAAGGCCCCGGAAACCCAGGTGAGACACTCTTGGCAGTGGGGAGAAACCTGGGCAAAACCAGGACTTTTTTGGTTTGTTTTGCTTTCAATAAGAACTCCCAAGATAGTGGGCTAATTAGGACATGCCCGGCCCGCGGCAGCCCACATGTGCCTACATGTGCTCACCGGGCTCCTGGGTGTGACCCAGGCAGGCCGCGAGGAGCCAGCAGGAGCAGGGAGCAGTGGGTGGCCTTCCCTCCAGCGTGCAGGCCACCAGGGGCAAGGCCTGGCTGGGGACCCCAGTGCCTGAGGTAGGGGACAGAACTCTGTGAGGGCTTAGGGAGAGCAGGGCCCTTCCCAGATCCCCCTGTCTTTTACCTGACCCCCACACCCCATATAGAGAAGAGGGGCCATGCAGGGCCTCTTTGGCCTCTGTGGGACCAGCAGCACCCCATAGAGCTCCTCAACGCTCCTCATCTGTGTGCTCCACCAACAGGCAGTCTGAGCTCTCTGCCTTCCTGGAGGAGGAGGCAGGGTGGGCCCCCTCAGGACACAGGCAGGGTAGGGTAGCCCTGGGAGCCCGGCCTTCTGTCAAGCAGGCCAGACTTTCTCCAGCAAATCCATCAACCCCAGCCTGGGGGTCTCCCCCTGCACTGGGATGGAGGCAGCTGTCAAAAATGGGTGAAGTTGTCTTCCCTTGGCCAATCTCGGGTCTCAACTCGGTTCCCAGACCTCATCTCCTTGGAACCCCCATGCCTCTGAGGTCCCCCTGCAGAGGACAGCTGGGAAGCAGAGGACACACAGGACTGGGGAACTGTCTGCCAGCTCCCAGGGCACCTTTAGGAGAGCAGCCAAGGGTCCCCCTGCACCCTGGCCTGGCCTGCCTGGGAGCAGAGGGGAGCTCTGGGGAGACTGCAACTCTGTGCTGTCCCACTGGCTGGACACAGATCCTTCTCCCTTTGTCAGTTAAACTGGGCAGCTCTGCAGAGAGGCAGGCCTGGGAGGCCTCCTCACTGGGGACAGGAGCCGTGCGGGCCACCTCGAGAACCGACCCTGGGTGGTACTTCTCAGGCAGGGTGGGGGTCTCCATTCCCCAGTGCACCCTGGCACTGCTGGCCCCTGGCAAGAAGCTAGGTGCTCACAACACTTAAGGAATTAAACAGACCCTGAGGCTCCCACACAGACCTGGAGACTCACGCAGTAGTGCCAGCTGCCTGGCCTTCAGGAGCCTTTGGTGGAAGTGGCCACAGTGGGTGCTGCAGTTGTCCCTGTGGCCATAGCCCCAAGCTTAGATGGTGCCCATGGCCAGAGCCTTCTGCAGAACACTGCAAGCCAGGGCAGGGGCATCCCCCCAATTCCCTTTGGCCTCCCCCAGATGTACCCATTTGGACCAGTCTCTGCTGTGGACCAAGCCTGACCCACAGTCCCAAGGTTCCAGTGTTCTGCGGTCTTCCCAGGGCTCCTGGGCTTCCTGTCCTGCTTCTCTGGGTAACACACACCCAAGCAGGGTCACCTGACCCTGGGTCTTCACTTGACCTCTCTGCCTTGGTTGCCTCCAGCTAAGATGGGGCAAATCTCATCATCTAGGGCTCCTGAGGCGGTGGCATAAATCAATATAGGTAAAGATCTGAGAGCAGCCAGGTATAGTGGCGCACACCTGTAATCCCAGCTACTAGGAGGCGGAGGCAGAAGGATCCTGAGTTCCAGGCCAGCCTCAGCAACTTAGCAAGACCCTGTCTCCAAATAAAATAAAAAGGGCTATGGGTGTGGCTCAGTGGCACAGTGCTTGCCTAGCAAGTGCAGGGACCTGGGTCCACCGCATGGCACACGGCAGGCCTCCTTTGCCCTCCCTGCCCATCCCAGGAGGCAGAGGCCCTGGGCAGAGCAGGTGCAATTCTGGGAGGGGTTCTCCCTGCAGAAGCATTAAGGTCTCTGCAGACAGAAGGAACCAAAATGCGAGTTCACTCCTGGATTCCAAACCTCCAGCAGAGGGCCCTGGACAGCTTGGCTGGTGCAGCCCGCAGCTCACACCCTTGACTTGGGTCCTCTCCCACGATGCAGGCTGCACTCCCAGCCACACCTCGAGCCGATGGATGCTCCCAGACAGCCCACCTGGTCCCCGCCAGCCCTTCTCCATCGCAAACTCTGCCAAACCCACGGGGACCACACCAGGGAACACAGGCCCCTAGAAGGTAGGCCTGTGCAATGACATTGCTCTCAGTTTTCCTCCTGTCCCCCGGGCTCCCGCGGGAGCAGAGGCAGAACATTTCCAAAGCCCTTGCAAGGACAACAGAGAGTCCCAAAGGCCCCTCCACCAAGTCCACCTGTGACCTCCACAGGAAGGCGGTGAGCTGCCCCAGGCTGCCCCTCCCTCCCTCCTGAGAGGTCCCTTATGCAGGGTCCCAGCCTGGCTCCCCGCCAACCCCAGGCTCCCCAGCTCCCTCTGCCCTCCCCGTGCTCTGCCTCCTGGCAGGTGGCTGGGAGCTGACACCAGAGGAAGAGGTGCCCGGGTCTGCCCTTCCATCATCTCCAGCAGGCACCTTCCCTCTCCTGGGCAGCGCCCCAGGGTGGACATCAGGAGACTTGGGTCTGAGGTCCAGTTTTACCACAGCCTGCATGTGTGTCCCCTTCTGTGTGGAAAACAGGGTGACCGGGGTCCACTGGGGTTTCCTCAAGGAGCAGTTAGGACCTGAGTTGGAGTGAGGAGGGGCCTGCAGTAGACCTGGACACTCTGCTGGTCCTTCAGGGACCAGCATGGGCTCCAACGCCATGTCCTCACACAAGCCCCCAGCCCTGGCTCTGTCCAGTCCCCACTAGCATTTAGCCGGCAGTTCCCTGCCGGCCGATTCTGCCCCACACCTGGGACAGCAGCCCAGCAGGGCCGCGGAGTACGGGAGCTCATCCACCACTGTGGGCCACGGCATGGGGCAGGGGGGCCCAGAGTGCTGGCAGAGGCAGTAGCTTGACAGGGCTCGGCCTCAGGGGTCTGCCTGGAGCCTGCCCTCCCTGGGCCTCCTCACCCCAGGCCGGATGTCCAGCTGGCTCCGCTCTGACCCCAGCACGGGAGGGACAGGGAGCCAGCGCCCTGTGCTCCGGAACACCAGGCCCGGGCTGCGGAGGAATCTTTTAGGAGTGGCACACTCCTCAGGCTCCCTGCTCTTCTCCCGTGGGCATGTCTGAACCTGGGCCCAGCCTCACCCGGGGTTAGTGACTGACACCAGCCTGGCCCCGCAGGAGACAAGCCATCCCTCTCAGAGAGACCTCCATCCCGCCAGTGTTTCCCACAGTCTCTCCCGAGCCTGTGATTAAACGGATGGAAATGCCAACAAGACGCGACTTGCGCTGGGGGGAGGCTGCTCCCTGAGACATGCACACGGCACCCTCTCCCCTGCCCTCCCTGCCAAGCAAGGCTGTGCCCAGCACCACGCGGGCCATGTGGAACTTTCCACACCTCGCTCCCGGATCGTGCCCCCAGAAGTCCCGCTGGGCCACCGGGTGTCTGTCTGTGGGACCCACCACGAGGCCCAAGCCACCACCCGCCCCTGCCTCCACCCACATGGCCAGCCTGGACCCAGAGCACCACACAAAGTCCCCATGGGGCCTCCAGGCTGCCCCCCTGCTGGCTCTACAGGGCAGGTCTGTCTAGCCCCCGAGAGCCTGGGTGAAGGTGGGCTTCCAGGAAGATGGGCTGCGGGGGGCATGGCTATTGCCGGCCCCTCTCCCCTGTGTCCCCTGCTCCCTGGGTCCATGCTCGCCCCCTGCCCTGCCTGCCCATCCATTCCTTTAGGCCCTGCTTGCACCAGCCGAACACCGCAGGCAGCCGGCCAGGCTCCCCAGGCCTCCAGAGCTCAGGTCAGTGGAGACCCAGAAGGAGCAGCCAAACGAGACACTGAAAGGTGGCCTGTGTGAGGCAGGGCACAGCAAGGGTGGGCAACACGTGTGTGCCACCAGCGATGGCCGGCAGCCGGTCGGTGACATCTGGGCCAAGACCCAAGATGAGGAGGAACAGGCAGCCCAGGAGCCGGGACAGGCCATGGAGGCCGAGACAAAGGCCCGAGCCAGACACGGGTCCTCCCAGCCCCGCTTGGCTCACATGCCCTGCAGTTAATGAGCTCTGGAGTAGAGGGGCTCCTACCCGCCACTGGGGCCTGAGCCACCTCCCTCCCAGGCCCTTCTTGTCACCAACCCGCCTCCCCCGAACCTTCCCACATGCAGGAAGCAGTGGCAGCTGCAGCTTCTGCCCTCCTGGGTGGAGGCAGGGAGCAAGCCGGGAGGCCAGTGGGGGGTGCAGGGGCACCAAGCACTGAGGGGCAGCACGTGTCTCTCATCCCAGCGACCCAGGAGCCTGGGGCAGGAGGATCATGAGAGTGAGACTAGCCTTGGCAACTCAGCAAGCCCCTGACTCAAAATAAAAAATAAGGGCTGGGGTGTCGCTCAGCAGTAAAGTGCCCCTGGGTTCAATCCATTAAAAAGTAAAAAAGTGGGGAAATACCTCCAGGCAAGAGGGCAGGAGCACGTGTCCAGGCAGGGCAGGGCTCTGGGACACGGAGGCTGTGGCAGAGCCCAGCCTGCAGGGAGTAATCTGCCTCGGGAACTGGAGACCTCCCGTGGTCTCAGGCAGGAACGTCAGGTCAAGGGTCTGTGGCCAGGGGAAGGACCATGGGCAAGCACAGCTGGACTGCTGGGTTCTGTGAACGGACATGGACCAGGCTCTCAGGGGCCTCTCGGCTCTGGAGTTGAGGACAGACGGCGACGGCTAATGCCCCTGCTCTGGTTATGTCCGAGCAGTGGGCAGGCGGCATGGGGCCTGGGAATATCTGGAGGCTGCTCAAGTGGGGTGCAGGGTCAGGGCTGCTCTGGGGCTGAGCAGAGCATAGGTGGAGGGGCAGGCATCCTGCTGGCTGAGACATGGCCAGGCCACCCATGTAGAAGACCAGCTTGATTTGGGTCCCGTACGTGCAGGGCCGGCTGGGCGGGCATCCAGAGGGAACCAACCACACCCAGCCACAGGCAGCAGGGACTAGTGTGCCCTGCAAGTGGGGCGACCCCTCCGAGATGGGTGGGCCCCAGTGGGTGTCTCCCTCGGCTCTCCCCTCGGCCTTCCCACCTGGGCTCTGTCCAGCACAAGCCTTGCCTCCCAGCAGGGTCCCAGCCATCTCCCTGTGGCCACCTGGTCCCTAGGCTGGCCGGGCTGTGTCCCCCTCTCAGCACTTCCCGCTCGCAGCCCCTCGTCCTGTCTCCGTGACGCCCTCTCCTGGCTTCAGGACTGTCCTTCCCAGCCACCTCCAGGGCTCTGCTCCCACCTGTCTCCCTCCAGCCCCTCCACCCACGCCCTGGATCCCCGGCAGTCACCTCCATATCCTCCTGCCCACGGGAAGCCACCTCTGAGGGTCTGCGGCAGCCCGGGTGGCCAGGCTCCATGCCCACCTCCCCTGTGCCCTCTGCAGCCTTTCTAGCCACCACGGCAGGTGAAACCTCGACCTTCTCCCACAGTCCTCTCCTGCCCTCCCTCCGCAAGTCCCTTCAAACTGTCCCAGTCACTCCCTGCTCAGCCCCTGCTGCTCACTTCCCAGGCGGCAGTCGGAGTTTCCCTGCTCCCTTCCTCACGTGGCTTCAGAAGCTCCGCGGGCCTTGTCCTCTCCTGCCTGTCCGCCTCGGTGGCCCCGGGGTGTTGCCAAGGCAACAGTCCTGGCAGTGCCCAGATCCCCAGGCCCCCTGCTTTACCATCTCAGGCCAAGTCCTCGGGGTCACCCACGCACTCTCCAGCGGGCCAGCACATGCTGCCCAGCCCTGCCTCTGTCCCACACCTGGTCTGGGTGCCCGCATCCCTCCCTGCACACTTCCAGCCAGGGCGCCCAGCCTCGGCCCTGCCCTCCTGTGGCCTGTTCTCGCAGTGCACCCTGTCCTTCTGGAACCCAGGTCAGCCCTGTCCCTGCTCTGCTCCACTGCCCCTTGCACACAACAGGTGCCTAGTAACTCTTCTTGTGCTCTGGTGAGCTTGCCCCACCGGGGCCTCCCTGGGGCCCCGCCTGCCCAGAGGCTGTGCTTCCTGCAGGAGCCCAGGGACACCTGCTCTCAGCACACACTGCAGACCCAAGATCTGCTCATCGCACAAGGGAGCCTGACACTCACACTCTTGGCACCCACTGCAGGAGGGATGAGGCAGGGGACAGCCAGGCCCCACGGCAGTTATTCCGCTGCAGACACAGAAGGTGTAGAAGAGCCTGGTGCCTTGAGTCGCCCCGTCTCTCTCTCAGGATGCTCAAGCCCAGAGTGGAGCCAGCGATGGTGGCTGGGGACCAGGAAATCTGGGAAGAAGTGGGGAGTCCCGGGTGTTGGGGACAAAGCCTGTTATGGAGTCTGCACAAGCACAGCCCTGAGTTCTGCTCTGCACTGTGAGCGGGGCTCAGGGCCCAGGGAACAAGGCAGGACCCAGCCCTGTCCCCATGCCCCTCGGGCCAGGTGAGCGAGGTCAGCAGTCAGGAGCTGCAGACCCAAGATGAGGTACCACTTGGCCAAAGCCACAGGGACTCTCCAGTCCTCGTGCCAGACAGGAAGATGGCGAGCAAACAAAGAGCAGCAGAGACGCCCCAGGAAGGCTCTCGAACCGGGGCTTTTCTGTACCTGCACCTACAGACACGTGCAGCCGACAGGGGCAACAGCCAGTGGCCACCACGGTGACCTCAGAGCTCAGTACCAACATAGCAGACATCAGGGTCGTGCTGTTCCACTTATGGCAAAGGAAACACTCAGCAAGGGCACTGCTCCCCAGAGACACAGCCAATGGGCTCCACAGACAGAGCTCCCAGTCAGAACCCCAGACAATGCTGGGGTGCCCTGGACAGGCCATCCAGCTGTGGCTCCAACAGCCTCCTGCAAGGCAGAGCTGGCAGCAGGCTCCTGTGTGGCCATTGTACATGGACAGTGATGACAAAAGCCAACAGCGGGGTAAAGCCCCCACTCCAGTTCTGCTGGTCCACCTGGGTTTAACACATTTTAGGCAGAACTGCGCTGGCCTCTGGTACTCTCAGTGGAACAAAGTCATAAATACTCTCTTTGACACAGAAGCAGGGAAACTGAGTCTCCCGCCCAGATTAGGATGACCCCACTCAGCCCCGCTCCCCCAGGGGTGGGGAGGTTAGGACCCATGGTGGGCTCTGGGCTCAGCCACTCCCTGCCCTTGTCACTTGACCCAGTGCAGAAGAGGTGCGCAGCGTGATGGACCCTGGCTACAGAGAAGGCGCACGCATGGAGGACAAGCCCGGCTCTCCCCAGCCTAGAAGAAGCACAGTACATAGTGGCCACTGCTGGATCCCAGGGCAGGTGGCGGCAGCATGTTGGATGCTAGTGGCCCCCAGAGGGACTCTGTGGCCCCAGGACAGCGGCTCTCTACCTCCCACCACCTCCCAGGACAGATACCCAAGCAGCAGCCGCTCAGCCTTGGTGCTGTCCTTCCCGCAGGACAGTGCCCGCTCCATCAAAGAGGAAAGGTGGCACCAGAGTCCCTGTGGCCCCAGGCTTCTCAGCTGGCCAGACAGGGACACTGGCCAGGGGTCTACCAGGCATGACAGCCTATGCCCTGGCAGCCAGGAGGCCACACTGTCTGTGGTCGGAGTGATGCTACCCTCAGGGGCTGTTTCCACAACAAGGTGTTGGTGGTGATGAATCAAGGAACGAGCAGGTGGCAGACAGCTAGGGGACACCCCTTCCTCACTGGGTGCAGATTCAAAGCAGGGGCCAGGTGTGCAGAAGCCGGGGGGCCTCTAGACTCAAGTGCATGGAGCCAGTGCCCAGGTCAGGCCGAGACATTCACTCTCTGAGCCACACTGTGCCACACACACACTGCCATTCTGTGAGGGGGAACACTCCCACAGGCACAAAACACCCAACACACAATGTACACACACCGTCACAACGCACATGTAACCCACATGTCCGTAGCACGCAAGCACACCTGCACACAGGTACACACACCTGGACACACCTAGAACACAGGAACACACACACCTGTGTTCTCACCTGCATATGCACCATGTCCACACGTGGTGCACACACTCACGCCCAGCCACACACACTGCCACGCCACGCCACGCCACGCCTTTCATGCACACACATCTTCACGCGTGTGAGTACTGTGGCATGCACACTTACAGACACACACGGACTCGCCTCTCTCGTGCACACACCAGCCCTGGCCACACTGCCTGGAGAGGCCGCACCACGGGCCTGTCCTGGAAGGGCAGACCTGGGGACACACGCAGTCTGTCCAACCACCCACCATCTCTCTGCCTGATGCTGTCCCCCGCATGGAGCTTGTACCCGCAGCCCTGCTCTCTAAGCTCCCCTGAGGGGAAGGGCCCTGCACAGAGCAGCTGCACGGGGGCCCTCTGCCTGCTCAATTAGCAGCCTGGAGCCTGCCTGAGCCCAGGGACTTGGCAGGTCTGGAAATGAGCCCAGGTCCCCAGGGCGCAGCCCGGGGATCAGGCCTGGGGGCCAAGCACAGGCTGCAGTCCCTTCTTTCCGTCTGCTAGGCCAGCACCCCTGCCTGAGGGGGCAGCCGGAGGCCTTGGCTACACCTGCAGGTCCTGTCCTCTGAGCCCACACCCACCTCAAGAGCAGCCCACGCCCAGGAGAACACCCGCCGCTGTCAAATAAACACCTCATCCCAGGGGAGGATGCTCTTGGCCCTGGGGGGCAGCTTCACAGCGAGGCTGGGAGCAAAGGTGACCCCCAGGTGTGTTGAGCTCCTGGCAGCGGGGCAGCAGAGAGCAGAGACACCAGCCTCCAAGCTGAAGAGGCTGGCCCAGCCTCCCGGTCTCTGCCCAGCCAGGGGCCACTGGCTCTCAGAGCTATCCCAGGATCGACAGGTTCCCAAATCTGTCCACCTCCAGCCTAGGTCCCGCCTCCAGCCCCCTCAATGCCTCCCTTCCTGCTTCTGGTCACCCCAGAGGGCAGCAGGCACCCGACCAGGAAGACCCCTCTGGGCCTCCACCATGGCAAGACCCGCACACACCCACCCCCAGAAGGACGGAGCCCGGTTCCCAGATGCCCCGTGCCAGCGCGTCACACCTACCGTGGCGAGGTGCCTCATGGGGTCACCGACGTACAGCATGGTAGGCACGCGGGGGTCTGCACACGCTGGGGAGCCGGTGTGCCACGGGACGAGGCATGGGTCTGGGTGGCTGGGGAGGGAAGGGGCAGAGCAGCGGCCGCTGGGCGGGGTGGCCCGAGGGGCGAGGCTCCGTGGCTAGGGAGGCAGGAGCCAGGGACGCTCCGGAACCTGTGGGCCGCTTGTTGGCATTCTCGCTTTTCCCATGTCCCTTAGTTCTGTCAACTGGCCGCATCCAACAACAGACCCACAGCCCACCCCCTTATTCCTCATGACTACGCATCAACGCCGGGGCAGGTCTCAGCTTGCCCAGTGATGTTGGACCGCACCAAGGAGGCCGCGCGGGGGGAGCGGGCAGGCACGCAGGTCAGTGGCCGGCTCCACCAGTACACCCCACCTGCTCCTTCTGAGCCCCGCCCAGGGAAGGCTCTGGGGGCCACAGCCCTCACCCGGAAAGCAGTCTCTGTCCCCGAGCACCAGGGGCGAGTCCTGGCCCTTGAGGCCTGGTAGCCACAGCTGGGCCACCCCAAGGAGAGAGATGTTGCCTGCCGCCAGCTGTGGCGGCCCAGGCAAGCAAACCTCCCTCCCGCCCCAGGAACTGGGGGTCCATGGGCATCACCCTAAGGGCTGTACAGAGCAGAGGCACACGGGGAGATTTGTGTCTCTGGACCTCTAGGGAATCAGGGGACACATAACGGCACCCTCGCATGGTAAAAGGTGACGTCAGAGAACCCAGAGCCCCACCTGGAAGATGCCATCTTGTCATTTGCCCAGCCCCAGGAGGCAGAGATATGGCCACTACCACCAAAGAAGAGCCAGAGGTCCTCTGGGACCCCTAGCACAGCCACATGGCCCTTGGCACAGCCAGGGGCTTGCCTCAGCAGCGCAGGGGCAGGGGGTGGGGGGACGGGAGCAGTGTGGCTCTCTTTCTCCAACACCAGATTTCCATTCTATTTTAACCATCTCTGGTGCAAAGTGTCCTCCACAGAGGGGCCTGGACCTGCCCCCCAGAGTGTCCACAACACAAAGCCTCAAGTGACACTGAGCCTTCCCTGGAGCACGGCAGCTTCCGGCCCGTGGGAGAGGAGCTCCCCATCTGTAGGGAGACCCTTCTCTTGCAAACCACCTTCAGCCTCCTCAGAGCTGGCAACAGCTGGGCTTGGGCAGAGAGGGGCTGGGCCTGCGGCTGGGCCTGCGAGGGCCTGGAGGACTTGCCCAGCCTTCTGGTCCACTGGGCTGGAGGAAGAAGGAGGGCACCCAGGAGCAGGCCCCACCGGGAGGCTGGGGCTGAGACCCCACTCAGTGCTCTAGGCTCCATGCAGGGCAGAGAAAGGCGCGGCTCTACACCGTCAGCCCAGGCTGGCCTGGACCTTGACTCTAGCCGCCATGGCTGTGAGCTCCTAACAGGCCGGTCCAGATCACCGGGGAAAGCACAGCTTCCTTTGTGGGACAAGCGTTTGGGGAGGACATCTCTGGGTGACACCACGCGGGGGCCTGCAGGAGGGCCCAGTGGGAAGTCGGTGCAAGCAGCAGTCCCCTCCTGTGGGGTGGAGGTCGGGCATGAGCCCCCACACTGCCCTGGGCAGGGCCTGTCCTTCAGTGAGGTTCCTGCTGGTGGCCGCTGGCCCTGCCCCAGAGCAGTCCTAGGGATGTGAGTCCTTTCCGCTTCCAAACGTGGACAGCTCTGGGGAGGCAGGAGGACCCTGATTCGAATCCCACCCCCCATGGGGCACCGCAGGGTGAGGGCAGGTTCCCCAACCTCTGCACAGGTGAGTCCTCAGCCTCCAGGGGAGAGTGGAGGGATGCAGAGGCTCAGAGTCCTGAGCTCAGGCCGGTCCCCCCGCCTGGCTGTTCTTACAAACTCCCCAGGGGGAGAGCAAAGGAAGCACCTGGCGGGAGGCGGGGACAGCCTTCTGGTTCACCGGGTTGCACTTCCCATGGCGTTCCCCAAGGCCGGGGAGGACAGAGTCAGGGGTTGGAGTCCCCATCCCTGGAAACAGGACACTTCCTAGCCAGGCCCCCAGGGGCTCCCAGGGGGCCACAGCACCTGCTTTTCTGTCTGACTCAGCAGACTCCATCCCACTGACCACCTCCATAGCTCCCCACTGGACAGGGGGGTCCCTTCTACCGACCATCACTCCCCACAGCACCACAGGCACGGGAGGGGCTTGCTGGAGGGACTCACACACCTCCCTGCTGGACAGGTGGCTGGGCCCCTACCCCCACCCCTGGGGAGGGGCCTGGGGCTCTGTGATGCTGAGGGCTGGGGGCAGGGATTAGCTGGAGTTCATTCCCCAAGGTCCCTTGCCACTAAAGCTCGTGGAGGGCTCACAGGTGGCGGTGGTGGGCTGGGTGGGGCTTAGAGCTGACCAGGTGGAGCCCTGTCCCTTTCTCAGGCTGTAGACACTCTGGGGAGAAAGGGGCACCCTTCCCCACCCATTCCCAGGGCTGTGCACTCGGGGAACCTGCTCACCCTTCTCTGGGGCCTGGGGAGACGTGCCCACCCCCCAAGCTGGGAAGTCCTACCCTGGGTGACCCCAGGGGTGTCCATAGGCTCTAGCTTGGGTGTCCATCACTGTGGGCCCAGGCAGATCCCCCACTTACCGCAGCACCTCCTCCCACAGTGCCCCTCCTCCCCGGTGGCCCACCTGCCCACAGCAGCTGTCACCACAGACAGGCGCCAGGAGAGGCGGGAAGGGGCACTGTGGGGCAGGCGCAGCCTCAGGGCCTGTAGGGCTCTGGCCAGCACCTGCCCCCCTCCCTTTGCGCCGGGCCCTCAGCATCCTCCCTGGGGCTGGCTGGGCCTCGGGTTCTCAGTGCCCCCCTTCATGTGGTCGAGGGGGTGCTAGGGAACAGATTTGTTCCAAGGCCAGGGCTCGCGATGCTGAGCACAGGAGAAAATCATGATTCCTGTCCCCACAGCAGCCCTCTGCCTGCTTGGCACCCACTGGTGCTTACTGTGTGGCTCTGTCCTCCCAGAAAGTGTGGCCAGGGGTGACCCTCATCCTGATGGAAGCCTTCCCTCTTGCAGGGCACAAGGGGGCTGTCGGGGCAGGGCTGAGCCAGTCTTGGACACGCTCACCTGAGCCCTTGGCCCCTACTCCCGGCCCTGCCTCCAGCCCTGGGAGGCTTCTCTCTGGCAGGACACGGCTCTGATTTAGTGAGGGCCACCTGGGTCTGCAGAGATGGCCAGGACTGAGGGCCTCCACTGAGGCAAGGAGCTCCACCGGCAGGAACCGAGGTGGACAAGGGGGTCAGAAGCTCTGGGGCCCAGGCCCTCCTCTGCAAAACTGTTCTGAGGCTCCGAGGGCTCGGCTTCGCAACGCGGGCCTCCTCCCGCCCTTGCCGTGAGCCTGGTGTTTGTCACATCCTCCTCACAGGCCACACACCACCTGCTGCCCTCAGCCCCAGAGGACTTAGAACCCCTTAGTGGCCCTGTTTACGGACAGGGACACCAAGGCCCAGAAAGGTTAGAAAGCCCCAAGAGCTGCCCAGCCTGGAATTCTGGCCTCAGGGCTGTCTGGGTCCTGTGGCCACAGAGACCTTCTGGCCTGCCACAAGACCCATGGCCTCCTCCAAGGCCAACCGGGGGCCCAGCTGCTCCTGTCCACCCTGTTCCCTTTGATTGCCTAACCCAGCTTCTTCAGCTGGCCAGCGTGGCTGGAGGTGACCAGAGGCGGAGGTGTGGCCCTCCCCCAGTGTAAGAGGCTTATGTATCCCCACGTCCTCCTGCTCTGGGCCTGTGACCCATCAGCCAACCTCACAATCAAGACACGGAGGCACGTGGGGACTTGGACCCATCTGCTCAGCCACTCTCTGCCAGCAGCTGAGGGCACCCCTGGCTCCAATGCTTTGGCAGATCTCATTCAGGAAATTTTCGTCCATCAGGGAGCCAATCTGCCTGCTCCAGATCCCCCAAAGGTGGAAGGGGACACCCCAGAAAGTGGATGTCCCACATGCTCTTCGCTGTAAGATCCCCCCAACTGGGGACAGCTCAGCACCAAGGGCAGGGTACTGAGGCTCGTTCTGAGTACAGAGTCAGGGGTGCTGAGAGCCCTGGGCCCCTCAGATGCCCAAAGTGCCCATTGACCCAAAGCTGAGCCTGATGGCGCCTCTTCTGGGTGGAGCTGGAGGTGGGACTAGGATCAGAAACCCAAGGCAGCACAGTCCCCAGGGGTGGGGGACTGCACTCAAGAGACCCCCCTCCCCAGCCTCAGCAGAGTGGGCCCATGTGCCCCAGCCCTCAGCAGCCCAGCACCCTCCCCAGTGGACTCTAAAAATGAGCCCCTGTCCTGGGGTTTTAAAATGGCCCCACCACTCTCGAGGCCAGCCAGCTGCAGGACTCTTGGATTCCCACGGAGCCTGAGTTTGCTCTGCGTGGTTGTTTGAGTGACATCAAATCCCCACAGGAGCCATGCATGAGCTCCCTCTACCCTGGGCAGTGAGAGTGACCCCCTCAGGGGTGTTTTCACACCTTCCCAGAGCCCCCTTAGAGAGCCACTGGCCTCAGCCACTGGACTTCAGCCCTACTGGACAGATCAGCTCAAGAGTCCCGCAGGGCCGCCCTGGACCGGCAGTGGCTCTGGAGCTGGTGCCTGTGTCCCTCAGGCTGCACCCTGCCTGGCGCTTCCCACAGACCAGGCTGCAGCCCAGAGCACCACCTGGCAGCATCCAGGGACCTCGCGTGGCTGGAAAGCGCTCCTACAAAGACGCACTTGAGACTTCCATTAGACTGTGCTTTGCGCAGGCTGCTCCCAATGGCCACAGTGTTGGATGACCGTGAGTGTGCACACTCTGCTAGTATGCCTGTCCCCGACTGCTACCCGAGAGGTCTCTCTGTGTCCTTCTCCCCTCTTGCAGTGGGAGGCTGGGAAAATTTAACCGTGTGTTTCATGAGATTTAACTCTGATCACTTCACTTCCACTGCCCACGCTGTCCCCCCGTCCAGCTTTAGTGCCCACTGCCCAGCCTCTGCCCCCCTGTGGCAGGGAAGCTGCCCTCCAGCAGCTGAGTTCTGGGTCCCTGCAGCCAGACGCCCCAGCGGGTCGGCCGTAGTCTGTGCCGCAGTCTGTGCCTCCTCTTTTGCAGTTGGGGCTGCAGGAGGGTCGGGGGAATGGGGGGCTGTGTTGGCTGTTCTCGGGGAGCAGACAGGGAATAGGCAGCGGGCTCAGGGTGAGGCCTGCACAGTGGGGGCCCGGCCTGGCCAGCCTTGGTTCCAGGGAATCCCCACCTCCGGGAACTGAGCTGCACCCAGGAATTTCATACATGGCTTTTACCAAGAGCGTGTCGCTACCTGACAGAGTGGGCCCCTTGTTTGCGGAGGTGCAGGGCCCCACCCTCGTTACCCCACGGCTGGGAGCAGCGTGCCCCAGCAGGCGAGGGCTCATGAGCATCCAGCCCAACACGCTCAGCACCAGGCATCCGGGCCAGGGCTGGGTAGCACATCCCACCCACGGGAGCCTGGAACTGCCCCTTGACCTCCCTCAGAAGGTGGCAGTGACCAGGGGGCATGTCTGAGGGTTCTCAAAGGCCCTCTGCCCTCTTGGGGGTGATCTGAGCGGCTGGAGGTCGAGGTGGAAGCTTGAAACTCCTGCGACAAACATCTTTGGAGCCTGGTGGACAGCTCCTGACTCTCCAGACTAGAGGACACCAGGGTCCAGGTGGGGCACTGGCCAGGGAGGAATTAGGACCCTGATCTCCAAGGAGCAGCCAGCAGGCAAGGGAGAGGCAGAGTTCAGAGCTTCCCTGTCACCCTGGTCAGGGGCAACGCTACGGGGCCGAGCCCCAGGCTCCCTTCCCTGCCTCTGCCTCGGGGTCCTCACCTGTGCGTGGGCACAGGTGCTGGCGGGCTGCTGGCTCCGGGGCACTCTCCTGAGCAGGGGCAAAGCCCAGAGCCCGGCATCAGCTCCTCAGAGGAATGGAGCTGGGCTTGCCGCCTGCCTCCCACCCGAGCAGTGGAGGTGGACTGGGCCATCGCCCTGGGTGCTGGGCAGGGATGCCCTGTGCTGAGGAGGGCTCCAAGTTCTAGAAGGGGCTTAGGGCAAAGGGGGCCAGGCCTGCACCCTCCTGGCCTCCAGAGTCCTCAGCTGCCCCCTCCTGCACATAGGTCCTCCGGTGCTGGGCACATGGGAGGCGAGGCCCTGCCCAGGGCTCTCGCTGCCCAGCCTCTGCCTCCAGCATGTGCCTGCTCAGCTGGGCTCCGCTTCCCTCCTCACTTGGCAGAGTTCCGCCACGAGTCCCGCAGAGACACATCCCGCGTCTGTCCTCTGGCCTTGTGGGAACCCAGCACCCCGGGGTCCAGTGGGGGAGGTGTGAGAACAATAGGCTTCAAGGGTCTCCCCAGGGCCAGGCGCCATGAATGCCCTGTGCCTCCGGCCTCCCATCCACCTCGCAGCCCAGCTAGGGCTGGACCCACAGGGAGGTACAGACCCAATCTGCTACCACCGTGGCCTGTCTCTTGCCCGAAAGAGCTCCTGTTGCGGAGTCCCAAGGTCCTGGGGCCACCTGCTCCCCCACTCCCTATGAGCAGGGAGACCCCTGAGATGGCAAGTGGGGCCACTGCCCTGCCAGCCCCATCCAGCCCCTTCTATGGAAATGACCTCTGGTCTTGCTCTGGGCCCCTCCCCCTAGGGAGCCCACCTCACCCTTCTCTGTCCTATGTGGTCCAGAGGACAGGGATGGGGACAGGGGACCAAGCCAGTTAGAGGCACAGGGATGGCTCAGAGTCAGGCAATGACATGTTCAGACAAACAAGAGGAATCCTGCTGGCCTATGGGCAGAGGACTTCCCTCCTCACAGGGACAGGAGGAGACTGGCAACCCCCACTGTGGTGAGAGGCCCCTGAAGGATGAAGTCCCCCGGAGAAAGCAGGGCAAGACAGAGGGAGGCGGAGGTGGGACATCTGGACCCAGCCATGCCTGAAGCCCTTCCTACGGCATTGAACCCATTCCTACCTCTGCACTGGCAGCTACATCAGCCAATGTATTTCCTGCTTTGTAATTCGAAGGGTCTGGACCACAGGGTTTGTCGCCTGAGGGCCTGCTTCCTGCTTCTTCCAGACCCCCTCAACAGGCCAGGCCACATTTACTGCCCAACATCCAGGCCTCTGCAGAGGACGGCCCCACTCACCATGACGGAGGTGGTCATGCCCGGCAGCTGGAAGACGTCCATGCTGGGCTCGGCACCGACGGCAGCCTCGTTATTCCCCCGGCTCGGCTGTGGAAGGTCAAAGTAGGTGCTGTCTGGCTCCCTGGGCCGGGGAGAGGGGGACGGGCCATCAGCATCCTGCCCAGCAGGGCCCCCAGGTGCAAGGCTAGCCCATCTCTCCTCCTGGAGATGCTCACTGTCTCCTGCCCCAGGGCCCCTGAGTCCCTAGTGTCCTCAGTGCCTTCCCGCTGGCCTCCCCTCCTGCTTGCCCTCGAGGTGGTGAGTGCCCTGTCCCCTTGCAGCCAGCTGACGAGTGAGGCTGCAGCTGGCCCCAGGCCAGCACAGGGCCCCAAGACATACTCACAGAGAGCTCCAGAGGTGCTCGAAGGTGGCTCCCTCGTCAGGGGACGTGGAGGTGGACTGGGCCATCGCCCCCTATGCTGTCTTCCAAGGGCAGCTCACTCTACAGGGAGGAAAGGACATGTGAACACTCTGGAAATGCCACCCTCCTCTGGCAACGATGGCACAAGGACCAGGCTGGCGCACTGGCCAGGTGCCCTCCTGCCCTGTGCTTGGCCTCCACCTGCCCCTTCAGTCATCCAGCCCATTGCCCAGAGCGGGAAACAGAGGCCACGGTAGGCAGCAGGGGCTGGACAGGTCTGGATCCACACCTGGCTGGGGTGCCCTGGGCAGGCAGCAGCTCCTCAGAGCCATCACCCAGGAGGTGGGGGTGCAATAGCCCCCCAGGGCTGCTGGGCACCCTCTGGGAGATGAATCTAGCCCTTGCCAGGACCTGGGGCACAGTCAGGCTGTGCATGAGCAACAGGGGTCAGCACTATGAATGCTGCTTCAGGACCGGCCAGGGTTGGGGGTCCAGCCACACAGGCTCCCTGATGCCCAGGACCTTGAGCCGGCTCAGACCATCCCCTCTCTTGGTTAAGAGAATGTGTGGGGACACCCCTGAGGCTGGAGTCCAGCCCAGGTCTGTGCGTCTCTGTACCCAGGTTTCTGTGGGTCTCAGATGGCCACTCAGCTCTGAGCTGGTGTCCTGCCCTGGGACCTGGAGGCCAAAACTGCACCCCACGTGGGAGCCCACCAAGGCCAGGACCTGCATGGGTGGTCTCTCAACGGAGAAGCCCAGAAATTGGGGTGCCCTGACCACCATCCCAGATCCTCTGGCCTTTGTCCTCACAGTGGCCTCTCCAGAAAGTGTCTGTGACCAGCTCTCCTACCCCTGCAGTGGCCCTGGCCACCCAGGAGGAGGTGGCAGTGACCAGGCCAGGCACAGCCAGGCACACTGTCCTGCAGTGGGAAAGAGGGGACAGAGAGACCCAAGTCCATGCTGCCCACTGCCCCCCACCCAGGCCAGGGCTCCATCCCCCCTGGGGCAGCCTCCTGGGTCCGTGGGAATCAACTTGGCCACGCCCTGCAGTGCCCACACCGACAGGCCCAGACCTGCCCATGGCTGGCAGGGGTGGCAGGGCAGGGCCTGCAATCTGTCACTTTGGTCAGTCCCCAGGCAGGCGGGTGCTGACAGAGGCCTGCGGCTTGCTTCTGGGGCTGACACGTGCCAGGCCTCCAGTGCTCAGAGGAGTGGCACGGGACAGGAGGCCACCACAAGGGACTGGCTTGGCAGTGGCCAAGGGAGGCCTGAGGGCTGAGTTAGTCAGGGAGCAGTGACGCTAAGACAGCCAGCCCGAGGACAGCTGGCCACAGACGGCCTGAGGACGCTAAGACAGCCAGCCCTCCCACAGATCTGAAGCACCTGTGTCTTGACCAGGGACCCAGTGGGTCCCTTTGGCTCATCCTTTCTGGGTGAACAGCACCTGTCAGGGAAGCCGCTTTGGGGCAGGAGGTGGCCTGCAGGCTGCACCCAGCTGTGAGTCGGGGAGGAGGGCTGGGCTGCTCACACCCCAGAGGACAGCCCAGGAGGCCTCGCCCCCAGCAGCCGCCTGGTCCTGCCCCCTCAGATTCGTGGACAGACCATCCGGCTTGCAGAGGTAACTCCGCTAACGTCACATGGTGAACAGGTGGCAAAAGCTCACGAGCTTCCAGAGCAGCATCGTCCACCTTGGTCAGATGGGACGGACAGCCCAAAAGCCACCGCAGAGGAGCGATGGACCAAGGTCTCCAGCAAGGGGACGGACCTTGAGAAACGGATGCTCAGAGGAAGAGGCTGGTCCCAAAGGGAGATGTGGCCAGTCCTGGAGGCTGACCGGGTGCCAGGGAGGGAGGAACGGTTGTGGGCTTTCTTCTGCGGTGACGACAGCGCTCTGGGACCACACAGAGGAGACGGCTGTGCATCATGGAGAGCGTGCGGAACACGCTGAAGTGTCCGCGGGAATATCAGGTGAATTTTGTCTCAATACTAAATTCCATTTTTTTTTTTTAAAGAAGCTGGGGCAGCACGTGGGAGGTTCTGAATGCACTTCCCGGGCCATTTGGAGGAGAGGCCACCTCCAGAGTCCCATCCAAGTTCTACCACCCCTGATGGGGACAGGAGAGAGGGCTGGCAGACCCCCGTCCGGGCTGTGCACCCACTCCCCCCTCACCACCTCCCGGGGAGCAGCCTGGGGAGGTGAGCCAGAGCCCGGGAGTAGATCCGGGTCTGTGGACTTGACCTGCACCTCCACCTCCTGAGCGCCACCCCAACCCTGCTTCTCCAGTGAGCATGGGGGGCACCTGCACTGACCTTAGGCCGGCTCCCTTTCGGGGACAGACCTGCAGGGCTGGTCCTCTGGGGAAGCATCAGGGGCCCTAACCCCACCCCTTGAGCCACGTACCTGGAGGGGCAGCTGGAGCTGCGCTGTCCACCTGGAAGGCAGCGGGGCCCACACCCAGAAAGTAAGCAACACTGGAGTCCCCGGGGCCTGCTGAAGAGGAGGCCAAGGAGGGTCTCTCCGGGGTCACTGTGCTCCAGGAGGCTCAGCAGACTCTGTCCCGCAGATCCCACAGCTCACTCCCCAACCTACCCCCAAAGCCAAGACTCCCCGACAGAATCAGGACACTGGAGCACGTCCCTCCTTGTCTAACCCCACTGGGCAGCTCTCATGCCGAGCATCAAACCCCAGGCTCCTCACCATGGCCACTGCGCCCCCCCCCCCCAGGCCGGCCTCCCTGGCTCCTCCAGCCCATCTGGAGAGTGTGCACCTCCCGACCACCAGCACCCAGGCCTGGGCACCGCCACTCCCTCGGGCCCTGGGCGCTCTAAGGTCCCTTGTCAGCATCCAGGTCTGGGCTTGGAGGCCACCAGGGAGGCCATCCCCAGCATCCAGCCCGACAGCTGCCCCCCTTCCTTCCTCACCCTGCTCTGCCCAGCGTCCTCCTGCTTCCTGACTTGTCTGCCTCCCCCAGCACTGAGGCCAGAGGGACACTGCGACAGAGCCCGTGCCTGGCTGCTGGCCCCCTCACACCTGCCCAGGGCCTGGGTTGAGAGGGGGTGTGGCCCCTTCCTCCAGGCCCCGGGCACTGCACAGGGGACACCACCTGTGAGCGGGGCCCTGATGGGGGACGCTGTCTGCGTCTTCAGATGGATCATCTTAACTCCTCCCACCGCACTTAGGCCACACCCCTTCCCACCTGCCCCCGTGGGCACAGGGCTCCCCACGCTCCCCAGCACCACCAGCAAGAGGCTGGTCTCCTTCCCTTCCCTGCCAGGCCCACATCCCACCACCGCCCTCCCGGCCTTCAGCATGGGCCTCTGCTGCCACCACCAGGAGCATCTGCAGGCATCACAGGAGCCAGATCCCCCCGGGGCTGGACAGGGGCTTTCTACAGGCAGGGGACTGGACGGGGGCGTCTGGCTTCGGGAATGTGTGACTTCAGGGGTCAGGGTGCAGGTCATGATGCACACTCTAGGACGTCCTGCCTGCTGTGGGGTCTATGGCAGGGCCCACGAACCTGCATTGAGCAAGCCACCCCCTGCCACAAAGGGCCGGCCTCTGTCCACCCTGCAGGTGGCCAGCAGCCTCCACTGGGGGAATCCGCTCAGATCCTTCACTGGCACGTGAGGGCCCAGAGACCTGCCCCGAATGACCCCAAGGACACTGAGGACCTGCTGCCCCTCCCGTGATGCCCTGGCCCTCCCTGGCCAGCAGGTCAGGGACCTGAACAGAGAAGGGCAGATGTGGTGTGTGCCTGTCCATGCAGTGTCCAGGTCACACACTGTAGGCACACACAGGGAACAGGGCCCTCTGACCCTGCCCAGGCCTGCCTCAGGGTCCCTCAAGGCCGCAGCGAAGTCACCTGCTGGCTGCAAGGTGACCGGTGTGGCTCCTGTGGGACTGGGACCAGGAGGAACCCTGAGGACTCTCCGAGCCAAACCCAGACCTCAGCCACGGAGCCCTCTGCTGTAGGTCCCCAACCTGCGGCACCCAGGGGATCCTGGCAGCATTTGGGACTCGGGGGTCACAAGAAGAAGGGGCTCAGGACCCACAGCTGGGCCCCCAGTGCCTCCGGACACCAGACCCGGTGCAGTGCTGGAGAGGAGCCCGCGGCCCCGAGGGCTGGCCCAGGCTCGTGGGCTGAGAGCAAGCCTGGCGACTTTCGTTTTGACTCACCGAGTCCCCTGGGGTCTCATCCAAGTGGTTCTCAGCTTAGCAATCAGCCCCTGGGGGCGCTTGCCTCCTCTGGGGTGTTTCCCTTGTCACGGTGGGTAGGGGCACGTGCTCACAGCCTCTGGGTGGGAAGGGGGTGCTGCCCAACCCTACAGGCCCCCGGTGGCCGCTGTTGCAGAATTTCCAGGGCCACTGTGGAGACAGGGGCTGTGGCCACAGCTTCTACAGTGCTGGCGAGTGCTCTGCTCACGGGGCTCTCAGGTCAGCCCTGAGAGGCCGCCCAGTTCAGGGATGAGCAAGCAGCTACCAGAGGCCCCACCCAGGACTGGAGAGGCACCCAGGTCTGCCAAGGGCCTCACCCGCCCCACTATGGCCTCTCTGCACCCGGGAGGAAGAGCTGGCTGCCCTGGTGGACCCCTGGCTCTCCACCTTCTTACCCTGCCCATCTCACCTGGTCTCCTCTCCAGAGCCTCCCATATAGCCACCACTCCTGGACCTCCTTCCCTGTCCCTAACGTCCCCTCCTCAGGCTCCTCACCTGTTCCCACACATCTCCTCCCTGTCCCTTGCCTCCAGGTACCGGGCTGTGTGGCCTCCCTGTATCTGGGTCCCCCAGGCCATGCCAGGTCAGGGCCCAGCCCCTGCAGGAAGCTCCCTTTGCTGACTCTGAATCTCAGTGCCCAGCCTGTCCCTCATCCATTGGCACATGGGTGCTACCTGCATGTGGCCCACACGGAAGCCTGAGTTAGACAAAATTGGGGACGTCCTGCCACCTCTCTGCCCCGGCGAAGGACAGACAGGCTCCTAAAGCACCTCTGATAAACTAGACCCCGTCGACCCCCAGCTGAGCCCAGCCATGGGGACATCCCCTCCAGCCCGCCAGGCTTGGCCCCAGGGCTCTGGGTGCCCACCCTCCCTCAGCAGATCCGAGGCAGAGCTGCCCACATTCACTCGAGCACAGGAGAGGCGGAGCCCCAGCCTGCATCCCTCCTGCCCCTCAAATCCCAAGTACCAGCCTTTCCAGGGTGAGGACAGGAGGCCAGGCCTCCTCTGTGCCGTCCCTCAAGTACCCTGCCTACGGTCAGCTCTTAGTTAAGGGGTGGTCACTCTCCCAGCTCCCTTCCCACGACGAATTCCACCCTTTATTTCAGTCACCAAGTCAAAGTGAGATCTAAAATGGCAGATAGGCCTGAGGCCATCCCAGGGACACCCCTCCCGGGCCATTTCAATTCCTCTGAGGCCTTTTCTCAAGGGGACGTACCAAAGGCCTCAGTGCCCATAAGAGCCCCGGCCTGTGCAGAGGGTCCAGGCGGCATCACGGGGGGAGGAAGCCAGGCAGCCGGCTCTCCCAGGAAATGGCGGCGCTTCCTGCGGCCACACAGCCACACTGCAGCAGGGAGGCCAGAGCGGGCTTGCGGTGGCCTGTGCTGAAGCCTGGCTCCCTGGCTCCCCGGCCCCCGGGGTGGGGTGGGGGCTGCTCTCACCTGCTGGGCCAGGGCCAGGGTCCCCCTCCTGGAATGATGTCGCCTTCCTCAGTGCCTGGGCAGCGGCCGCCTTTGCCTGCCCCTCCTGTCCATGGTCCCAGGCCATGTGGCAGACTCTGTCCCTGTCCCCTGAGTGGGGTGGGAGGGGGCCGGCACCCTCAGCAGGGCTGCCAAACAGCCTCCCCCCGCAGGTGAGCCCCTCGCGCTGCCCACGGCGGCCGCTGTGCCCTCTCCCCTGGTCCAGGGAGCCAAGCACAGAGATGGAAGACAAATTTAGCCACCCGCCCCGGGGGAGGGCACAGTGTGTGAAACCCGAAAACAGCTGGGGCGCCCGATTAAGCTCCCTCTCTGCTCCTGGGCCACGGCCCATGGGAAGGGGGATGGGAGTGGAGGCTGGAGGGATCCCGCGCCCTCACTGTGGCCTCCCTCTGGTAGAGGCGGGCCTGCAGTCCACCTGAACCCAACAGTTGGCTTAGTACCTGCGGGAGGCTGGGCCCTGACCACCAGGGCTTCCTGCACTTCTGGAAGGAGACCGTGATTGACAAGCTTCCCGGACCAAACCAAGTCCTGAGGCCCCACGGGAGGACGCTGCCTCAGACCAGCCACCATGGCAGAGGCCCAGTGACATAAACATAAAGCATCGCTGATCCCCAGAAGGCTGGTGACCCCACGACCTGGAGTCTCCTTTTACCAACTGTGAATGGTGCAGAGTGGCACCCAGCGGGTCCAGGGGCACAGTGGAGTCCAGAAGCTGGGCTCTCAACCCCGGTGTCTGCCCCGGCTGGCCTCACTGAGCTGTGGTGACAAGGCCGGCCTGGGCCTCGGGCCCCTCCCCACCTGCCCAGCCACCTGCCCAGCCACCTGCGCAGCCCACCGCACACCGTGCCTGGGAAGTCCCTTCCCACTTCTCTTTTCTCACCAGCACCGGGAGGCCCTACCTGCGTCCAGACATCCTGGGGCGCCCCTGCCCTCTACTGGCCTGCCTCGGACTTCTTCCCCCCCACTCCCCCCCACATGCTGGGGTCATGCTGGGACACATGACACCTGCCCCACCCTTCCGTGCCCTGCAGCTCAGTCCTGCCTGTCCCATGAACCAGGTCCCTCTTCCCTCTGTCCACACAGCCCACCTCTGCTGCTCTCTAGCTGTGTGACCTTGGGCAGCTGCCAGGCCCATTCTGAGCCTCTACTCCTCTCCTGTGAAGTGGGGTGGTTGTGGAGCCCGTCCCGGATGCGCCTGGGGCGTCCAATGCTTAGAAAAGGCAAAAGCACCAGGCAGGCTTCGGATCGAGGGCACGCCCAAGTGCAGACACGCAGACTCTGCAGCTGACCAAGGCTTCCTCAGCATCAGGAGCCGCAGAGGAGGGAGGAAGCCGGGTCCGGCCCCAGCCACCCCCATCAGCACCTCGCTCCCCACTCTCAGAAAGCGGCTGTGAGCACCCTGTTGCGGAGCCCAGCCCACCGTCATCTCTGGAGGAGGAGCCCCCTCTAACAGTGGGGCCCAACATCCGTCCCAGCAGAGGCTGAAGCTGGTGTGAGGGAGAAGGGGACGTCCCCAGCCCCGTGTCTTAAGTGGGGAGGTGAGCACAGAGGGTGAGTCAGAGGCAGGAGGCCCTGGTGTGGACTTCCAAGAAGGGGCCAAGTCAAGCGTGGCTTGGAGAAGTGGCCTGCCGAGCCGCGTGGGCAGCCAAGCGCAGCCTCCCTGCAGCACCAGCCACCTGTCAGAGTGGCCCCGGGCGGGGCTGTGGGAGTGGAGTGCGGGCAGCGATTAGCTCAGGCCAGCCTGGCGGGCGCAGATAGAGGTGCAGGATGGCTGACTGCCACGGACAGAAGAGGGGCAGGTGAAGGGCTGGGAGGAAGAGGAGCCTGCAGTCAGAGTGGGCATTTGAGTGGACAAGGGCCCCGGCAGGACAGGGGACTGGTGAGGGCAGGCAGGTTTTCATGGCAGTGGTCACAGCCCCACCCACAGCCTTTCCCTCCTGTGCCACCCCACGCCCACAGGCTGCCAGGTCCCCAGGCCTCTTTACTTGAATCCTCCTGTCCTGGCCCCCTTTCTGCCCCAAGGGCTCCCTATGGGGCAGAAAGTGTGGCGGTGCCAGTCGGAGGGGCCCGCACTGTCCTTCGGAACACTCTCCTGAGACAAGCTTCAGTCCCCCTGGTCCTCACTCCCAAGCTGACATCCCGACTGGCCACACTCTCTGGTCACCCCCCACATTCTTCTCTGCTGTGCCCCAGTCCTGGCCAGGTCCCTTCCTCCCTGCCTCTGGGCTCCACCCATGGCTGACGACCACCCACCCCAGGTCGGAGTGATTACACCCTCTCAGACACCTGTCAGTCTCTAGGAGCCTCCGCACAGTCCCTTGCTCCTGTTCCGAGGCTTGGTCCTGCCCCTGAATGCCACCTTCCTGCCAAGTCGCACACTGGATGTGCCCCCAAGTTGCCATGAGGGTTGACCATCTGTCCCCCCCTCCAGCAACTCTGTCTGCTTCCCCTTGCCCACTCCTGGGCCCTGGACCACCAGAACTTTCTGGACACTCAACAGTGCCAACCTTCACCCGGAGCGAAGGTTGTATTTGGGAATACCTGCAACCCACACAGTAACCCAGGAGTGAGTTTCCAGGAGTACTTACATGGCACAGAGAGAGCAAGCAGCTCGCCTAGGGCCACACAGCTTGAAAGTGCCAAGGCTGGGTTGAGTCTAACTCCAGTGAGGTCCGCCTGACCCCTCCCACCAGGCAGTGGCACTCTCTGGGAGAGCCTTCTAGCGAGATACAGGGAGAAACAGCTTTGCCCCCTAGCACGGAGGGTGAAGAGGAAGGCTGGCTCAGCCTAAAAGCAGGCCAACGTCCACAGTGGGTTGCAATTTTGAGGGTCTTACAGCTGACAGAGAGCTAGGGGGCTGGGCTGGGGACCCGACAGCCCTCCAGGTCGCAGAGAGGCAGGCCTGGGCTCTGCGTGGAGGTCTCCCTGGACCCTGGCTGGTTCTGAACCCGTGTCCGTGCACTTCGGGGACAAGGAGGGGATTCCAGCCTCAGGAAGGGAGTGGGGTTGGTTGGGGAAGGTCACCTGTGGGCACATTGTGGGCCAGGGGCTGGTGGGAAATGAAACTGGCCTTGGTGAGGGTCGGGTGAGGGCAGGAGGGCATGGACACACAGTGACGGGGACACAGGCAGAAGCGGGGAGCCACCAGCACGTGTCCCGACCCTGGGCCCAGGCTCTCTCTGACCTTCGTGCCCTTTCAGTCTATCCTTCCACCCAGCAGCCTCAGCTGCCTGCAGCCCCCACCACCTGTTTTCCAGTCCCCAAAATAGGCCGCCTCGCTCACCCTCCTTGCAGGACAAATCTATGCCAAGCTTCCGGCAGATTCCTGGACGAGGTGGTATGAGGGGTGCAAGGTGACTGCCGTGACCATCTGCCACCTGAGCTCTAGCTGCCTCTGGTCGGCATGGCTCGCCCCCATTCTGCCCCACCTGGAGGGCGGCCTGCTCTGGGCACTCCCTGCATCTACCCCCACCCTTCTTGAGGGTCTCACCCACTCCTGCCCCCCAGGCAAATTCCAGTTGACCCTGCCTGGTGGGACCTGGAGGGGCCAAGGGCCCCTACACTCCCCACCAGCCCCCAGGCCAAGTCCAGCAGAGTCCCTGACCAGCAGCAGGACCAGGAGGGGCAGCTGCAGAGGCCTTGCTCCTTAGGCCCTGGATGGCCCCCTCGGTCCCCACGGGTCCCTCAGCTCCTCTGCAGGGGGAGACGCCAACGTGCGTTTCGGGATCTAATGCTAGAAGTCCAGTGTGTGTTGCTCATTGCCATCACCCCAGGTCCGAGGGGTGCTTAGTGCAGTCAGACCTCAGACAGAGTGACTGGGCAGTCTGAGCGGGCAGGGGCTGCAGGTCAGGGAAGGTCAGCATGAGTCCTGGGGAAGAGCCACGTGGGGGAACCTCTCCCCTCCCGTGGGCTTCATCTGCTGAGAGTTCAGGGAGAAAGTGCTGAGGATCCAGAACGTTCCCGCGGCTCTCACTGGCCCTGCTAGCACCTGCTCTAGGGATGAGACCCTCAGAGCCGCAGGGAAACACACCTGAAGGGACAGAGCAAGTCAGAAAGGCCCCAGCCCTGGCCCTAGACCAGGTCCATCCAGCAGGCCTGCAGAGGCCAGGACTGAGCAGAGTCCCAGGAGGGGACAAGACAGAAGGGGCAGCTGGTTTCCCCACCCACCTCTCACCACCGGCACTTGGACGGGGGCCCACAGCACACAGCCCTCCTCACCCCAGAGGACCCCCGTCTCAGGTGGGACTGCGTGACTCCCTGGCCGGGGCGTCCATCCCCGCGCAGGACGGCAGTGCTGGGTGGACGCAGGCAGAGGGAGCAGGCTGGCCGAGCGCACACACTGGTCTGGCTGGAGGCAGTGGGTGAGCGCCTGGGAGGCCAGGGCCTGGCAGTGCCACAGGACAGGAGGGAGCTGGGGAGAGCTGGGGGACTCTGGGCTGGCCACGAGGCTGAGCTGTGGTGGCTTCCAGGAGGGTCAGCGCCCGGATGTAGTCACATTGGGCAGCTGCTCAGTGCCCCCTTGGCAGGGGGTGGGAGTTTCCAGCAGGTCTCAGGGGGAAGTGTCACCAGAGCTACTCTGCTCCTGGCCCTGTTGCCCAGCTCAGGGTCACATGAGAAATCCTGCCACCCGACTGCGGACGGATGGCTCTCAAAAGCACCACGCCACAGTGGCTTGTCCCCTCAGGGGAGCTACAGGCAGGTCTCCACCAGCCCCGCCTGACACCCTTGCCCACACCACACCTTGTTCTGGCCACCGGTGGGAGGCAGTGAGGAGGGGGCTCCACAACCCAGGGCACCTGTGGAGCTGCTCACTGGGGCAGGAGGAGGCAGCAGAGCCCACGCCTACCTTGGCTGAGCTGGGGCCCCGGGAGAGTCCGTGGGGCCAGGCAGAGGTGGCCGGGAGGCCTTGGGCTCCTGGCTCCGCAGACCAGCAGTGGCAGCAGCGTCCGGTCGCCTAGGTGATGACATTGGATTCACGGAAGCTGGGCGGCAGTGTGGCCAGCCTCAGCCAGTGCCAGGGGGTGGAGCATGGCTCAGAGCCCTGGGGCTGGGGACCTGCCACCAGGAGAGCACAAGGCACACTGTGATCCCCCCCAGCCCCGCCCTTGTCCCAGGGACCTGGGAGACAGGCTCCCACTGCACCAGAAAGCCAGCTCAGGAGGTGGGGCATTCAGGGGGAGGGGGATAGTCTCAACCCAAGTTTCTGCTCCTTGTAGAAATTTTTAAGTTGTGTTTACTTGTGCATCATAATTGTACATAACAGGGGATTCACGGTGCGCGGTGCACGCACACAACACGGTCTGGTGAGTCTCAGTCCCCAGTACCTCCCCTTGCCCTCCACTCCTCCCTCCCCACCCCCTCCTCTACTCTACGGGTCTCCCTTCTGTTTTCATGAGATTCCATTTTTATTCTTTTTTTTTTTTCCTCTACAGCTTCCACAAATGAGAGAGAACATCTGACCCTTGGCCTCCTGAATCTGGTGTATTTCACATTTCATGATGCTCCAGCTCCATCCCTGCAGACGTCTTCAGGCACATGCAACTACAGAGAATAACTGAGGAGCTAGGATCCCTCTCCCCCTCAGCACCTGCCTGTCTCCCAGATTCTCTTTTGCCCCTGGAGCATTTAAAGACAAATTCCGTATCCCATCATTTCACCTGCAATGTGCCGGTGCGTTCTTCCAACAGCCAGAGGTCCATCTTTTTAAAAATTAGGTCAAGCCATGAAGTTGCTGATGCTCCACTGTCTGTCCTGCACACACAGCGCGTGCCACACTACAGAATTCCGAATGTCCAAGCCCACGTTTTTATCGCTAGACAGAGGACTTCCAGGGTCCCCACCCGAGCTTGGGGAAACTAATCTGTGGTGGCCCACTGTCCCAGCTTCCTGCCCCACCACAGGCCACAGGACCGGAAGCTCACTCCAGTTCTGAGTGGACTTGCCTGAGGAGGCCTTGCGGATGGCATGAAGCTAGGACCCTGAGAAGGGGAAGCTTCCGGTCACCTGGTGGCACCCAAGGAAGCACAGGCTCCTAAAGGGAGGGCAGATCACCCCACCCTGCCCAGGGTCCCACCTGCCCCCACCTGACCCTGAGTAGCAGGAGCCAAGGCTGCCTGGCCGCTGGCTCCTCAGGCCGTTGAGGGTGCACCCTGCGGTCACAGCTGACACCACTGAAGGGCAGGGACTGGGCCTGAGCGGCTCTGGTTCTCTGAACTCAAAGGCTCAGAAGGTCCGAGGTCCACTCTGGTTCTGGCCCTGTCTTTGGGAGCTGGCAGCCCTCAGGGTCCCCGTGTGTCATGGGCTGTGAGCTGTGAACACCCTCGTGTGCTCTGCAGAAATAGGAACGAGCTTGACTGGGGGGTTTGCCAGCCCCTTGCTGTGTTATAAAATAGGATACTGTCTCACTTACCTAAGTTAATTTTTTTTAATGTGAATTCTTTTTTCTTTCTCTTTTAGGTACTGGGGTGGAGCACAGGGGTGCTTAACCACTGAGCTATATCCCAGTCGTTTTTTATTTTTTACTTTAAGACAGGATTTCACTAAGGTGCTGAGGCTGACCTTGAACTTGAGATCCTTCTGCTTCAGGCTCTGAGTTGCTGGGATCACAGTATGTGCCACCAGGCTGGGCCAAAAAGTCATGAACTCTGACAAAGCCTGGGGCCTGGGGTATGGGATTCGGGATGGTGGGCCTGGAGTTCATTTGAACCATAGGGTAGTGCTGGGGCCAGGGATAGAGGGCAGGGCACATCCAGTTTGCAAAACCCTATTAGTCCTTAGAGGAACCCTAGGGTCTTGCTGTGGAGCTGTGAGGAGAGGCACCAAGGGCCCTGCCCACAACTAGCTTCCCAATAAGACTACCCAGAGCTGCCCCTTAGGGGAGGTGTTCTCCCCTCACCTCATGGAAGCAAAACTTAGGCAGGCCACGTGGGAGGGTGGCACTTGAGCCGGCTTCTGCTGGTCCGGGAGCTGGCCACTCTCACACAGATTGTCTCAACTTCTGACACTGGATTTTTGTCAGTGAACTCCCAGGGAGCGGCTCAGACAAGGGCACGGCAATTCAAAGAGAGCTTACAGACGGGCTAAGTAATCTCACTCCTACCGCACCGCCAGGCCCAGGCGCCTTCTCAGAGTCACCTGCTGTCACCAATGCCATCGAGAGTGGGTTGGACTAGGAGAACAGAAACTGGAGGGGTCTTCATCACAACCAAGCAAAGAAAGATGAAGTTGGCAAGTTAAGGTTCTTAAAAGAACTCAGGGGTCAGACAATGGCAATACCCAAGATTCACACGCGTCCCCGTGATCCGCACATGTCTCCTCACATGAGTCTTCCTGGGATCATACATGTTTGGGGTGGTGGCTGCCATTTCACCATCCAGCACAGACCCTTCCTGTGGGTCTAGTCCTTTGAAAACCCACCAACGGATGAGGGGCAGTGTTCCTAGAATTACGTTGACCTCAATCTTCCAGCGGCCCGTCTTGCTATTTTTACCAGAACTCATCATTTTCCCATTAATCCAATTAGCGTCCTGTTTACCCAAGCCTCCTTTCAAATTTGCAGCTTCCTTCTGAAAGCTCAGGGACACTTTCACAACCTCGTCTCTCCTCCCTCATTATTGCCAAATAATTAGTCAAGGAGCCATCCCTGATCAAAAATTAAGGACCCAGAAGCAAGCCGGAGCATGCCTTACTCAGAAGAGAGAAATGACAGGAGGCTCTTCTAATTACTAGGGTTTGTTGACAGTCGTTGACAGCAGGAGGCAAAGGAGGTGTCGGCAGGAGGGAGGACCCATGTCTAAGGCGAGTGAGTGTCTTGCAGAAGGCTGAGTTGTCTGCAGTTTGCTCCTCTGGTTTCCATGACCAATAGGGCCCTCTGCAATTTGGGAGTGAGCTGGAACCTGCATTGTGCAGGGCACAAATTCCCAGGACCCCAAAGAGGCTGGTGGAGGGTTGGCTTGCTTATTGAATCCTGCTGGCCTGGGTTGTCAAGTTTAGCCAGAAGTGCCCTCTTCCAAACAAGGAATGCACCTCCTCTTCATGGCCGACACATCCAGAAGGGCGGCTGGGTTTTCTGCAGAAGTGAGACCCCTCTTTGCTGTGAGACCCTCTTAGCTGCTGCCTGAGGCCTCTCTGGATTCTACAAGCCCACCCCCCACCATGTCACAGGTGGGCAGGACACTACAGGACCCAGGTTGCTCTCCCTGTTCTCTCACGATGGCCAGAAACCCTCACAGGCTAACTGAGCCAGGAACACCAGGCCTGTGCATTGGCAGAGCAGCCTCTGCCTCGCAGGTGGGCACCACCCAGGTGAGCGGGCAGGCTGCAATCCTCCAGGACTTGCTGAACCCAGTGGAGGAAACACAGCCAGGAAGTCACCTCCATAGTCCCAGGAAGTGGTGCAGGGGGAGAGGGGCGCTTCCCTGCCCACTGTGAAGGACCCAGTGAACTGCATGCTACCCCTCTGGAGGAGCAGCCTGCTCAATTAGCAGAGCTTCCCCAGACAGCCCCAGGGCTGGCACCTCAGAGCAGCAGGTGAGCAATTATAGCCCCTGTCCCTTCCCAGGGGCACTTAGAGCCACAGGGTGTGATCTGCCAGCTGCCACTGGGCGGGGACCCTGCAGGAGCTGAATCCTTCCAATATGCAGTGACTCTGGGAAGGTGACTGAGCCTGGGCTGTATGGGGTGCCCTGCCCAGGCCCTGCCTCCTGGCTGGCAGGAGGCGGGGTGGGGATGCCCAGATGTCTGTGCTAGTCTGGTGGGGGAGGAATGGGCTGGGCCAGCCTTTCCTGGGCGCCTGGTGTCCGCTACACTGCCCTCCCTCAGGGGCTCTCAGGTGAGCCACAAGCAGCTCCAAGTGCACAGCTCACGGGAGGGACACAGCTCAGGCCTCCCCAGAGATCCCGCAGCATGCAGTCAGGAGGGTGGACCCACAACTCGCAGGCTCTGGGTGGGGCGCAGGACACACTGCCCCAAAACATGGCACAAAGCCTGCAGAAGCCGGAAGGTCACTGTCTCACTGTCACATCCACCCCCGAAGCAGGCCATGCAGGAAGGCTGGAGCCTTCCTCTGGAGCTCTCAGTGCCCCACGCCGGAGGAAGGGGAGGCCCCCAGGGCCCCATAGAGCTTGACGGGAACCCACAGGCTGCGTTCCAGCCTTCCCCTGCGACCCCCCTGTGCCCCGTCACACTCTTGCTGCTCACTTGGGGTGTGACCGCAGGGTTCCCTGGTTCTCTGGGTCTTCCTGTCCCTCACCTGGGCTGTTTTCTCTGGCCGGCCTGCCTTTTGTTACAGGGGCCCCCCCTGCCTCACTCTGGGTGGCCTGACGCCCACTTCTGGTCTCTGTCCCTTCACTGATCTCCTGGACTTCTAATTCCCCACCTGTAAATGGGGGAAATGGACACCAAATACAAAAAAAAAGGGTCCCCAACCCGCATTACTCACAGCAGGGGAAGCACCAAACCCACAGTTCCCTGTTGTGGCTGTGACTCACCCTTGTATTGGCACCTGCAATGCAGGTGGGGACACAGAGGCAGGTTTCTTATACACTGGAGGGTTTTCCCTCTGAGGACTGCCAGCAGGGCGGGAGGGCTCCCCTCACCCAGGGGCCGCTCGAGGGCCCTCATCCCCTCCCGCAGCCCTGGGGACCTTGTCACCTCCACCTCAGGCTGCTCTTGCAGGAAGCTGAGTCCAGCTCCACGGCCCATGGACTGTCCCTCTAGTGCCCCCCACTGTCCCCTCCACAGCCCTGGTATCTCTATTGGGGTTCAGGACACATCATCCCAATGGGCTCCTAGGAGGTTGGAACACACCCCCTCAACCCACCCCTCTGGGGCCCAGTGACTGTCTGGCTGGCTGTCTTGCCTGCAGAGCGGCCCTCATGCTCCAGGCTGTGAGCAGGAGCAGAGCTGGGGAGAGACTCCCATCTGGACACCGGG
>NW_026000102.1:6722383-6734999 GCF_001458135.2 Marmota marmota marmota
GGGGGGGGCGGAGCCAGGCAGTTACTCACCCTTCACTTCCCCTCGCCCTCTGCCTCCACCACCCAGCAGCCCCAAGCCCCTGCTGCCTTCTGTAGCCAAGGTTGCCTCCAAGCTGCGTCTCTGAGGGCCCCTGCGTGCAGCTCCATGACCACCAGAGCTTCTCCTGCTCCTATATCTGCTGTTCTCCCTCTTGGTGACCACGAGAGGTCGACGGTGGCTGGGACTATCAGAGCTGCAGGATCCGGGACCCCAGACAGAAAGCCCGGGAGGGTGAGAGGGCAAGGTTCTCATTACATCGCCTGTCCTGCCTGTGGAGTCTGGTGGAGCCCTGGGGCTGGGGTCTTCCCCTCCCAGCTCGGACCAGAGGAGGAGCCTGTGAAATAGCTCCAGACCAGCGACCTGGGCTCTTCTCCCCTCTGCCTTTTCTCTCCCTCTCTTCTTCTGTGCTGGGGAGGCCTCATGCACGCCAGGCGAAGGCTGACCCCTGGGCTGCGCCCAGCCCCAGTGGGCTTCGCCTGGTACCATGCTTTCTGACCCCCTCCCTTCATCACTGAGATAGCTGTTGTCTCCTTCATCTCTGTGAAGAAGGGCAGAATTTGTAGGGCAGGAAAAGGACAATCTGTACAACTGGTGACCATGCCAGCCTCGCAGACTGGTGAGTTCAGGATTCCCATGGACCTGATGTCCATGCAGACGCACTTTGCTGTGGGTCCCCAGGGCAGAAACCCATGATGGATGGTGTTCTGTCTCCCTTCACCTGTGGGATGTCCTGAGCGCTGGCTCTGTGGCCAGCAGGAATGCTTTTTGGTCTTGGCCAGCGGGGGCACAGTCGGGCTTGCATCAGGCAGGAAGTTGGATGGGTCATCCCACAGCACGAGGTCTCCAGGGAGTCTGTCTAAACAAGAGGTCCTGGTCCATAAGGGGCTTCTGTCCTCCCCGGCTGCATGTCTGTCCCGTAGCACCTGCCCAATGCCCTAGCACCTGCCCAATACCTGTCACACATCAGCAGGTCCATGACCACCCCACGTTCGCATTCCCTAGGAGATGGGGACAGCTTGCACAAACCCTGTCCTCACCCACCTGGGTCACAAGGAGGACAGTCATGGCCCCCTCTTTTGAGAACACCTCTTTAGTACGTGGTGGTCACAAAAAAGTCTTGTTGGTTTTGGTGTTGCGTCACCTGTTGGGCACATTCAATAAGGACGAGAAGAGGAACCCAATTCAATACCACCAGGGACATTCACTGTTTGTCTAGCAAAATGTGATAAATGATATCCAAAGGAATTTTTTTTTAGAGCCCAGTGATCAGAAGTTAGCTGAACAGGGGCTGGGTTGTGGCTATCATCGCATATAAATAAATAAATAAATAAACAACCAAACAAATAAAAAAAGAAAGTTCATTGACAACTAAAAAAAAAAAAAGAAGAAGAAGAAGAAGAAGAAGAAGAAGAAGAAGAAGAAGTTAGTTGAACAGGAAACTGAAGATCAGAGTCCAAAAGGAGCTAATTCTGTAAGTCCTTCTCTCCCAAGTTGAAGTAAAAGTGTACACTCTGGGAGTAGGAAATCTCCCTGGAATTCCAGAGACACAGATCCAAACTAGAACTGGGACCTTCGGATTCCCATCCTAGCTCCTGGAGCTGCAGCAGCTGAGGAGGGGTCAGCCCCGAGGGCACTTCTTTGAGGAATTAAAAACAATCTCCTTGTCTTGCAAATTGAGTCCTGAAAACTCGGGCTCCCAGTCCACAGCCTCCCCCCCCCCCCCCCCCCCCCCCCCCCTCCCTCAGCTCCAGGTGCTGCCGACCTTGTAAGGGATTAGGACGCCGGACACGGAGGCGGGGGTCGGGTGGGCACTGAGTAGCACTTGGAAAAAGAAGGAAAAGCTTAAACAGGAATCGTTCTGAACCCCTACACTAGGCAAAGGCGCCCCCCAAACTCCTCAGGAAAACCTCCGTTCTTCCTCCGTGTCTTTGAAATGCAAACTTCAGGGCGATGATTCTCACCCGAGTCAGAAAACTATTTAAAAACCGGCAAATGAAAGATCTCTACTCCTGTACACAAATATCAGTAGAAAGCTTTAGCCATCTAAGCAGTTAACCTTATTATTGTTATTCGATCTTCCAGATTTCGTCATCTGGACCCACTGGTACACTGAGATTCCAAGCTTGGAGGGAGGCTGTGCCGCATCGCCCTCCGCGTGTTTACGCAGAAGTGTGGGTGACATTTATGTGGGGCTTCTCTTCCTCCAGATAGAACTGCAAGCACTGATTTGTAGGAGAGTGCTATTTAATTGGCTTGGACAGAAAGAAGCCCTTGCATACGTTATTCCTAAAATTCTCAGAGAAAAACAGAAACCAATGCACAGGCTTTCCCAGTTCTCCTGAGCCGGGATAATCTCGGTGAACGAAAGCTGGCTCACGATTGCCACACGGCAAAGCCGCAGCTGTATTCTCCCTGGGTTTACTGGCCTCGGAAGCACAATCCTGCTCTCAACCTGGGGACAAACTGCAGGGGAAGTGCAGGGACCGTGACACCTGTCATCAGCACCACAGCAAAACTCACTGAAACGTGTGTGGCTTTCAGGGTTTTGCTTTCCTGAACCTTGCTTCACACATATGCAATAAAGACACTGAACAGGAAAATGACCGGCGATGCCGCTGCTTTGTTTGAAAACATAACATTTTCATAAAAGTGACATTTTTGCAAGTCATCCAAACATAATTGTTAAAAACAAGAAAATTAAATGGACGTTAGTAGGACAAAATTTCAGAAAAGAACTTTTCAACAATGATCATGCTTTGTAATATGTCTGCTTCAAAGACAGGTTAGGTTCCCAGATCCCTTGGTAACTTGCTCCCTGAAGGTTACACCCAGCTAAACCAAGTGGTGGCTGTTCATTGCCCACCTCATTTCAAAATCAGATACAATCTGGAAACTTCGTGTCTACTTTTGGTTTCTGACTACTGGAGAACAGAGCTATATGGGTCTGTTAGGAACTCCATCTGTGGGCATTGGAAACTGCATCGGAGGCACTCTGCAGGAACGCTGCCGCTGCCCTGGGATCTGCCCCTGCAGACGCCCGACTCTCCCACTTGCCAGGAAATTCGTTAGCATTCTAATTCGCATATGCAATTAAAACAGTGGAGGTGATACAGGAAACAACTCTGAAAAGAATAAGATGTGTTTTTGGTAAGAAAGCCTAGGACCGGCTTTGTTTTGTTTTGTTTTGTTTTGTTTTTGTTCAGCAAAAAGAGTGTGACTCATTTGGAGGTTATTTAAAGGTTGTTTCAGAAGGAAGGGAGGAAAAAATGAAAATTAAATGGATATAGAGAGTTGGGAAGAGGCAGGGGGAAGGGAGGTCCGGGTGGCTAAAATTGGATGCACTATAAGAATTTTAAAGTGAGTCTTAACACCAAAGGTAAACTGATGTGGGCTGGCTGCGGCTCAGTGGCAGGACCTGCCTGTGTCCTACCCTGGCCGGGAAGACCAGAAGAAAGGGGTGGGGAGGGAGGGAGGAGGAAGGAGGGAGGGAGGAGGTGGTGAGGGAGGGGAAACTGATGAAAGGCTAGAATTCGGTCTTCTCTTTTAAAACAGCCGAGTTTTCCGGAAGGATTGGTTTGCTCTTAGAGAAAGGCTAAGAAGTTTTTCTTCACCTTTTAAGCCACCTGCCAAGAAAACCAAGATTTTGTTTTATCAAAATAATTTCCTGTGCTTCATGTTGTTCTTATTGGGTCTTTGATTACTCAAGAAAACTGCCTTTTCTCTATAAAAAGATCCAAGGTTTTAAAGAACTATATAGCTTTCCATAGTTGTCTGAAATATTTAACTGCTACTTTGGTTAAGTGATACTTACGTATTTCATAATGTTCTGAGATCTTATTTAACCAAGTGTTTTAATGTTTGGATATTTGATGACTTTCCAAAATTTAATTCCAAATTAAGTCATTAAGTTTTTTGTTTGTTTGTTGTTGTTTTGGGTGCTGGAGATCGAACCCAGGGCTTAACCACTGCACTACATTCCCAGGACCCCCTCCCCACTTTTTTGAGAAAGGGTCCCACTAAGTTGCTTAAGACCTTGTTAAGCTGTTGAGACTGGCCTCAAACTTGGGATCCTCCTGCCTCAGCCTCCAGAGTTGTTGAGATAACAGGTGGGTACTACCACATCTGGCACCAAATTAAGTCTTTTTTGCCCTCTAATTAACTTTGGGATTTTCCAGATGGGTCCCTGGAATCTCAAAAGAATTTTGCCAGATGCAGCGGTGCACACGTATCATCCTAGCAACTCGGAAGGCTGAGGCAAAAGGAAGGCAAGTTTGAGGACAGTCTGGGCAACTTAACGAGACCTTGTCTCAAAATTAAAAATAAAAAGGACCAGGGATGTAGCTCGGGGGTAAAGCACCTCTGGGTCCAATATTCAATCAATTAATTAACTAACTAATTAAAAAATAAAAAAGGATGGGGATGTAGCTCAGGGTGTGAAGCCGTGGGTTCAGTATCAAAATATATCAGTATTGGACTGAATAAAAATTTCCAGAACGCTAATGAAGAAATTATTTATAGCTCACAGCAACACAGAAATTTGGTAAATCAGACTTTTGCAAACAGAATCGAGCCTGCCCTCCAAAACTCGGAAGGTGTGAGCGGTCTTACTTTCATGGCAACATGGTTTACCGGCACAAGGTCCTCAGAATCTTCTCCCATGTCACAGTGCGTGGCTGGCTTTGGCTGGGATTTCCTACTTGCCCTGATGTACAATAGAATCAGAAAACCCCGTGCGCTTTTAAGGAGCTAAGTTTGGCTTAACAGAGCCAACAAAGCCTTGGGGAGGAAGAGGAACGCCTGGTTCAGCACCCCGTGTGCAGGGGTTCTCTGCCTTGAGTAAGAACGGTCACTTATGGAAGGCCGGGAACCTTGAGAATTTCTGGGGACCTCCAGGAAGAGGAATTCACCCAAATATAGAGGAGCAGCAGGTGGGTCCTGAGAGGAAGTCGTTGGCTTCTAGCCTGTCTCTGAAGTCAAACTGAGATCTCTCCCATCCCACCCTGCTTTTTAAACCAAGGTACTTGCTACATTGCCCAGGCTAGCCTTGAGTCTTCGACCTCCTGCCTTGGCCTCCAGAGTCTCTGGGATCACAGGTGTGTGCCGCTGTGCCTGGCTCTAAGATTCCTTATTATAAGTTCAGCAAAGCAGACGTGAAGGAGCTGCGTGGCCACTCACTGCCCCTGCCCGCTGCTCTCTCGAAAACAGGCCAAGTTCAATGAGGCTAGACTTGTTTTTTGTTTTTGTTTTTGTTTTGCAAACAAATTACTCTACTGAAATTATTTTTGGTAGAAATGGGGTTGATTATAGAAAAATTAAGTATTTGTTATCAGTCTCCTGCTAATTGTCTGTGTGGTTTTGTTTTCTACCTATAAAATGGACTGGATCCTGAATTCTAGTCACCTCTGTACCTGGCTACCCGTCTCCACACTAACATGCCTGCCCTACCCTCTGGTTTACAGTCAGTGAGAACAGCAGCCAACAGGTCCTGGAGCTGCAGCTGGGTGAGGTGAATCAGCCAGACCCCCTCAAGGTGCCATGCAGGACAGCTCCCGAGCACAGGCACCCTGAGCTCCCTGGAGACCCCGTGCAGACACTGCAAGCCCAGCATCCAGAAATCCCCTCCACTGCTGACCTCTAGGGCAGACACCAGTCTCCAGCGTGCTCCAACCGTGAACTTGTGTCTTTGTCTTTTTCTTTTCTATTCTTTTTTTTCCTCCTTTTCCTCCCTCTCCCCCCAGTACTAGGGATCAAACCCAGGGGTGCTCTACCACTGAGCAACATTCCTAGCTGTTCTTATTTTTTATTTTTTGGGACAGGTTCACACTCCGTTGCCCAGGCAGCCCTTGAACTTGTGGCCCTCCTGCCTCCGGAGTTGCTGAGCGAGTCTTATTACTTATTTGTTGTCTGGTCAGGAGTGCTGCTCCCCTGTCAATCTGTGCTCTGTCAATCTGATTCCCAGAGCAGCCGAGAGCCTACGCTAGAAGGAGCCGCTTTCCTTCTCTTGCAGTCTGCTCTTTGGGGAAACTGACCCCAAGGTCCTCTGGTGCCTCACGTCCTCTCTACTCCCCAAGACCTGCCCTCAGTGCCCTTGCATCACCCCAGCATGTCCCTCCTGCTCCATGTCCTCTCCAGGGTCACTGCATCTATACTGCATGCCTTCTCCCCTGCCCCTCCAGCCACGGTGACCCTCACTGACCTCCCCAGCTGCCTCTCTGACACTGACAGCCAGAGTAGGCCTAGGGCACGTGTGTCACCTCTCTGGGACACGTGTATCCCCCTTCTGGGGCTGTTTCTTGTCCAACGTGTCTACCTGTCTCCCCAACTCTGGGGGATGTGGGACCCCTTATTGGAAGAATGTTGCCAACGCATCAAGTAAAGTGCAGAAGATCACAAATTGTTGAACTATAGTTATTCTAATGGAGTCAAGGGCAGTCTCTTCAAAAATATGGTCCTAGGACCTCAGAATCTGACCTCACGTCTCATTTGAATTTAGGGTCTCTGCAGACATGACAGAGTCTCAAGATGAGATCATCCTGGATTACTCAGAGAGGCCCCACACCTGGAGAGGAGAGGCCCAGAGAAGTCCCCATGCTGTGGAGGCAAGCAGTGCAGGGACCCCACAGCACCAGCATGGAGGAGAGGCCAGGACCGGATTCTCCCAAACCCCATAGGAAGCCACCTTGCACCTTGGTTTCAGACTCTGGCCTGCAGAACTGTGCAACAATGACTCTCTGCTGTTTGAAGCCACCCAGTTTGTGGTTACTTGGTACAGCAGCCTGAGAAAACTAACCAGGTCACAATATGCAAAGAGCCATTTTGTGGTCTTATCTGGGATGCTCTTGCTTATCGGCATGTTCAGTGATAAGGCTGGGCAGCAGGTGTGATGACTCATAATTTAAACTTGGCCAACAAGTACAAATGAGATTTTGAGCTTTCTGCAGCAACTGTCAGGCACAACCAAAATGCCAGCGCTGCAGCTGGGAGCAGGTTGTGGGGCACTGCTCCAGCCTGTGGCTTGATGCTGCAGTTGCTTCAGCGTCCAGGTGAGTCAAGTGGCCCTTTCCCCTTCAGTTGCCTCGAATGAATTTCTCACTCCTAGTTTAGATGGTTTCAAAGGGCCTTCCAGTGTGAATGTTCCCCCACAGTATGCTCTGGTGACCACGTCTTGTATCCACCCAGGTCCTAGAGAGTGCCAGGCCCAGGGGAGAGGACCATGCGCACAGCTCCCATCTGGCTTGGTTGTCACAGCTGGTGCACTTGGCAGCCCTGTGGCTTGGGCCAGTGGAATAACCCACTGAAGCCTCAGTTTCCTCTTCTGTAAATGGGCTCAACCAGCTGTTTTGAGGATTGGGGCCGGGGGAGTTAATTATTTAGCCAAGTCCCAGCTCACTCGTTGTTACACGTGCTGCATAAAGAATACTTTGACTGTACTTTTTTTTTCTCCTTTGGGGTTTAGATTTGGGGCAGCCTATTGGGGGGGGGGGAGCACTTTTGAAGAGCTGGCACTTCTGTGAAGGCCCTGGTGGGAAAGCTGTGAACACTGGTCTAAGTGACTTGGGACAAGCTGTTTTTAATACGGGGTCATCAGTCAGTCCTACGGCTTCGCCAGATCAGGTGGAGACAGTGCCCAGGGAAGGGCCTGGGCCAGGAGTCCCTGTCCCGCAGTCGCTCACCTTGGGTTCTTTGGGCTCTCTTTCCTTTTTGTCAGGTATTTTAAAACACTGACTTAGCTCTCACCAAATTGGAAAATAAAGCTCCGACTGGGAACAGTGACAGGCAAGCTGCAGCCACAGGTGGAGGTGCTTTGGGTTTGTTTTGTTTTGTTTTAATTTTTTTAGTTGCTGATGGACTTTTATTTTATTCATTTATTTATATGCGGTGCTGAGTGACTCAGTGACTCACACATTCAAGGCAAGCACCCGACTACTGAGCCACAACCACAGCCCCCTGGATGGTGCTTGTTTATAAGGGGTTTTCTGATTGTTTGCAAACCCCAGCCCAGGTACACAGCATCGTTCCTGTGACTTTGCAGATGATAAGTCGCCCTTGAACTTGGCGGTGGAAAGCTGTCTCCCACCGAGATGCATAGGAAGCTCTTCATGCACCCACAGAAGTGACTTCACTTTGGGGCACTTAGAGTCTCCCGGTTTGTGGGTCCCTGGGAGCCCACAGGGCCTCCTTCTGGTTCTGGGACCTTTGTCTCTCTCTTGGTCCTGGGTCTCCCCTGTGCATCTCTATTTTTGCTGTGCTCATTTCCATGTGCTCAACCTTAGAAATCCATTCCTGGGCCTGGGTGGGGCGTGCTCTATAAATAAACACCAGACTGAGGCACCCATGCCATGGGACATACCCCTGACAGATGCCACCAGCCTCCGCCCAGGCCCAGGCAGATTCCAGCCTCCCTGCCACCCCCTGGGGAAAGGCCTGGGCTCCCTCCCGGTGAACTGGCTCTTCCTTTAAGGTTCCTGGCCCTCTCAGTCCTGAAGCAGCACCTTGGACCAAGAAACAGCTGAGGCCACTTACTGGATGTCAGGCACCGTCCAAGCATTTTTGGTGTGGCATCTTGTTCAGTTCTCCCAATCCACTAAGGCGGAGACTGTTACGACCTTACTTTGCAAAGGGGTAAATTGAGCCTTCAAGAAGTTAAGTCACTTCTCTGAGGTCCAAGGGCAAGAAGAGGATGTGAACCCCACGTTCTGACTTCTACACCAGACAGACTTTTGAACAGGGCTGCTCATCAGAATTAGGAGACAGCTACCTGTCCCCCCATAGCCTTCACGGATGACCCCCTTGACAGGCTCAGCACCACATGCCCATTCCACAAGTGCCTGCACTGATGGGCCAGCCCTGCCCCAGGCCCCCTGGAGTGCAGCTCAGGCAGCCAGACTAACTGGAACAGCGCTTTTGCAGCTTTTGGTGCCTGACTTTTTATCTTATTTTAAAATTATATATATATATATAATTCATAAATTTGCATACTGTATAATTTCAAACACTTCTCTTTTGTTCTCCAGCGCTCCCCCACCCTCTTTTATTGAATAGATCAAAGGATGGAGGTGCTCAGATCTCAGTGCAGAAAAGGATCATTCATTTTGTTTCTGCTTACTTGCCCCCACCCCAAAGCTAACTATCAAGACAAAACAAATAAACAGCAATGATGGTAACAAACAACAACAAACCCAAATACTGTGTTAATGAGACCCAGGTCCAAGGCATTCACTTAGTTAATAAACAGCACAAGCAGGGAGAAAGGTGGCCCTCTCAAAGTCCCCAGCACTGCTTCCCTGACCCTGGCCGGTTGAAGACGTCTACCTGTCACCCCTCTATTTACGAGGACTTGTGCATATGTGTGTGCTCATTCCTGAAGGGCAGGAGGAAAACGCCAGCTGAGCAGCAAGGTAATAGTAGCTGCCCCTGCCCAGAAGGACAGTGGCTGCTGGAAGAGGCCAGGAAGTTAGCCCCGGGCCTTATTTCCCTGCCTGGAACAGACTCAGAAGGCAGGTCAGGACCCCCTCTTCCCAAACTCAGAAACGCCAGTCCATCTAGCAACCCATTCCATTGGGCCAGCCTAGCGGTCAAGGCTCGCGCGGGTGGATCCCCCAGGTCCAGTGAAGGACCTGGGTCGCCTTTGGCCTTGCGGGGAGTCGGGGGCGCTAACGCCTCTGGATTGGTACGCACTTCGCGGGTGCCCAGGGAGTGGACGCCGGCGGGGAGGAGCTTGTCGGCTCCCGGTGTCTCCTGTTTCCACCCGCAACCGACCCGAGACTTAGCGTCTTCCCGGGATAGCCTTCCGAGCCGAACCTCGCCAGCTGGGTGTGCCGGAGAGGGGCAAGAACAGCAAGGCCCTCCCCAAACCCTCGGGCCAGCCCTCGGCTCCCAAGTCTGCCGGCGCTGCTGGCAAAACCCCGCATCTCCTTCAAGACTCGACTCCCGCTGCCTCCCGCCCCTCAAGCCGAGTCCCCATGCCGAAAGAACTCCGAGGGACCCTCGTGTCACAGTTCCAGCTCCTGCCCAGGCTCCCTCTCATCCCTGATTTCTAGCTTCAGAGACGCGAGCCCGGGCGCCTGCCGCCCAGCGATCCCTCCTAGAAAGCCGAGCGGGGCGGAACCGCACGGCTGACCCCTGGAGCTGGTTCCAGCGCTGCCTACCTGGTGCAGCAGAAGCCCGAGATATCCGCGTCCGAGCAGGCCTGGAGCTGGCCTGGAGCTGGCCCGGGCTTCGCCGCGCACCCTTGGTTGGCGCAGGGCGGGCGCGAGCGGCTCGCGGGCCTCTAGGCGGGTGCGGACCGGCGGCCGCGGGCCAGGAGGCAGGGCGGGCGGCCGGGCCCGGTGGCGAGTTATATGGGCGCGGGGAGGGGAGGTGCCGCGGGGGGAGGGGGGCGGCCGCCAGCCTTAGCGCCTTTCGCAGCCCGGCGGCGGGAAGGCAGCGCGGGCACTCAGCCGTGGCGCGAGGAGGGCCGGGCGGCGGGGCCCAGCTGGGGCCTTGATCTTCTACCCGTGCTCCGCCTCCCCAGCTGGCCGGGTCCGAGTCGGGGTCCCGGAGCGCACTCCGCCCCGCCTCTTTCCCGCCGCTGTTTGGCGCGCGTGGCCCCTGCTGAGCCCCGCGGGGGTCGCTGGAGCAGGGCTGCACACAGGTCGGCGCCGGGGCCCTAGGGCTAAGGAGACTGGACTGCGACCTTCGGCAGGTCTGAGGGCGTCAGCCAGGGTGCGCGCGAGCCGCGGTGGGGACATGGTCATGGGGCAGACTCCACTCTTCTGCGTGCTGGATTACCTCCGACGGTCTCCTCTCCCCAACGCCCCGACACTCCATCTCCCACCGCTGCTCCCGCTGCCGTGAGTGTGGTCTCCAAGGGGAGAGAAAAGTGCACCACGCTGGGTAGGGATGCCCCACCTCGTTCTGCACTGGTTGTGGCAGACTGGGGACAGGGTTGAGGGCTGCGACCCCAGGCCGGGGAAGAAGGGGACGCCACCCTCGGTTCGCGTATCCTAGCCACGCAGCTGCGGCTCGACTCCGCAGGCAAACAGGATCCCACAGAGATACTTTGGATATGACCATTCTCTCCCAGCGGGAGCTGTGTCCCACCAACCACAGGGAATGACTCCACTGCACCCTGCTTGGTCCCTGGACGGTCACCGCCTCCAGATCCCGGGCACCGGATTCTATGATTCCGAAATCGTGTAGTGGGTTTACTCGGCAACGCTGGTGCTCATGAGCTTGAAATTGCTCTGGGTTCGCACACAGCTTTGGGTTAATGGGCGACTCCGCTCTGGTCTGAGACACCTGCCGCGGTCGCAGCCGGCTTTTCCTGGGCAAATGAGAGCCTCTAAGGCCCTGATTGGGCTTCTTAGGGACTAGGCTGCAGAACCAGACAGAGGGCGAGTTTGCCTTGCACTGCCTCCGATGCTCATGGGACCCGTTACCTAGCTCTGCACTGATGCCCCTTTCTCATGGTGACCTCCATCCCTTGGGAGGTCCCCGCAATGTAGCCCCTGGCATTGCCAGTGAGCTGGGCTGGTGCAAACAGGTTTCTCCTGCGGTACGGGGACCCCATTTGCCCTGGCCCTGCTGACTTCCATATATAGTTATTGCTCACTTACTGTTTGCAAGGCTTGGTTTAGGAGCTCAAAAACCAATTCTACTCAGGGAGTTGGGTCTGACGCGTTTAGGCACCCCTGGGCGTTCCTTCAAGAGAAGTTGGATACACAGACGTGGGGTTGGGGGTGGGGCGCTAAGAGGTGCGAGAGGGACGCAGGCCGTGGCTCCTCTCTCAGAACACAGAGGATGTCAGGATTTGCGCGACCCAGAAGGCTGCAGAGGCACAGCCTCTGTTGGGACCGGCGGGGACAACTAACGACTTGAGTGAGAGAGGGAGTTGGGAAGGTTTTGTCCCGGAAAGAGGCTCTGGGGTTGCGAGAGGACGAGAAGACGAGACATGGCACTCGGAGCGAGCGTCGGGATAAGCGAGTGCCGGCGCAGGGCCATCTCCGTGCCAAGACAGACGGTGGACTCTGGGTGCGGGCCCTGAAGCATCCTAGTTCCCGCGCATCTAAGCCCAAGTGCGCTTGGAATGAAGTGCGCGCGATCCACACATTCGTTCGGCGGGGTAAGCCTCGAATTCGTTCTGTCCTCGATCTGAAAAGCCCCTGAGCATGAGAAGAAAGTCACGCTGCAGGTAGTTGCTCGACTTAGCAAAAGAAAACAAAGACAGATACTTATTTATACGTTATAAATAAAATAATTGTGGCAGACACTGTTACATATTGAATATATGTACTAATATATAAATATATGTTTACGGAGAGAGAGAGAGAGCCCAGTTACATATTGAATAAATTTGAATTTAGATAAGCCAGTAATTTGTCCCGCGATATTTGGGAACGTGCTTATATTACAAATGATTCGTTGTTTATCTGAAATTTGAATTTAGCCGTGCGTCCTGCATCTTGTCTGCAGCCCCAGCTGTCTGTGATCCGAGGTCTCGCCGACCCGACGTCGATCTCTGGGACCGCGAAGGGATGAGTGGCGGGCGGCGCCTTTAAGGGCCGGGCGGGGCGCGGACTCCTGGCCCCACAATGCC
>NW_026000102.1:6735024-6754372 GCF_001458135.2 Marmota marmota marmota
TTGCGGCGGCGGGCTCCCGCGGGCTGTCGGGCGCGGGTCGGCCCGCGGCGGCCGGCGGCCATGAACTTCTCCGAGGCGTTCAAGCTCTCCAGCCTGCTCTGCAGGTTCTCCCCGGACGGCAAGTACCTGGTGAGCGGCGGCGCGCGCCCTGCGCCCGCGGCGGGAGCCCGGGCGGACGCTGCTCCGGATCCCGGCACCGCGGGCTGAGCGGGGCGGGAACAGGCAGGAGCTCCGGGGTGGGTGCCCCGGATCGGAGGGGTCCTGCACAGGCGCGCAGCCCCGGGCGGGAGGCGTCCTGGGCAGGTGCGCAGCCCCGGGGCGGGAGGCGTCCTGGGCAGGTGCTTCGCATAGGAGGGGTACTCGACGGTGCACAGTCTCAGGCAGCAAGGGTCCTGAGCCGGTGCGCAGCCCTGGACAGAAGGGCCATCTGGGCAAGTGCTTCAGTCTGGAGGTGAACCTGGGCAAGTGTGCAGTTCCAGGCGGGGGGGTGGGGGGGGACTGAGCAGGTGTGCTGGACCCCGAGCTGCAGCTCGGTGTGCAGGTGTGCAACTCCAGGCAGAAGGGATCCTGGGCTGGTTCTCCAGACTAGAAAGGGATCTGGGCAGGTGACTCCATATAGCTGTTTTTGGCTGTCAAAGGCGGATTAGGGATAAAGCTGTGTCTCTTTCACTCACTTGAGAGTCCAGAAGATGTTAGCTGATTGTTACTTTGTCACAAAAGTTGTCTGTTAACTGGTAAATAATATGGCTACTTTGTTGTCAACTCTCCTCCCTGTCCTCACCACATTCAAGTAATGCCCTCAAGGCTAGACTTGAACAGCTCATTCCATGGGTGACAATGCTTAAATTGCAGAGCTACAACTTCAAATTTTGAAATAAAGCAATATGACCAGTGTATATCCTAAGAAGTGGGGAGAATAATTGATATTGGGAAACGATTAAAGAAAAAACATCAGGCCTTAAAGAAAGTGTGCTTCATTTTTTTGTTCACTGCCCTGTATTAACCAACTGATGCTTTCTGATTCTTTTTCAGCTTGCACCTTTGTTAACATTCCTGTTATCTTGCATCTTTATTAACATTTCTGTTGTCTTTGTCTAGACCTTTGAGAATATAACTCCCAAAATGCATGTTTACTTTCTTTATGGAGGTATTATTCTAAATCACATAAAATAGTATTCAGCTACAAAGTACAAAATTTCATTAGCTTAAAGTGGCATCCAGAAACCTTGGTATGTTTTTCAAAGTGCCCCCTCCACAAATTAGGTTTCTTTTTTTTTTAAATCCATTTATGAAAGTTTCATTGATTTATAAGGAGAATGATTATATTTGCTTTTTGGTTTGTGTGCCCTCATCAGAATATTGTGGAACACTTGGTAATAATTTGTTACTGGAATCCTGTTCTTGAAAGCCCAGTTTTAGTATCATGCTATAGATATCAGATGGTGCTTGTGAGTGCCAAAGTTTCCATTTCTTAAGGAATTCATTGTAACTAATCAGAGCTGTGGAAGCTACAGTGTGAGAAAATAAGTACTGTGATGCTGTCTCTTCAAATCTGCAGTCACCACCTTCCCTTTTTCTTTTTTTTTTTCCCCACCAATGAGGCTTTCTTTGTGGAAGTTAATAAAGCTAATAAGTCTAGTTTGACCTTGATAAGTACAGAAATGAAGCAATTAACATTTAAAAATCCAGTCTTGATTTTTAGTCTATAATATATAGTCAGCAGGTGGTTACTCAGAAATTATTTGCATAAATATGGACATAAAGAAATATTTAAGAAACATTTAAGAAAATACATTTAAAACAGACTTTTTGATGTTCAGTGACAGGGACAAGTCACATGTGTTCACTTTTGGTTTGTTCTGGGTTGGCTAGTGGTGCCATGTTTTCACCAACAGCCCTGAGCCCTGGGGTTTTAACTCTTCATAAATTTGAGGAAACTGTCTAGAAGTGACAGTAGGAAAGGCTCTGGTTATTAAGTCACAGAAGAGCTTTTCCCAGTATTCTGTCCCACTTGGGCTTAGTTTTTAGTGTTAACTTAAGAAAGGAGTAAAAGTGCTTTAAGTAGAGTCTTAATAGTCTCACACTTTATACTAGAGCATAGTTTATTTCTTTAATTGTATTTTAATTGCAGATTTATCAGGTGCAGTGATAATTTGACATGTGTAGCATCTAGTGATAAAGTCAGTAGTGGAGCCTAACAATTTAAAACCTTTGTGGGCTGGGATTGTGGCTCAGTGGTAGAGCGCTCATCTAGCACATGTGAGGCCCTGGGTTCAATCCTCAGCACCACATAAAGATAAATAAATAAAATAAAGATATTGTGTCCAACCATAACTAAAAAATAAATATTAAAATAAAATAAAACCTACTTTGTATATTTCAGCTTCAGTCTCTGTATTACTTCCTCTTGTTTTGGGAATGAGCTCTGTGATTGCTGTGCGGCATGAAGCCGCGTAGACATGAGGCTGTGTAGCAAAGCTGTGTAGACATGAAGCTGTGTAACATAAAGCTCATGAGGCAGGGGAAGGAGATGGCGCTGAATGCAGGGCCACGCCGATGCCCCATGCCCCTCCTGTAGAGCAGAAGAGTCCATGCTTGCTCACTTATGTCTTTTAGGCCTCCTGTGTCCAGTACCGGTTAGTCGTCCGGGACGTGAGCACCTTGCAGATCCGTCAGCTGTACACCTGCCTGGACCAGATCCAGCACATAGAGTGGTCGGCAGACTCCCTCTTCATCCTCTGTGCCATGTACAGACGGGGGCTTGTGCAGGTGTGTGTTCTTGTGTTGGGGTCAGACTTAGGAAACCTCCCTGGGAGTGTCGTGTCACCAGTGTTATGTCTTCCAGTTTGGAAAACAGTGGCAGTGCAGCTCAAAGTCAGTTTTCTTTTATAATTATAATGTTCCTCTAATAGTTTAATACTTTAATTTATTTTTTATTTTTCAAATTTTATTTATTTATTTATTTAGTTGTAATTGGACACAATACCTTTATTCCATTCATTAATTTTTTTTGTGGTGCTTAGGATTGAGCCCAGGGCCCCGCGCATGCTAGGCGAGCACTCTACTGCTGAGCCATAATCCCAGCCTCCTTAATACTTTAAAAATGAGTAAACCCTAGAATATTCTTGGTCTCTAAGCAAATATAATTCCAGAAATGGAGGTATTTGCCACTGCAGTCTAATGCTGGGGTGCTGTGTGTTTCAGGCAGTGCTAGATAAGGCAGTGCTTTGTCACATACCCACAGCAGCTCAGTGAGGGCCTGGGAGGGCAACCTGGATACATCGTTTTACAGGATAGCGAGAGAAGATCACCCAGAAGCGAGCTTATGTTGCCATGGGCCTAGAGCCAGTGCTTCCTGAGGGCAGACTCCAGAGCTGTCCTATCTTGATCCAGCGCAGTGGACGGTCCCTGGGAGAAGGCATGCTGGGTGTGCCAGTTGGTCCCTAATGGTGCATCTCTCTCTTTGCAAATCCAGGTCTGGTCTCTGGAGCAGCCAGAGTGGCACTGCAAGATCGACGAGGGCTCTGCAGGGCTGGTGGCCTCGTGCTGGAGCCCAGACGGGCGCCACATTCTGAACACAACAGAATTCCATGTGAGTGTCAGGCCTTGTGAGCCTTGTCAGCTAGTGGGAGCCCACACTCTGCTCCCAAGGGGCCTGGGACTGTCACTGTTGGGCTCTGGAGCAGCATGTCTCTCAAAAGTCCTATCCCAGAAGCACTGGATAACCTTTTAGGTCAATTTTGAAGAAAACACCTTTTTTTCCTTTTATTTGTGACACTAGGTTTTTAACTTAAAATTTTCAAAAGGAAAAGTTATCATCTACAGAGTTCATAAACCTTAAAGAAATGGCTTTATTGTGTATCCCACATTACACATATATTAATTCTGAAACATAATTTATACAGAATCAATTACTTGCCTAGAGTGCATTTGGATGACACTGTTCAACCTAAGACCAAGGTTGTGGCCACTTTGCAGGTGACATTAGAGTAAATGTCGAGATGAGGGGTGGAGGAACACCAGGAACCTCATGGCACGGGGCACCCTGGGACAATACTGAAACTGACCCCAATAGTCAAGCAGACTTCCATTGCCACAGTGAAGAACAACACAGGATGCAGATGTCCCTGGGCAGGAATTGACCCTGTGGTCACCTGTGCCTCAGTCTAGTTGACAAGGGAGGATAGAACACTCTCAGACCTGTGCCACTGGACCCTTCCAGATGCACAACCCTGTAGGAGGGTGTTGCAGAGGGTGAGAGGAGGCTCTGCTTCCTGCGTGTCACTAAGAAGGCTGTGTGGTTCCGCAGGCCACAGAGGACAGCAGATTGCTGTCAAGCCTGGAGTCCTGCTTTCCTCTCCAGGGCCACTCCTCAGCCGGCACTTGGCATTAATCATTTCCTTGCTCTTCTGGGGGGCATCATATGTGTTGCACAGATGTTTGGTTTTTAAATGGCCCTGTGCTTGCTTCACAGATCGCCCAGCGTTGTTTTTAGATTCACCCATGCAGTTCGTTCATTCTTTGTAAGAAAAACCATGCCACAGTCTATTAGCCATTCTGTTTCGGGGCATTTTGGGTTGTCAGAGGCACAGGGCTGTCATGCTGTGGTTCATACCCCCTGTAACATATCCAGAAACCGTGGGAGGGTCCTGCCTGGTCAGCACCGATGTGTTCATCTCTCCGGACGGAGCTTTGCGATCCAGTGGAACTGTGCTGGCCTTCACTCTGGTTTAATTTCATGTCCTTAATTATTGATGAGGTCGAGTACTTTCGTATCTTGTTTTACACACGGTAATTTAGACAAGTGGAGTGTATAGCTGTGTGTGGTATGAGGTATGGACCCATTGTGTTCTCTTCCCTGAGTTATTTACTCTAAATAATTACTTCATCCATCTTCACCGTGGTCTAAGTACTGAATTCCTTTATGCCCTCAGGATCATTTCTGATTTTCAGTCTCTTCCATTGTTGGTCCACTTAAGTGCTTGTGTCCCACTTTAAGTGGTTGAGGTTTCACATTATGTATTTATTTACTTTTATTTTTATTGTTCTGGGGATGGAACACACGGGCTCATATGTGCCAGGCCAGGGCTTTACCTCTGAGCCCCCACCCAACCCTTCGTGCCCTTACATGTTAGTGTGGATGTAGTAAGTAGCCTGTAGTGGACTAGGGGAAAAACGAGGGCTAGAGGTGTGAGTAAGCTGCAGAGCCTTGCCTAGCAGGAGCGAGGCCCTGTGAGAAGACAACGTATTTCATAGGCAGTAAAACCCACCCACTTGATGCTTGCAGTTTGGAGGTTGTTTTGCAGGTAGTCCTGGGTGAGCAGGGCTAAGGACTTCGGCCCCATAGTATGGGACCCCTCATCGCTGTCCCTGTCCTGCCCGTCACCTGCAGCCTCCATCTCTGAGGCTTTGCCTGCTGGAGCCGTCTGCTGCCCAGAGCTCTGGCACCCCCTTGCACCATCCCGTCATGGTGTCCTGTGGCCACCCTCCTGCTGCCGAGTGCTTCTGAACCCTTCTGCATGGCCCCTGTGCCATTGTGGGCTGTCTTCTGATGGAAGTGGCCGTAGAGAGGCCTGTGCCCAGGGCCAGCATGCTTCTTCAGCTGTCAGTGGAGCGGGTAGAGTTGACACAGGTGTATTCTTTCCTTTTCTTTTTTGAGGAACCCGGTGGCTCTCTACCCCTGAGCCACATCCCAAACCCTTTTTATTTTGAAACAGGGTCTTTCTAAGTTGCTGAGGCTGGCCTTGAACTATGATCCTTGAGCTTCATCCTTTCAAGTTGCCAGGGTTACAGGCCAGCACCACTGTGCCCGGCCCCCTAACTTTTTTTCTTACTGGATTTGTGTGTGTGTGTGTGTGTGTTTACTGGGGATAGAACCCAGGGCCTCGTGAGTGCTGCTAAGCTATATCCCTAGCCCTCCTCCTGGAGGTTTCTAAACTTCTTTGTTCCTGGTGGGGTGAAGGCAGAAGCCAGGCTAAGTGCGTTTCCTGCTGGGGCCTCCGTAAGGTGCAGGCGGCAGATGCTGTCTCTGACACCTGCCTGTGCTCCGGGGTGTATAAGTTTCTCGTTGAGTTGTCAAGTCTGCTCTTTGGGGTGGTTTCCACTCCTGCACTCCGGGCCTGGGGCACCTGGCCTGCCACTGGGCAGTCTGCCTCTGGTGAAGACGGTTCCCTGCTCTCCTCATGGGACTCCTGCTCTACTCCACACCACCCTCCCCAGGCCTCAGCGTGGCAGAGGCTCTGGAGGATGAGCCCTGTCCTCAGTGCTCAAGTTCACAAGAGGGCAGTGCCTGCTGTCACTCCTCCACACTGTGTGCAGGCGTCCACGTGCCCGTGGGCTCCCAGACACAGTGGCCTCGGTCTGGTTTTCTTTCTTATTTTTAGGAGGGATGATGTGGAGAAATCGAGTTAGTTGAGTTTTAACCTGATGAACTGAAAGCAGGCAGCATTTTCTGAGTCGCGCTGGCACAGAAACGGGCACACTGCATCCTCAAGTGGCACTTACCCGACTGAGTGCCCTTGGGGCCACATCCTTCGTAGGAGGGCTGTGGAGTGCCACCCGAGTCCTTGTGCCTGGCACTTGCTACACTTCATGCTGCAACAGCCCTCCTTATGCAGCAGAGCAGGTGTGGGACCTGAGGATCAGTGGCTGTCGCGCTGCCCAGTGGGAAGGGCGTGGAGAACCTTTACAGAAACAAGTTATTCTTGTCTGCTCCACAGGGGTGGGGTTATAGAGGGTCAGCATATAATCAGGTGTGGCCGGGCACACGCGTGGAATTTGATGTTACATCCCAGAAGGTCAGATTCCCATCCAGGGCTGTTCCCCTTGGTGCAGGTGTCCTCAGTCCCTTGTTGGGACCTTGTCTTGGCCTTTTGTACCAGCCTGGTCACCTCCAGGGGAGGGAGAGGGGTGGTGGAAACAGCAACAGTGGTCACCTCCCGGCTACCATGTAAGGGGAGAGGAGAGGTGGAGAGCAGCGACAGCAGTGGCCTCCCAGCTACCAGGGGAGGGAGAGGAGAGGTGGGGAGCAGTGACAGTGGTGGCCCCGGAGCTCTTCTGCAGAAGGCACGGCCCTTAACGTTCTCCTCTTGGTAACCAGGGCCCTTAGTGTCCTCTTCTTGGTAACCCCTCAATAGGCTGCAGCTGTCCCGGGGACTTAAGCCAGAACCACCTGACTCCACACAGTGCTCTAGAGGCTGAAAGAGGCTCTTCTGGGTCAAGACTTTTCTCCATCCAGACATTTCTGTGCCTGTCGTAATATGCAAGCCGGGAGAGCTAGCGTTTAGAAACACACCCACTTGACTTGGCTCACTCAGACAATATCATTCCAGAACACAATTCTAAGAACATTAGTAGGAGGACAGTAAACTTTGCATTTGGACACAGTTGTAGAGAAGAGTCCCTGGAAGGATCAGTAGCCTTGTGTCAGTAAATCTTTTCCTGGGACTGGTGATCTGGTTTATGATTCGGGACAGGCTTTCTGAAGATGCTAAGTACGTGCCAATTCCTTTCTCTCTCCCATTTCCCCAATAGCTGCGGATAACTGTCTGGTCCCTGTGTACAAAGTCCGTGTCTTACATCAAGTATCCCAAAGCCTGTCAGCAGGGTGAGTCTGCCACAGCCGCTCCAACTTACTTCTTTGCATCTGTTTGGGGATTTGGGGACTTTCTTCCATGGAATATTTCCAACTTAGAAACTCAGCAGCACACCAGCTCCTAGTGGACCCTCTTCCTGTCCCCACTCAGCCCTTGTATACTTGAAGTGTCTCCCAGGCATGTTCCCATCTTTCTCTGTAAAAGTCAAGGCCCTTTCGCTACCATTTGGGTGACAAGAGGAAGCCAGGCAGACTTCAGATAAAAGTGGAGTTCACAGGAGACCCTGGCCTTCGAGAGAGCAGGTGGTCAGACCCTCCAGCTGGTGCCCGGCAAGGACACGGCTCAGCATCCACATGAATGTCGAGTCACTGGCTCTTCTGGGACTTCTCTGAGCTGGTCACACCCAGGGGCAGGCTAAGGCATGGGGGCCCTCTCCCCATTAAGGCCTCTGGGAGGAGGTGGGCTGCTGGGCAGACGCACCCAGCATGCCGGGCAGGACTAGTGACTGCTGCATCTGTCGAGACAGAGGGAAGTAGTGTTACCCGACTGGACGGTTTGATGGCGTTACTGTTTTTCAGTTGCCATCCTATCAGCAATCTGGGAATTGCATTGGCATGAAAGTGCAATTGTGTGATTATTTTTGATGTGTAGAGTTTGAATGTTAGCAGCTCTGCTGAGGAGGTGCGCACTGCCCGAGTGGAAGTCATAAGTTATTGGAGGTGGTTTCTTTTCTTTTTTCTCTTTTTTAAATTTTTTAGTTGTAGATGGACAAAATACCTCTATTTTATTTATATTTAGGTGCAGCAAAGGGTGGAGCCCAGAGCCTCACACATGCCAGGCAAGCGCTCCACCACTCAGCCCAGCCCCGGCCCTGAAGGTGACCTTTTTATTCACAAAACCTGAAAACTTGGCCTGGGTTCTGTGAGGCGATATAGAACTGGAAAATACAATTTTACATTTTCAACCAAAGTTTTTTTCTAAGTAGTCATCTTTTTTTTTTTTTGAGAGAGAGAATTTTAACATTTATTTTTCTTAGTTCTCGGCAGACACAACATCTTTGTTTGTATGTGGTGCTGAGGATCGAACCCGGGCCGCACGCATGCCAGGCAAGCGGGCCACCGCTTGAGCCACATCCCCAGCCCTCTAAGTAGTCATGTTAAATTTACTTCTTCTAAACTATGAAGTTCAAAAGTAAAAAAAAAGAAATGTACTAAGAACTGACTCTTGACCCGCTGAAGAGGAGCCGCCCAGCAGCTCTCAGACACCGAGTTTTGCCAGTGGTGCTCCCGCTGGTGGGCACCAGGTGCGGGATGTGTCCCGGAGGGCTCCCCACTGGGCACCCCCTTTGCCCTCCGCTTGCTTTTGTCGTCCTCCCTTGAAAACCACTGCTGTCCTTTCTTTGCTTGGCTACTTCCTAATTGGGTCCTCTCCCCTTCCTGGCAGGGGTCACTTTCACCAGGGATGGCCGCTACATGGCCTTGGCAGAGAGGCGGGACTGCAAGGACTATGTGAGCATCTTCGTGTGCAGCGACTGGCAGCTCCTGAGGGTACGGCGCTTCCTCACCCTGGGGGAGCAAGGCGCCCGGAGGTGGGCCCCCCAACACTGCTGCTGGCACTTGCGCTGTGTGGAGGGATTTTAACCACAGGGACAGAATGTAGATATTTTCGTTCATTTGTGCGTCAGAAAATTAAATGCATGAGTGTTAAAAATATTAAGTATACAGAGAAGGCAGCTGGCCGGAAGCATGCACTGCCTCACTTAGGAGCTCTCCATTTGCTCAGGCATTCGAGACCCACCTGGGCAACATGATGGGGCTCCCATCTCAAGAAAATACATGTATAAAAGAAACACTTATTTAGGAAAAGATTGGCAGATTTTCATGTTTTTCCTCTCCCCCTTGGAAGCATTTCGATACAGATACCCAGGACCTGGCAGGGATCGAGTGGGCCCCGAACGGTTGTGTGCTGGCAGTGTGGGATACCTGCTTGGAGGTACGGAGTGTGCCCAGTGACACGTCCTCTTCTAAGAGCGCCCACCTGCTCCTCACCTGGTGCTCTCTGCAGACAGTGAGACAGTGGGCTTGGCCTGGTTGCAGTTGACTGTCGTCAGGTGTATGCCACAGTCTCCCCTTTCCCTGTGCCACTGCGAGATGTAATCCCACTTTACAGGCAGGTGGAGGACACTTCCTCCTGGGCTGCTCCCCGTGGGCTGCAGGAGTCTGCACTGCTGTGTGTTCCCTGGAAAGTGACGCCTGCATGTCTCCTCTGCAGTATAAGATCCTGCTATATTCCCTGGATGGCCGCCTGCTGTCTGCCTACTGTGCTTACGAGTGGTCCCTGGGCATCAAGTCGGTGGCTTGGAGCCCCAGCAGTCAGTTCCTGGCAGTGGGGAGCTACGACGGAAAGGTGGAGACAGGTGGGGTGGGAACCCAGTGAGCGGCCCTGCTTAGCCCCACGGCTCACCTCAGCTATGCTTCTTTCTCCAGGTGCGCCTCCTTAATCATGTGACTTGGAAAATGATCACCGAGTTCGGGCATCCTGCAGCCATCAACAACCCCAAGATAGTAAGTCCGGGTCCTGAGCTGGGGTCTGAACAGTGTTTGGGGAGGGGGAGGAGCTGCTCGCGAATTCTGACCCTGCTGATGTTATTGTCCCCACACCTGCATCTTTCTGTGCCCTGCTGGTTCTGTCAGTGCAGGCTTATATTTCGAGCTGTGCTGCCCACAGGCTCTTCCAGCTACTGCACTTGCACTTCAGGCCTCCTTCCAAGAGGACCCGAGTCTGCCCCTGCCCCTGCCCCTGCATTTGGGCTGGGAGAGCTGGGCACCTCCACAGGGCCTGAGGAGGTCACGTTCCAGGCCCAGGGAGCAGGAAGCACAAAGTCCTCTGATGGAGAGGACTTTTGGTGTCCATTTGTGCAGCAGCAGCAACAAGTGCCCACTGCCTCCTGGCCTCTGGTCTGTGTGGGTGATGGTAGAAGATGAGATAAAAATGCTGGCCTCCCTGTTAGGGCTGCCTGGCCCTGAGGAGGAGAATACGAGTGGCGTGGCCGGCAGGCACAGGGCCAGGCCAGCCAGCCAGCCAGGGACCTTCCTGGAGGTGACATCAAGGTGAATACTGGGAGGAGGTGCAGAGAGGAGCTGCAGGTGCCAGGAATGGGTGATCTCAGGTGAAGGTGCCTCTTGGAGGGAGCGGTGAGGGAGGCTCTGTGAGGGAAGGCCGAGGGAAGGCTGACCATAAGGGCCCAAAGATGTGCCTGTGGCCTCTGCATCTCTCCAGGGCCTCTCACCATGTATGCCTTAAAAACTAAACCAGGTGAACCCTGCACCAGGACCCCCGAGTGTTGGTCAGCTTTCCCTGCTGTGACAGAATGCCTGCAGAAATAGCTTGCAGGTGGGAAGTCACGGCCTCAGGGTTCAGTCCATGTCACCTAGCCCTCTTGCTTTGAGCCTGTGGCTAGGCAAAGCAGAGCTGCTTACCTCGTGGTGGCCAAGAAGCAGAGCAAGAGGGGAAGGCCTGGATCCCAGGTCCCCTTTAAGGCCACGCCCCCAGTGACCTAACTTCCTCCCCTAGGTGCAACCTCCCCTTGTTGCTACAGGCTGAGGACCATCAGCAAATGGGCCTTTGGGGGACTTTAAGATCCAGACTGTAGGCCCGAGCCTGCCACACCCACCACCTCTTCGGGGAGGTTCCTCCGCATGCTGCTTGCTGGCATCTGGTGGTGCCCACTCTCCTTTGCCGTCACCAGGGAAGTGGACGCCCTGCTCACTTCTGCACGGTTGGCTGCAGGAGTGACCGGGTGCTGTCTGAACACAGCTGCACACTGGCTCCTCGCTTCTCAAGGGGCACTTGCCAGCAGGCTCAGGTGGCCCTGGAGAGCCTCCCTCCACAGGTGGAACCGTTACACCACAGCTGCTTGCCCAGCACCCTCGGGCATCCCCATAGCAGCTCCCAGGTCTCAGCCCTGTCCCTCCTACCTGGTGACCCGGTTGTCTTTCAGGTTGTGTATAAGGAAGCGGAAAAGGGCCCACCGCTGGGGCTGGGCCGCCTGTCCTTCCCGCCACCTCTACCACTGGCGGCCCCCCTCTCAGCCTCAGAGAGCAAATGTAAGTAGCAGAGGGCTACTGTCCTCTGCATGGGACACTTTGCTTGTTTTTGTTTTTCTTTTAAAATGAAAAAGATTCCTTTTTGTCCAAATACATTTCAGGTGCTCTTTATTTTTTTAAAAGTCCATTTCCCTTCCTGTGCTGCCTCCAGCCAGCGATGGAGTAAGTGCTGGAGTCTAGTTTGACAGCTGGCTCACTGAGGGCAGGACTTGACATGAAGAGTGAGGTGCCCCAGGGGATCAGAGAGCCTGCAGGGTGCAGTGAGCGGGACTAGCTGGACCCAGCAGGGTGTGGTGACACCTCGGCTGGTCCTGGCCATGCACTGGGAGCAAGGAACCTGTGCTCCAGAGGACACAGGGACCTTAGGGACATGTGGGGATAGCACCTGGCCCTTTGCAGGCGTGGAGGGTAGGAGGGCAGCCTGGCCCCAGGAAGCAGCTCACCGCCACTTGTCCTGCAGCCTCCTGCTGCTGGTTTTATAAAGCTGTCTGCATCTGAAAGCCACAGAAGCAATGAGGTTGAGCTTGACTGAACCAGGATGGGTGGGAAAACAACTGCTGAGGTGTGAGAGCAGTGAGGGCAGCAAGGCTGGGTAGATCCGGAACAAGCCGGATGACATGGTGCCCTGTCGTTTCTTCCTTACCAGACAATGTCCCCAACACTGTATGGGTCTGGGACATCCAGGCCTGGCAGGCAGTGGTGCTACTGTCCCTGGGGGGAGTTCCCCGGCCTCCATGCTCCCTTCTTGCACAGCCCCTCCCGTGCTGTAGCCGACTCAGGCGAGCTCAGCATCTCTCCCTTGTGACGTTCCAGATGAGATCGCCTCTGTGCCAGTTTCCCTGCAGACCCTGAAGCCGGCCACCGACAGAGCGAACCCTAGGATGGGCGTGGGGATGCTGGCTTTCAGTGCTGACAGCTACTTCCTGGCCACAAGGAATGGTCAGTGTGCGCTGGTGTCCACCTGCTGTGCCCCACGCTCCAGGGGTAGAAACCATGGGAAAGGCAAAGCAAGTGAGGGGGCCGTGCGTGGGCTCCGATTGCCTGGCGAGATGCAGTGTCCTGCCGCAGAGGCCCCTCAGGAGTCCAGCTTATCTTTGAGGAGGCAGCAGGCCAGTGAGTCAGCAGCAGTACCTTGGCCTCTGCACACTCCTTCCTCCTTAAGAAAGAACAGGCGCCAGGCGCAGTGGCACGCGCCTTTGATCCCAGCAGCTGGCAAGGCTGAAACAGGATCGAGTTCAAAGCCAACCTCAGCAATCGCTGGGGAGGCTGAGACGGGAGGAGATGAGTTCAATGGCAGCAACGGCGAGGCGCTAAGCAACTCAGACCCTGTCTCGGGATGTGACTCAGTGGTCGAGTGCCCCCGAGTTTAATCCCTGGTATCCCATCCCCCCCCCAAAAATACAAAAAGAAAGAAGAGGGCATAGGGCAGGCAGTCTGCCCTGTAGGCCTGGTTCTTTTTTTTTTTTTTTTTTTTTTTTTGATTAATGATGGCAGCTCTTACAACAAAGCCAAAGAAGAACACTGGTGGGTGGTCTTTGAAGCCTGCGCTTTGCTCTGGAACCCTGGTCCTCTGAAGCAGGCTCAGGAACACTGACCTCTCCAGGGCTTGCTTGCAGAGGGGCCAGGCTACCTAGGGTCAGCAGAGCACAGATGACATGATGCCCTGTCATTTCTTCCTTCGCAGACAATGTCCCCAACACCGTCTGGGTCTGGGAATCCAGAAGCTCAGGCTCCTCGTGGTGCTGGAGCAGCTGGCCCCCGTGCGCTCTTTCCTGTGGGACCCACAGCAGCCTCGGCTGGCCATCTGCACAGGCGGCAGCAAGGTCTACCTGTGGTCCCCGGCGGGCTGCGTGTCGGTGCAGGTGCCTGGGGAGGGTGAGTGCATCCGGTGGGCGTGGAGCTGCAGCCCCTGGGGCAGCTGCCAGGCCCTCTGCTGTGCGGGGGAGCTCCTCCACGTCTTCCAGGAAACTTCAAGGCCTGTGCCCAGTGTGCACACCTGGCAGGACCCACCACTCTAAGCTTCATAGGGTGGATGGTGGCTTTGAGCTCTGCCTGGCTTCACCCATCTGGGGCACCCAGGTCCCTTCTGTTTGCCCGTGGGGTACAGGCTGCCTTCCCCAGGGATCCTCTGGCTCCCTTTTCTAATCCTCTGGCTACCCTTTTCTGTCTCTAGGTGACTTTCCGGTGCTTTCTCTGTGCTGGCATTCAAGTGGGGACTCCTTGGCCCTCCTCAGTAAGGATCACTTCTGTCTCTGTTTCCTGGACACTGAAGGGGGTCCACACACAGCTTTGGAACAACGGGACAGCCATGCGTAGGCCCTGGTGGAACCCTCAGCAGGGACTCCATGTCCCCGATCTGGGAAGGAAGAGGTTCCCCTGTGATGTGCTGGCTCAGTGACTTGACTCAGTGACTTGACTCTGAGTTTTCTGTAGCAAGGGGGTTTTGTAAATATGTGTGGTATAAAGCTGTAATTTTCATTATTTAAAATAAATATTTGCTAATTTATAAAACATTGATGCTTATTTCCTTGAAGTGCCATCACGGCAGGTTTTCCAGGTTAGGCTGAGCTGCTAGTCAATCTCAGGACGTGAAGGACGCTGTGCTGCAGAGCCCACCCCACTGCCATGGCTACTTTGGGTTCTTTTCAGTCACTGGTGGTTTCAGGAGGGCATGGGTGTGCCTGCCCTCTGTGGTAGGGTGTACTCTGGAGTGAGGGGGACAAGCACCTGAGGGCAGGGCTCTCCTGGGTCCCCCTCAAGGGGATGATAGCTGGCAGGCAGCGGCTGGAGCACCAGGGGTGCTGGGAGGGCTGCCCAGCTGCCCGCACTGTGTCTCTTCATGGAGACGTGCCAGGCAGGATCCTGTTCCTGCTCCTGCAGAGCCCGCAGACAGACCTTCAAAGCTGAGGCTGGAGACTCACTGGGGAGCTGCTCCCCTGGCTGGGCACTAATTTTAATGACAATAACCTCAAAAAACAGCAACATCCATTTGGTTCTAAACATCTTTACTACAAGACTGCAAGTGCAGGCTGAAGACCTGGGTGCTTTGAGACAGCCTTCCACTGGAGAGGCCACGTGTCCCGGTCGTGTCCCGGTCGAATCCGTGCCAGCAAGCGTAAAGCCATGACAGAGCTGTAAGTGAGGAGGAGGAGACTGAGGAGCCAGCGCTCAAGTCGCGAGTGCTGCAGCCCCACTAGGCATGGGCTGGGAGACTGATGGCACCTGGAACCTACGGGCTGCAGGAGCCAGGGTGGCAGCGTGTCTCTGGGGATCTAACTCATCCTTGCTTTAAAGTGCATCCTTTAAAGAGCAAACTACCTATTTCCCTTTTAAACACGAACAAAATAACAAAAGCTGAGGATACCTATAGTTGTCAAAATTATGTGCAATTCCTCAACAAATTGTGTTAAATGATTCTCTGTAAACCTTTTTGGGCCTGGGGAAAAAGTATTAACAACTTGGATTAATTTTAGAAAACATACAACTGTAGGTCAATCATATTTACAAAAAACAACTGTCCGCTAGGCTCTGACAAGGTACAGACTGCTGTGACCAGTCTGTAGGCTGCTTTTGTATTTTGCTTAAAAAAATGGATAAAATTTCAAAAATACAAAATTTGACATGAGTGTAAACACATGTGCAAGTGCAGGCACTGGAGATGCCAGGCTCCTCCCCGTACTGAGGTCTACACAGCGAGGCGCGCAGATGCGCCCACAGACTCGAAGCGTGCTGCAGGGGCTGGGCAGGAAACCACAAGAAGCTAATGGGCACTCGAGGGGACACGAACGGCAGCAGCTCAAGGTCAGCTACGTCTCTCTGCCCCTCTCTGTAGCTCACTAAGGAATTCACTGGACCATGCTAATAACACTCAGATCCCCAAAGGTGGCCACCCCGGTCCTCCCTCCAGTAGCAGCGGGCTGGCTTGAGGTCTCCCGCGTTCCCGAGTCCCACTCAACAAGGCTTTCCTTGGGGATGGCTCCACGCTGAGCTGTCTAGAAGCCAATCTTGCCTCTGGTCATGGAATAACCCAGCTTGGCCTCGTTGTTGATGAAGGACATCAATCCCACGTAGGTCTCGATGAGCAGGGGCCGCTCCAAGACCAGCACACCGCTTGCTTGTCCTGACAGAGGACTCTCTTTCTGGGCTTTTTTGACAGCTTGGATTAACAGAGCCTTGAAGCTTTCCAACTTCAAAGAGAAAAAAACAGGGAGCTTCAAGCAACAAAAGAGTGATCTGTTAAATGGAAAAATCGGCATTTTGAGACATTTAACTCTCTCAAAACACACACACACAGGCAATGAGATGTTCTAAAACACGTCTTTAAGTGATTTCATTTTGAGAATATCGCAGTACTTATACAACCAGTACGCAGGTCACTCGGGTGCAGGCGTGGTACACTGCTTCACTGCACACTGTAGGGAGAAGCACCCTCTAAATGCTGATCAGAGAAAAACAGGCACGTAAGCCAGTCCTGGGTACTGCTGCCCGGCACCGCGTCCTGGACCGAGGGCGGTGATGCCATGTTTGCAGCTGTCTGCCCCAGTGCCCACCACTGCTGTGTGAGCAGGCTGCTGTGGCACAACGTGACTCTGTGGTGTGTGCCTTTTTCTTTGTTGAGCCCCTCAGGGCCCTCACTTGACAAGACTCCTCTCGGCCACTTCTTGGGAGTCCCTCCACAGCCCTCAGCGTGGCTCTCTGATGGGCGTGACACCTGCCATTGTGCTCGTGGGTTTAGACATCAGCCTTTCCTCCCGACAGGACTGTGGAGGGGGGCAAGTGTTTTGCCACAGAGGCCCACTTCATCCTAGGCAGGCTCCCAGGTGCAAGGCACCCAACCCATCTCTGCTCCAAACCTGGCCTGAGGCCCAGGGAGCACCCACACTAAGTGTCTTCAACATGGCGGGCCGGCTGCTACTCCCTACCGTGTGTCTGGGCTGTTCTCCAAGAGAATCAGCAGCAGCAAGGGGCCATGTTACAGACCAGCAGTCATACAGGGCTCCTCACACACAAACGAAATAATTTTTTTTTTCCCAGTAATGGGAAAGGAACCCAGGGCGTTCTGCCACTGAGCTCCATTCTTGGGCCTTTTCGTTTTATTTTGAGACAGAGTCCTGCTAAGTAGCCCAGGCTGGCATTAAACTTGCAATCTTCCTGCCTCAGATTCCAGAATCACTAGGATTACAAGTGGGCACCAAAGTGCATAGCTTAACCAGAATAAAATTTTTAAAATATTTTTTTTTAGTTGCAGTTGGACACAACACCTTTATTTATTTATTTTTTATGTGGTGCTGAGGATCGAACCCAGGGCTGCGCAGTGCTAGGTGAGCGCTCCACTGCTGAGCCCCAGCCCCAGCCCTAACCAAAAACTTTTTATTTCCTCATGGTCAGCAGGCATTCCTCCAGCTCTCACCCCGGCCTGTGGCCACAGACCTCTCACCACTGCTGGACACGACAGCTGCAGTGGCTGCTGACCACCTGCTCACCTGGCACAGGGAAGCCGTCTTTTCATCCACACCAGCCATTGGGTGCTCTATGAAAGTGGCGTAGGGCACGTTCGTGGACCAGGGGTTCCATCTGTTTATGAAAGAAGGACGACTCTGCTTGTCCCACTGGATGCGAATCCCAAAGCCTTCTCGCCTGACACAGGAGAACAAACAGCCATCTTCAACACCACAGACAGGAGGCTCCCGCACCCGTCAGAGACGAAAAGCAGCAGTTCATGTAGCTCTGTATCCCCAGGAAGACCCGAGACACTTCCCAACCCAAAGTGGCTTTGAGTGTCACTGTTACCCGGGCTGGCCTTGAACTCATGATCCTCCCTCCTCAGACTCCCAAGTAGCTGGGGATTATAGATGTACACCACCATGCCCAGCTTTTTGGCTTAAGGACTTTTAAATATGACAAGTTAAATATATTGTCTTGTTTATCTAAACTTTATCTTTACTTATGCATTAAAAATTAATAGAAATACATCACAGATAGCCTAGCCCGTGATTAATGTTCATAACTTTGCTGTTTCTTTACTGTATTATTAAATGCTGGCTAAAATTTTTAATCATGTTGGCTCACTGAATTCTCCATTCAAATCTCTACATCAAACTCTAAATTGTAGCTGGGTGCAAAATAAAACCTCTGAATTTTACAGTTTAGGTTTTTTCCTATTAAAGATGATCAATTCTTTTTTAAAAATATTTTTTAGTTGTAGTTGACACAATATATTTTATTTATTTATTTTTATGTGGTGCTGACGATCGAACTCAGGGTCTCACACATGCTAGGCGAGTGCTCTACCGCTGAGCCAGCACCCCTGCCCCAAGATGATCAGTTCTTGAAAGTTGAGCAATAGATATTTTTTTTCCTCTTTTCTTTTTCTTTTTTGGTGGTATTGGGGACTAAACCCAGGGGTGGTCTACCACTGACCTACATCCCTGGCCCTTTTTTTGTTTTTAACTTTTTACTCTGAGATAGGGTCTCACTAAGTTGCCTAAGCTGTCCTCAAACTCACAATCCTCCTATCTCAGCCTCCAAAGTGGCTGGGATAATAGGTGTGTGCCTCTGTGCTTGGCTACCCCCAGATATTTGCAAATATATCCACCCTTAGTAATATCTATAAATTAAATTGGCACTCTTAAAAAAAATCAACCAACAAAATCACTGGGCTTGAACATGTAATCTTTCCTTGGATGGAGATAAAATGCCCTGAGGAACATCCAAGTTCACTTTTGACAGTGGCTCTGCTGGGATGTATCTGAAACCCAGTTAAACCACTTCCACTGCAAGCCTAAAAGGTGTCTTTCATGCCAAAATCCCTCTCAGTAAGCACTCCACTCCCAGAAAGTCACTTGCTTCTATTTTAAGGATCTTTCTATCCATCCTTCAGGCTGAGATCATTAGCTTACACAGAACAGCAGACACAGGACTACCACCTAGGGGTTTAAAAGAGCTGAGTTCTAAGGTCACAATGGTCCCAACGGCAAGATAAGGGCTTCTTTGAATGCACTCACTTGTTGAGAGACTTGGGGGGAAACTGGAACTCTCCGTGGGAGATGGTGTCCACTGCACTGAGTGCCACCCTGACCACCTGCTGGCACTGAAGGCTGATGAAGTCGTACTTACAGATGAGCAACGACTGGTCAGTGACCAACACCAGACGCTCTTTTTCGTTGTTCCAGTGGTCCACCCTAGAGGTGAAGACAAGTCACCTGTTCCCACCCTCTTGAGCAAACACGGCCCTGGTCTTCTCAGGGGGGTGTTCCAGTGGTTCGCAGGGCCTGGTCACGGGAAGTTCCCCCCCAACACCGGAGGCTCGCTTACTCGGTCAGCAGCCACACCCCCTGGATCTCGCCGTCCTCCACGGGCCGGACAACGGCGCGGATCTCTTCCACGGCCTGCTCGATGGTGCCGGGCTGGACGCGGCCGGGGCAGAGGTCACTCTGGGCAGGCGCTCTCCTCTCCTCCTGTCCCTCCTGCTTCCCAGGGCCTGGTCCTCCTCCCCAGCCTCCCAGACCCTCCCGCGGTCCCAGCTTCCTCCCGTGCCCTCCCCGTCCGTGCCCGACCCTCCTCCCCAGCCCTCCCGCTGCCCTCCCCGTGCCCGACCCTCCTCCCCTGTCCTCCCACTGCCCTCCCCGTGCCCAACCATCCTCCCCT
>NW_026000102.1:6754690-6762846 GCF_001458135.2 Marmota marmota marmota
CGGCCACAGCGTCTGGCGCAGTGGCGTGCCCACCCCTGCCCGGGCCCCGCCCGCGCTGCCCGGCCCCACGTCCTCGCCGGCCGCCAGCAGGGCCGTGGGGCTCGTGCCCGCGGAGTCCACCGAGTCCCGCGAGCTGCAGCATCGCCACTCCGGGCCGGGACCCTACCCCGAAGCCGCCGCCTTAGGGCCACCGCCCGCAGCCGTCAGCGCTGCCCCGCCCTTTAGTCGCGATTGGCTGAGAGCCGCCGGACCCGCCCCAGTCTCCGCCCCTAAAGCGCCCGCCTCCCCCTTGGGATTGGCTCTTTCCCAGCCGTCCTCCGCGATTGGCTCCGGCCCTCCGCTGTTCACATTCCCTCCCACCCCCTAGCCGCACCGGAAGCAGCTGTGGCTCGCAGACCCACTTCCTGTTTACGGAACTGAAAACGGACCACACCGAGCGTGTTGCCAGGGAGACGCGGGCGTCGGGGGAGGAGGAAGGGGAGGGCCGCGGGAAGGAGGAGCCAGGAACTCTCGGAACCGGGACCTCCTAGTGCTGGGGCTCCATGAGCGGGGTGTGCGCACTCGCCCATTTGAGTAACGCCCCTTCCGCCTTGGCGGGAGTGGCTGCTGTACGTACGCGCCTGTGCGCTTGGGCCGTGTGAGTACGTCGGGCGTGTGCGTAGCCAAGTGCGTGTGAACGTTAGGTGTGTGCACGTCAGGTGTCCGCACCTGGCGGAAGGCTGCGCGGTGGTGAAGGGTTTGCCTGGATCCAGCGGTCCTCGGGGCGGGACCGCAGATTCCCTGCAGAACTCTGCCAGGGCCTGAAACTGGAGCTCCCCAGGAACTGTGGGGCCCAGCGGGGTGCTGAATTCAGGCACCCTTCGCGTCCTCATAGGGACCTTAGGAAGCAGGCAGAAGATGATACTTGAGGCACAGGATCAGCCACCTGCCAGTGTCACACCACCAAGGGTCAGGCTGGGCATGCTTCTGACCTGCTCTTGTCCCGAGGGTCACTATACGGTTGTCTGTCCTCCCCCAGCCCAGCGATCTGCCCAGGAGCTGCACACTGCCCTGGATTCTGCTATCCCTTCGGGAGACTCAGCCCATCCCAGTGTCACCCTCCTTGGCACTATCTTCACAGGCTTCTGGTCCCTCTGACCACTGCCCTGTCATGTCCCTGTTGCCCCCCCACCCCCCACCCACACACACACATGAGACTCTTGTCAACTCCGTGTGCTCACCTCCCCGGGAAATGTTCCGCCATTCACCAGGACTTGCTTTGTTCATGTTCTTGGCTCATGTAGGTCACTCGCTGTGCCCTGGGTCATCGTGCTGTGTGTGCTGCCATGTTGGGAGTCTCTGGAGCTAGCCCCTCTTCTCTGGGTCTTCATGACCGCTTTCAGAGTTCTTTACCTTTCATGACAGCGCAGGGATGTAAATGCTATTGTGCCTGCTGCAGACCTGTAAACAGGTCTAGGTCTGGAGAGTTTCCGGAACTGTCTGAGGTTGCACAACCAGCACAACTGTGCCGACCAGCAGCGACCCTCCTGGCTTGTGTAAAATGCAAGGGCTGGTGAGACCTTCATCCCCAAGATCTCCCAGAGCAGGGGTTCGCAGGGGACCACACTTAAGAGCTGCTCACAAGAGGTCAGCATTGATAGAAGCAGGAGACACCAGAATACTTTGCTTCCTGAAAAACTCAAGATTTTGAAGTGGGCAAAGTGAGTGTGCAAATATATGATGGCATGTTGCTAGCACCATGGGCCTGTGGAGTTGGGGCTGAAGTTCAGCTAGCTGCTACACCTTCAGTGGACCAGGGGCAGGTCATACCCCCACCCCTGCTGTGGGCCCTGCCCTTTGGAGGAGGAAGCCCCTCCTCTCTGGCAGTGGAGCCCCTGCCCAGCCCTTGTTGGGGAGCAGCCTGAGCCTTTGGGCTAGAAGAGCAGTGTCCCTTTCATCCTAGAGATGGTGGTGCAGAGCTAGCCCTCGGTGGCAGCTGGCAGGTGGACTTGGAGCCAGAGCTTCTGGGTTTGAATCCTAGCTCCCTGGCTTCTGTCCACATGGACTTGGCCATGTGAGCTCTCTGTGCTTGGTTTCTGTGTCAAGTGGGATATCCTAGGATGTTTCCGGTGGCCTGTTGAGCCCTGGCCTGGCTCAGCAGCGGTGGTCCACTAACCTCAAAGCATCTGGAGAGATGGCAAAACTGCTTCTGCTCTCTCCACCTGTGTATGGGGTTGGGGGCACATTACCAAGAACACTAGTCCCAGAGGTCGTCACTGTCATATCAACAAAGGACTAAGCTAGGACTTTCCCCTGGGCTTGTGAGAACCCGAGTCTGAGCAGCAGCAGAGCCCCCACCACTTGCCTCTGTGCCAGTGGCTCCCAGGAGGGGTGGCAGGGAGGGTGTTCCTGCCTCACCTGATCCACGTGCCACCAACTTCCAGAGCCACCATCAAACATGGTGAGCAGGAGGGGCAGTCCCCTTCTTGGACAGCAGGACTGGTTATAGGCCTGGTTAGGGTCTCCTGGCAGAGCATGGCAGCTGGGGCTCCTAGGAGGAGCACTGAAGGAGGGAGGGTGACAGTGAACACATTAGCCAATCCCCAAACACCAATGCAGAATGTTGTCCCTGATATGAGGAGGCTGGTTCATACCGGGGTTGGGGGGCATGGGAGGATTAGACGAACTCTAGATAGGGCAGAGAGGTGGGAGGGGGGCCTGGGGGTAGGAAAGACAGTGGGATGAGATGGACATCATTACCCTAACTAAGTACATGTATGAAGACACGAATGGTGTGAATAAACTTTGTGTACAACCAGAGACATGAAAACTTGTGCTCTATGTGTGTAATATGAGTTGTAATGCATTCTGCTGTCATATATAACAAATTAGAATTTTTTAAAAAAGTGAACAGCAGTTACCATGGGTGCTCTGGGGGACTTGGGAAATGTCTGGAGGGAGACCAAGCAGTAGAAAGAGGGCAAAACTGCTTCTGCTCTCTCCACCTGTGTATGGGGTTGGGGGTCCCCGGTGGAGCCACTGTGGGAGGGGTGCAGTGGAGCCTGGCAGAGCCTGTGGTCTGAATGCCACCTCATTCCACACCCATGCTGCCCTCGAACCTGTTACGTACCCTTCCTGATTCCCTGTCCTCACCCAGAAGGCAAGGTAGGCAAAGCCTGGGTGGGTGCCATCGCTGCTGTGAGGCCTGCGTCAGCAGTGTGCATGGAAGGCCCCTGGCTCCACTCAGCACGTCCAGTGCCCTGCGCAGCCAGCTCAGAGAGCTCGGCAGCATCTGTGGAATGACAGTGACAGCTCGGAGATGGAGAACCGGAGATCCTGGGGTCAGGACTGGCTTAGGGCAGGAGGACAGTCCCCACCACTGGGGACCTGCAGGTGAGCAGGCTACCTAGAATAGTGCACAGGCACTGGCAGCAGACACCAGGTGCTCAGGTCAGAGGGGAAAGATGACTCCAGGGAGAGCCATGCGAGTGTCTCTAAGCCTGGGTCCCCACAGGGTGCACCAGTGTGCCACACCATGTTCTCCAGAGCAGGATCCCAGAGCCAGTGAGCGAGGGAGGGAGACGCTGCCTCTCCCCAAAAGGCTTCCTTGGGACATGACCCTGGGAAATGGCTTGGGTTGGGCAGCAGGATGAATAGGAGACCCCCTCAGAGAAGTACTGCCCTGGGGGAGCTTGAGGTCAGGTGTCCAGTCAGGATCAGGGAGAGGGCAAGGGAGAGCACTGAGGGATGAAGAGCAAAGCCTGGAGGGAGCTGAGCGCTGGGAGGCACGACAGCCCTGATGGCCTGATGGCCGGGACACAGTGGTCTGGAACTGGTTCTGCAGAGAGGACAGTTCTGGGTGGTGGCAGATATCTAGGTATGGACGTGGGGCTGGTGCCCCAGTGAGGAGGATACAGATCTGTGGGCGCCTGAGCCCAGGACAGTGCAGAGGCCCGGTGCCGGCAGGAGCAGTCAAGGTGATGGGGGTGCCTAGCCTTCTGTGGCCATAGGGCGTGACCTGGACATACATCAACTTGAAAAATGCATTCAGACCATAAACAAGTAGCGTTCCATGATGTACAATAGCCACCAACAAAGCCACAAGCCGCTTGTTTAAGACAGCAGAAATTTACTCTCTCGTAGCTCCAGAGACGGCAAGTCCCATGTTGAGGTGTGGGCAGGGCTGCTCTCCCTCTGAAGCCCCTGGGAAGTGCTTTCCTTGCTCTTCCAGCCTCTGGCATTGCTGTGACCCTCCGTGCTCCCTGGCTTGTGGCCACCTCCCGGCCTCTGTCCTGTTTTCACGGCCATCTTCTCCCAGGTGACCCTTCTTCACGTGCACCACTCACGCTAGATCAGGGCCCGCCCTAGTGACCTCATCTTAGCTGGATCACCCACAAGAGCCCTGCTCCCCAATAAGTCCATATGCGCTGCTGGCAGCAGGTGGATCGTTCCTGTGTGTGAGGAAGGTCGCTGTACCTGCACCTGTCAGAGTGGGAGGGAGATAGCTGTGACTGGCCTCCAGGTGGGGGGCCTTGAGAGGCCATTCCCATATCCACCAGGAGGTGGCAGCGCAGGCAAACAGAGGCAGAGTTCCACAGCTGGGGTGGATCTGCATCCTAGACAAAGTCATTATTTATCTTAGTTCCTGAAGAAGACTCAAAACCTCAGCTTGGAAGAGGAGATTCTTATCTTAATGTCCAGATGTTGTGATTCACCATTTCACAAAATCAAGGAGTCCCACTCTTTTGGTGTGTGTGTGGCGGAGGGAGACAGTGCTGGGGATTGAACCCAGGCCTCAAGACTCAAGCATGCTAGGCAAGTACCCTACCACTGAGCTATATCCCCAGCTTAGCCCCACCTTTGACACTTGACTGAGGGACGTGGGAGCCCAGGGTGGGCCCTCAGAGCTGCTGGGATTCTGCAGGTGTTGGCAACAACTCCTCTGGCATGGGGGTCAGCATGCAACTTAGAGATAGTGGCATGCAGGGCCCATGGCCAGCCCCCTTCCAGTGACAACTGCATATTAAGCCAGTTCTCCAGTCTCTCTCAGCCTTTCCCCACTCTGTGGAACCAGGGCTCTGACTTGGCTGTTGTTGTGAGCTCTGCCCTTAACAGGTGCCTCTGGTGACCATGACAGGAGGAGGCTGAGGATGGGATGCACCTGGCTGTGGCCCCAAGAAATGCATGGCCTTCATGTGCAAAGTGCATTCAGCAAGAGAGCTGTGCCCAGAAGTGGCCCCAGAGAAGCCTCTGCCTGCCCCATATGTGGTGATGCTGAGACTGCCCAGCCCAGGGGCCCAGGGCAGGTGGCCCTCTGGGGCCATCTCCTGTCCAGGACAGGGCTCCCTGAGGACAGATGCTCTTTGCTTCCTCTGCAGCTTCTGCTGGTTTCCTGTGGATGACCTCAAGCTGGGGGCTGAACCCACAGACCTGGTTCTAGAGGCCGGAAGCCCCAGACCAGGGTGTGGGCAGGGCTGCTTCCTGCTGAGGGCTGTGAGGACAGCCTGCTTCTGGCCTCTCCCCAGCTCCTCCTGGCTCCTGCGTCCTTCTCGACTCACCACACCAGCGCAGCTCCCACCATCACACAGCCGTCCCCTCTTTGAGGTTTCCTCCCTTCTCTTGTGAGGACACTTGTCACTGGATGTAGGCCCTCTGATACAATCTAGGGTGATCTCATCCTGAGATGCAAAGACCCCTTTCCCAGATAGGTCAGACTTGCAGATCTGGAGGTAAGGCTGTGGCTGGTCTTCTGGGGGCCTCAACTCAATCCCTACACACTGTCTTCCCAATGCCTGGCCCTGCTGCATGAATGTGCAGGTTGGCAGGCAATCCAAACACCCACTGTGCCCGGACCTCACTCCATCCTTGCCACTGCCCCGTGGTAAAGGGGTGAGGGCCAGGCCCGTGTGGTCAGGTGCCATGTAGCCACTGGACAGCAGCTGTGCTCCCTGCAAAACCCCACAGGCAAAGTGATCCCAAAACGGGGCTGGAGCCAGCTTCCAAAGTGGCTCTGTGTTCCCACTTCACCCCAAGCGTGCTGAGGCACAGAAATGGCCAGGTGGGCCCCACCAGAGGGACCCAGATCCAGGCCCAGTACTGCAGAGTCCCATTCCCTCCCCCATGCTAGGGCCACGTCCCATGACCCCTGTGAGCTCAACAGGGACGAGCCCTTCCATTTTAATTTCTCTTCTGCAGCAGATCAGAGGGTCAGAAGTCTCTTGAGCCTCAGAGACTGTGGGCTTCCACGGAATTGCTCAGTACTGGGGACAGAACTTTAGGTGTGAGGCTTTGCTCTCTAGAGAACTTCCTCACCTGGCTTTTGACATCACTAGTGGGGGTCTTTGCAGCACTGGGGGATGCATGGTCACTAGTACTGGGCTGGAAGGCAGATGGTCACTTTGCATCCGAGGACCTGAAGGCGCCTTTGGCAGGTGCTTCTACCTGTCAAGAGGAGCTGGGTAAGGTTCAGACAGGACGCCAGGTTGTTTTCTTGGGTTGGCGGAGACATCGGTTCCGGCAGCTGTGGAGGATGTTTTGAGTTTCTCTGTGGGATTCTCTTTCAACTCCTGAAGGATCCTGTCAGACTCGGGATGGGGCGGCTGGCGGGTCCGGCTCTGGGAAAGTAGGGGGGCAGTTTGCTTTGGAATTTCGCTCCAAGAATCATCAGCCAAGGGGTGGTTTGATGCTTCTCCCTCCCCGCAGTATTTTTCCTTGGGCCAAATGCTATTTTTATTATTTCCAACAGAAAAACACATCACACAGAAGTGACGTCAACAGCGTCTCCAGGAAGGCTGCAGTGACACTTCTCCAGCTGAAGAAACAGGGGGTTGTCCCCACCATGTGCCTGTTGCAGTGGGTCTCCAAACCAGACCCACTCTGTGGGCAACCAGTGAGCAGCCCCAGGTGTGGTGACCAGGTGGATGAAGAAGGGGAGGGCTGAGGCCTCTGGCCAGGGAGGTGTGTGCTGCTGAGTCCTATTCTGAGCCTGGGCATGTGTGCCATACATTTGGGGTCAGATACCCCACAAACCCTCAGGATTGTAAGGAGCGAATCCCACTGGTACCTTGTAAATGGAGTGAGCAAATTCTAAGGTGGAATCCAGACATTTGGCTGCAGTTTTGCTAAAGACTTTCGGGATGCGGTTTGTCCGGGAATCCAGACTCGAGCTGAGCCACCAGGCAGATCTTGAGCTGCAGGGGTGACCCTGTGGGATTCTGGGGCATGGGGACAGGCGGGTTTCAATACCCCTGCTCTCCGCAGGGGCAGTGCCCACTGTTCCGGCACTACCCTCCCTGCTTCCTTTGATCACGCTGCCTTTCCCGAAGTGTGGGTGTGGTGCACACGTCCGTCCTTCCTAGAGTGCACAGGAAGGCAATTGCAATTCAGTCTCGAGGCAGCCGGAAAGACCTGGATAAAGAGATTCCAAAATCCATGTGGAAGTGTGACGGACAAGAATCACCAGCATAACTTGGGAAAAGCCACAGCAAGGGGGCCATTCTCACCAGGCAGTCACGTAAAGCCAGCATCCATAAGCTGTCACGAAAATCACAACGGTCTCTCACTCTGGTGACACGAGGTACACCCTTAAGACTTTGAGATCGGAATAAGGATCAGTGGGAATGCCCAGAAGTAGATTCTATTTGTGGATAGACAGGAGAGAAGATGCTGACCTGCAATGGTGTCTGGCCTGGTCAGAGTCTCTTGAGAGCTGACAGCAGGGTGAATTCCATGAGATAAACACGGGCAAAAATTCAGTAAGTAAAAAAGAATAAATATCAGTGAACTTTCTGAGTTAAGTGCCTATTTCTGAGCAATAGAGGCAACATTTGAGCACATACAGTTAGAAACTATAGTCAGACAGCACCATTAACTATATGAAAACCATCCCTTCAAGAGGCTAAAGCAGGAGGGTCAAAAGTTAGAGGAGAGTTTAGGCAACTGAGCAAGTCCTGTCTCAAAAAAATAAAGGGGGGCTGGGGATGTAGCTCAGCGGTAGAGCACTTGCCTAGCCCTTGTGGGGACCTGGGTTCCATCTCCAGAACCACACATGCACGCGCGAGCGCGCGGACACACACACGTGCACCAAAAAAAAAAAAAAAAAAAAAAGGTCAAAAAGCAAATACCAGCTGCCAAAGGTCATGGGAAAGTGTTTGAAATGTCCATTGATGTCCCAGATC
>NW_026000102.1:6764195-6779019 GCF_001458135.2 Marmota marmota marmota
AAAAAAAAAAAAAAAAAAAAAAAAAAAAAAAGTCACTCCAGGCTGGGAAAGTGTTTGAAATGATCTTGTGTCCCATGAACTGTCACTTTATTGTGAAGAAGAGCCAAGTCTTGAGACTGTTTTCTGCGTTTTGTTTAGTTTGATTGCTATGAACTTTATTGTGAGTTAAATCTGTTTAAAAGGGTCTCATAGCCAGGTATGGTTGGGCATACCTGTAATCTCAGCAGCTTGGGAGGCTGAGACAGGAGAATCAGCAACTCACCGAGGCCCTTAGCAACTTACCAAGACCCTATCTCAAAAAATGAAAAGGGCTGGGGATGTGGCTCACTGGTTGAGAGCCCCTGGGTTCAAACCCCGGTACCAAAATAAGAATAAATAATAAAAAATAAGTGTCTTAGACACCTGTGTGCAGTCTGACTTTTAAGATATGAACTCCAGGTACCTTCATTAGTCTGTTGTCATGTCAGTCATGTGAGGGAAGACGCACCTGAGAATTTTGGCTGCTGGATGTTTGATGGTTGCCTATGCCCTCTGTGCCAGGCTGGGCAGAGGAGCCAGGATCTGGGTAAAGGGTATGAGATTTAGGGAAAGAACAGCACTGGGCCTTCCTTCTGCACCTGTCTTGTTTGGAGAAGTGAGCTCTAGGCTGGGGGTTCACCAGTCCACCTCTGTGCCTGAGGAGGGCTCCGCCTGGGGACAGTGGGCAGACCCCAGCCACGGGTGCCTTGGGAGCAGGTGACAGCAGGTGTCCTGAACCAGGGACTCCCAGTAGGAAGCACCTGTCCTTTCTTTCCTGACGCCTGCTGGGGACTGTCCACCTGACAGCTGATGAGAGTGGACAGAGGCAGAATCACAGTGAGGTCAAGAAAGCTTCGCTGCAGTAGCTCTTTCACTCTGGGAGGGGAGGGCTAGGAATTCATGCAGGGGGTGGTTGGGGCTTTGTAAAATTGACAAAAAACTTCTTTTTATGACTCTGCTTCAAGAGAGTCTCTGAATTTTATGTTGTAAGCCCCATAAAACCTGGATCCTGCCCTGCCCAGAGATCTCCTTCTAACCCAGAATCTGTCCACATTCTTTCCTTCTTCCTCAGATAAGCTGGAGACACGTCTGAGGCGGTGAGTCATCTCTGCCCTGGGGGCAGGGTGCAATTCAGAGAGCATCCCTGAACTTTTCCAAGGTGCTAATCTGTCCACTCACACACCCTTACTGGCCATCCCTTTGTGCCAAGCCAGCTCCAGAGAGAGGATGAGATGCAAAGTTGGGAAAAATAGCTGGGTGTGGTGGCACACGTCTGTAATCTCAGTGACTCTGGAGGCTGAGGCAAGAGAGTCCTAAGTTCGAGGCCAGCCTTGGCCATTTAGCAAGACCCTTTCTTACAATGAAAAGGCCTGGGGATGCAGCTCAGTTGAAGAGTGGCCCTGGGTTCAATCCCTAGTACCCCTCCCCTCAAACAAGGTGGAAAAAAAATGGATGGTCCTATTGCACTGTTCCAAAGTTAGAGAGACACTCAACTAACTTGTGTCTATACCCACAGGATGGGGCGGGGTGCTGAGGTGGGCACTGGGGAGGTTTTCCTGAAGGCAGACCCTGGTCTATGTGAGGGTAGATCAGGAGGAAACGGTTCCTGAGCTGGGGCATGGGCCAACCAGGCTTGGGACAGCTGCTACTACCGAGATCCCAGGGAGGGGTGGGAGGAGGGGTGAGATGGAGGGCAGGATGGGGCAGAATGGGTCCTGTTTGGAGGATCAGCAAGCAGAGCTGCCAACCCGTATTTGAGATCCAGAGTCCAGTGAACTGCCTGCCATCTATTCTGTGCCTTCAGTATTTTTTTCTGACTTTCAGGCAGCAGAGCGTGGGGCTGGCAAATGTCCTGGGAGCCAGACCCCCATGATCCCAGCGTTCAGTTCCCAGACCCGCAGCCAGAAGCCAGGGGCAGGGCTGCCTCCTCCTTTCCTTTGACCTGAGGTTCCTCAAGTGTAGAGCAGGAGTTACTGCTGGGCTGACCTGACAGATGTGCCCCTCCAGGTGGTGGGAAGGGCTCAGATTCTGTGTGTGTGTGTGTGTGTGTGTGTATGCACGCGTGCCTGTGTCTCCATTGCTTCTGGACAGCTGTGATTCTCCATCTTCCAAGCCCCTTCAGGGGCTCTCTTCAGAGCTGGCTGTTAGGGGAGGGGGATTCTGGAGCCTTCAGGGTTCCTCTTACTCAGACCACCGGGGGTGTGGGAGGAGGAAGGTCTCAGATGCACATCTCCAGCTGGGACTGGCACATTGGCCCTCACACACCTGGGTGTGACACTCACTCTCGGCTCCACCAGATCCTGTCCAGACTGGACCTCCCCAGGCTATTCAAAACCCGCTGGGAGAGGCTGGCCCTCACTAACCCCAGGACCTCCGAGTTCAACCCTTGGGACAGCTGGTCCTTGCACTGGAGTCGGTCACTTCCAAACCAAAACCGGGGGTAAAAGAAGAAAAGCAGATCAGGAAGGGCTCTGTCCTCGGCGGTGCCTCTGGGTCCTCGGCCGCCACCTCCAAGAGCACTCTGCACAGAAACACGAATGAAGATGCGTGGAAGTGGTTGACCAACAATGTAGGAGGTACCCGGGGGGGCTGCAGAGGCTGCCCACCCAATCCCCAAGTTCTTCCCCAAGCAGGACCAGCATGGATGAGATGCCAGGGCTGGATGGAGGGTCCACGAGGAAGACAAACTGAGGCTGCTTTCCCTGGGAATCTTGAGAAGGAAGGGGAGGCTGAGGGCTGTCCCCGGAGTCCGGGGTCTGGGGCCAGGGGTCCGTAGAGACCTGTCTCTGCAGGGTGTGCGAGGCGTGCCTCTCTTGTTCTCCGCGGGGCGCGGGGGTTGGCTCTAGGTGGGACCAGGCCTGGGACTTTCAGCCTGAGATAAGCAGGAAGCGCGAAGGGGCTCTGCTTGCGGGGTGGGAGTCTGGGGGACGCGGGGAAGGGCGGTCTGCCGGCGGGCCAGGGGTAGGGGAGCCGCTGGAAGAGGAGCCCTGGGCGGGGCCGAGGGAGTGTGGGGCGGGCCTAGGTCGGGGGCGCGTCCTGGGCGGGTGGAGGCAGGGCAGGGGCAGTACCTGCTCTTACTTCTGTGATAACAGAATCGATTCTCCTGAGGTCCTCTTACTATGACCTGAAATCGTGTGTGAGAGGGCTCTCGAGTCTTCTCATCATTTTTTCCTAAGAAAGGAAGAAAAATACCAAGATACGTGGCTGCCCGAGCTCCGTGCCTGTGGCCAGAGCTTCCGCTGGACTAATGAAAGGCCTAGAAGCTGGGGTGCTACTCCCTACGCTGCTGAGTCTCNGCGGGCGGGAAGCCGGCTCCTGGGCACCTGTGCTGCGCCCCGCGCACTCTCCCCGGCATGGCGCACGCGGAGACGGCGGCTCCGGGCCGCAGGGCCGGTCTGTGAGCCTCGGACCCGAGAGGCACCGGGGGCTTGGCCGCGCGCACGATGCCTTTGCCAGCGGAGGCGAGGGCGACCCCGAGGGCGACGGGGCGCGCGGTGGCTCCGGCGCTGCTGCTGCTGCTGCTCTCCGCGGTGCGTGCGACTGTCCCGCCGCGACCCCTGCTCCCGCTGCAGCCCAGCATGTGAGTCGCGGGAGCAGGAGAGGCTCCTCCGGGCGTCGGAAACCGGGACCGAGCTCCTGGGCTTTGTCCGGGGGCCCCAGAACAATGGGCTCTTTGCCTTAGCTGGGGAGAGGGTTCCCGGTGGGGTCTGGGGAGCCCCTGTGGCAGGCCTGTGCCTCCTCCCTCACGGCCTCTGTGATGTGGGTCCTGCCTGCTCAGGCAGATGCTGAGCTGGGGAGGGAGGTGAGGAATCCGGGCCCCCTGCCCGGCAGGGTCTAGCCTGGGAGCCGGCTTGGACGGCAGAGGAAGCGGCCTGCTCCCACTTCCTCCAAAGCCTGTCTCCTGGGGTCTGGGGGCCTTCGCAGGGGCGGGGTGTACCCAGACGGGGCTGCAGAGCTGGTTTGTGTGTTAAACACGTGTGCTTTGGAGCTGCAGGGAGAAGGAATTCAGTACCAGAATGGGCAGGAAGAGACGGTCAGGGAGCCAGCCGAGATGAATTTAATTTTGAAAGATGATTCCCCAACGGGCCATTTAGCGGTCTCTCTTAAACAGCAAAGCAATCCCTGTGTTGGCCTCAAAGGAAAGTGGAGGAGGAGGAGGTGGGGAGAGCCTGTTGGCTGCCCCCCACTCCAGCACTCCCTGCAGGGTGCCTGGGCTTGGGGCCGGCCAACCTGGCAAGGCCTTTGCCAGCTGCAGAGGGGCTGGCCACGGCCCTGGGCTCAGCTCACGTTGGGGCCTCCCAGCCGCAACCCTGAAGCCCCCTTCAGGGGCCACAAAGGGGCTTCTCAGGCTCCTCCTATCCAGCATTCTGGAAGAGGGCCTGGCGCTGGGCCACTCTATGTACCTGGCTGTGGAGGAGAGAGAGGCGGCCCCCTGGGGATGGAGTGGACAGAGTTCCACACTGGGGGGAGGCAGGCAGATTCTTTCCCCCAGGGCCTCTACTCTGGGTCTTGCTTTGCTCCAAGAAGGAAGATTTCCTGTGGTCTCTTCAACAGAGGACCTCCTCTGTGTTGGGAACCTTTCATCCAGAAACTGAAAGGCCTGCACCTCGACTCCAGGGGACTTCTGCTGTACACTTCTGCTTCCTGTGGTCCCCGTGCCTTTGTCCAAGGGGAGCTGCAGCCCCACAAGGGGTTAGCACACAGGCTTTGGGCCACTTGATTGCCTGCTTCTCATACGGCTGCCAGAAGACTTGGGGCTCTGATCCTGGGGGGCAGCAGCTCAATGGTGACTGGTGGACGTTTCTGCTCTTGAGAGAGGCTTCTGCCCCTGCTGCACTCACGAAAACTGCTGGCTGCCTGCCTTTCTGGGTCCCCATCCAACTTGCCCAAACTTGCTGTTCTCTCCAGGCGTGGAGCAGGGGTCTTTCCTGTGTCCTACTCGCTCACCTGACCTCTGGGAAGCCTGGAGCCAGGCTGGGAAGAGCTGTGGCTCCTTCCAGATCCTCCCCTCCCATTGCTTCTCCCTGCTCTTAAATCCTGTGGCTGCTACCCTGGGGGCCTTTGTCCACTGTTTCCTGGCCCTGTCTCCATAAGGCCTTTGTTCGCAAATTGCCCCTTGCAGGTGGGTCTGAGTTCCAGGTTGGCTGAGGTGGCTGTGTGTCTGCCACAGGCCTTCTGTCACCTCGCCACCTGCATGTGCCTGGATGCACAGTAGGGCTGCAGTGGGCCCTGGCTGGCTGGGGGAGCTCCGATTAGAACAGAGGAGGTTTCTCTCTTGGCTGGGAGAGGGCCGGAGAGCAGAGCTGTGGCCTGGGGTGGGGAGGCAGCCCCTGGCGGCGGCCTGCCTAGGCTGCCCTGCCCAGGGGAGGGATAGCACCCCAGCCACCTTCTGCTGGTCCTGTAAGCAGCCAAACCCACCACCAGCCAGAGGGCCGTGTGTTCATGTGGGGGGTGTGCAGTTTGTGAGGTCGCCTCCTGGGGCACAGAGTGAAGGGGGAAGAGGGTGGTCCTGGTAGGCCGTGAGGTCCTCTGGCATTGGTGGGATCAGGCATGAGACTGGGGGGACTCAGGGCCCTGAGTCCAGGATGCAGCCCAAGGAAGGCTGATGAGCCCTTCCCTAACGAGGGGACCCCCGTTCCTGACTCATTGCCCTGCCTGGCCCTCTCCCCATAAACTCAGGCTGGGATCCTTGGCCTGCCACAGCCCCTGGGAAGCTGGGGCCCGCGTCCTGTGCAGTCATCTGAGAGGCATGGAACCCCAGAGCAGGCCTGGCTCCACATCTTATTAGTGACCTGGAGCAGGTAATGCAGGGAGCCACCGTTACCTCCTTCCAGGAGTGTTGGGGACATCCGTCCCGCCTGGCCCATTGCTCCAGGCTGGAGGAGCCGGGGGGTGTGGAAGCTGTGAGGCCGGAGCAGCAGGTACCACTGGGAGCTCACAGGAGAGCCTGGATCCTGATCCTGGGCTGCCCTGTCCTGCACTTTGAGGATCCTCACCCTGCAGTCCCCCCAGACGTGGGCTGGCTGGCCTCTGCCACGGAAGACTGCAGGAGGGGTGTGAATGGGACGTCTTGGGCAGCCTGGTCCTGCGGACTTGACTGGGGATTTGGGTTTGGCTCTGCCCTGGCCACCAGTCTTTGATGGTCAGCCTGGGGCGGAGGACCTCGGCCTTGGTGCTGTGGCCAGGCCAGGCTGGGGACCCAGCTTCGTTGGTGCTTTCATCTTGGCTACAAAGCAGAGCCGCTGTGTGACTCCCTGAGGGGCGGGCTTCCCACCCAGCGAGAGCAACAGGAGGAGGAAAAATAAAGTCCTCGGTTGCAAGAGCATCCGTCTGGGGGTGGCTGGCCTAGGGCCAGGTCCTGGGACAGGGCAGCCAGGGTCTTCCAGGGCTGAGCCTGGGGACCCCCAGCAGACCAGACAAACGTCGGGGCTGTATGGGAAGCAGGAACTTCTGCCCAGGTGGACGGTTTGAAAACAGAGGCCAGGGATGTGCTGTGTCCCCTGAGCAGGGAGCTCAGCCAGGAGGTTGGGAGAGAAGTGGCTTCCTGCCTGCTCTGATACCCCAAAATGGTGGTGGGGGCCCAGGTGCTGGATTTGCCAGACTCACTGCAGTGTACCCCCAGGTAGCATGCAATGTGGTCCACTCAGAGCACAGGCCCTGCCCCTCGTGTTGGGGATCAAGCCCAGAACCTGGCCCTGCTGGGCGAGCCTGGTCTCCTCTTCCTTAAGGTCCCACAGAATCCTGCTGGCTTCTGACTTGATCCGACTTAATTGTTAGCACTTAAGTCGTGTCCTCTTTTACTGAAACTTGTCTTTGGAGGCCACCTGACCTGGGTGAGCCCAAGCTCTGGGCATCCACCACCTCCTGAGGGCATGGATTATGTGCAGGGGGGGGCTGGGTTTGAACCCGGGGCCTCACATGTGCAAGCAAATGCTCTACCACTGAGCCACCTCCTCAGCCCTTTTTATTTTTTATCTTGAGACAGGGCCTTGCTAATTTGCTTGGGGTCGTCCCTCCACTGACCTTTCCCCACCTCACAGCCTGATGGGCATGGGGGTCTGTCTTACGCTGACCGCCCCCAGCACTGGCTTTTCCCTGGCCTGGTTTATGCAGTCCCTGGGGTGGGGACCTGCAGAAAGGGGAGTCCTATGGGTCTTGGCAGGGGTGGGGACCATGGCGCTACTTTTCCATTTCCTGCTCCTCGGAGGGGATGCCCTTCTCACTGTGCCAACAGCCCGCATGGCTCAGAGGGTGCTGGGAGTCACTGAGGTCACAGGGATGGGGCAGGGAGGGCCGGGTGGAGAGAACAGAAGCCCTGAGCGGGAGGACTGAGCCATCTGGAAGGTGGTGTGGGGTCTTCCTGGCCTGGCTCCTGGGGGATCAGGCAGCACCTTGGGCAGTGTGTGGTCCTGTGTGGGGGTGCTGTGGTCCTGGTTCCTCTTCGAACCCCCCTCACCCTCGAGCCTGGGTGGGCACTGGGAGGGCTGTGCTCTGGAGGCCTGGCCTCCCAGGGCCATGTGCCGGAGGAGCCTGTGCCAACCAGAGGTGGGTGGTGAGATGCTGACTGTCCCTGTTCTCTGTCCCAGGCCCCATGTGTGTGCCCAGCAGCAGCTGACCCTGGTGGGCCATCGTCGGCCCTGTGTGAAGGCCCTCAGTCGCATGGTGTCCGTGTGGAAGCCGGGCTGTGGGCGCCAGGCATGGTGCATTGGCCACGAGCGCAGGTAGGTGCTGGGCACCTGGGGCTGTGGGCAGGAGCTGGGCAGTGGGGGCTGGGGCTGCACCCATCCTGGCCTCAGGGCCACCGGATGCCCCCTCTGAGGACAGAGTGCCAGGGAGGCTCCAAGTCACGGCTCTGTGGAGAGGTGTGGGGCCCCACCAGGGAGGGGTGCTGGGCACAGCCGGCAGAGAGCCCGAGCTCACCTGCTGAGTTCCGGTTGGAGGCCATTGCTGCCTGACCCTTGGGCCTCTTCCAAGCCCACGTGAAACCTTTCATTGCTCAATGTTTTATTTCAAAATCAAGCTCAAGGAGTTCTTTTTATGCCTCTCCTGTTTGTAGACTCAGCACCGTAGAACCTGCCTGGGTGCAGACTGGGGGGGGGCATGGCTGCGGCCCCCAGTGGGTGGAGGAAGGAGGGGTCCTGGTCCTGCCCTGGGCTGCCCTCCTGGGGGCTCCATGTCTGCTCGGCCTGCTCAGGGGCTTGGGGACGGCGGGTGAATGTCTGTTGGCTGGACAGTTAGTTCCTCATATGCTGAGTGAAGGAGGAGGAGTGTGGTTGAGTGTGGCTGCTTCTCACCCGGGGCCATTTTGTCGTCCCCCACCCCGCAGTGCCTGGAGACAGGTTTGGTGCTGGGAGGTGGGCTGGGGGACAGGAGCTGTGCATCCAGCAGGAATGGCCTGGGCAGGAAGGACACATTCCTCATTGCTCTCCAGGGGCTGCTCCCCGCAGCTTCCAGGGTGTGCAGTAGAAACAGGGATTCGGTGGCCTAGACTCGGGTCCCCGTCCTCACCTTGGAGAGGGTGGTTTCTGTGGTGGGTGGCCAGTTGGAGGAGCCTCCATGACTTCCCTGCTGTGGCCTGTTGTGGCTGGACGCAGGGTGCAGTGTTTCCCAGGTGGCTGGGTGGGCAAGGTGTCCAGGAAGCCTCAGCCTCTGGAGGACCTTACTCTCTGGGTCAGTGCTGATGCGTCCACAGCCTCCCTGCCGGGGTTGTGCTTGGGCCATGCTGTCAGGGTTTCCCCGGTGGCTGGGGCCTGTGCAGGTCTGGCTCCAGGACTCCGGCCCTGGCACGGTTCAGCTCAAGGTGTCCGGACCCTTCTCCAACCCTCCCTCCCAGGAATGTGGCAGTTCTGCCATGGGGTTCAGTGGGAGCAGTTTGGGCTCTGGGTCATGGGGGGGCAGGGCAGCTGTCCAGTCTGGCTGACTCTGGAATGTGGCTAAGGTCTGCCTTTGCTCCACGCCCACTCCGGGTAGCCCGAGTGCTCTCAGGGCCTCGGTGCCAATGGGACAGTGTTCTGCCTGGCCTCCAGGCACTGTCACCCCGTGGCTGTGGTGGCCAGGCTTGCCCCAGTTCAGTGTGCGTGGAATGTGCAGTCTCTCTTCTCCTCTGGTGTCCCTTCCCAACCTCTGGGAACTGGGCACAGCTGGGCCGAGTTGCAGGCCATGTCTCCACATGCCTGTCCACGCCTGTCCATGCCTGTCCAGCCCAGGTGGTGGAGCTGAGAGGTCTGTCTGCTGCACCTTCCTGCTTACCCTTCCCCAGGAGCTGGCCTGACCCCATCCTCTTCTCCCCATCTGCCCAGTCCAGTCCAGTGAGTCGCCTCCGTGGACGCCACTCCTCCTTGCAATGGTACCGGAGTTCCTGTCCCTGACTGGAGCCCTCAGGCCTTGTCTGGTGCCCCTGAGTCCTGGGCCTAAGGACAGTCACGTGACAAGGAGCTGGTCATGGCTGCAGTGTCCCTGGTGGCAGTAGGCCATTCCTCCTGCTTCTGTGGGGACAGCACATGCTGCATGTGGAGAGCCACAGCTGGTCCTGGGGAGGGCAGGAAGGAGGTCCCCGGCCTGGAGGAGGGCTCGGAGGCAGGGCGGGCCTCTGGCCCCGCAGCCCGGGCTGGGGGGGCCCTGGGTGGGTCCCTGAGCAGCGTGGGCGCTGAGTGGGCTGACAGGAGCCAGTGCCGGGCCGTGGGCTTCGTCACCCTTCCCACCTTACTTGCTGTTTCAGCTCTTGAGCTGACCCACACGTCGGGGGACAGCACCTCATGCCACGGGTGCGTATCGGAGGTGCCCTGGAGTGGCCTTCCCAGCTGCTGGGCACAGAGCAGGGCAGGGAAGCCGAGTGTCTGCGGCAGGGAGAGGGCAGGGGACCCACTGTGTCATCTGGCTCCCTGGACAGCTGTGTGGGCATCCAGGACAGCCAGGCTGCGTTTCTTCAGTCCCTAAAAGGCAGGCAGCGAGCGCTTTGACCTGAGGAAACCGGTGCCCAGGGGTTTGGGCGCTGGGCCGTGGCTTCCCGGGAGTGAGTGGCAGGGCTGAAGCTTTAGCCTTGGGCCCTGGCTCCGCGCCCGAGCGCTGGCAGCGAGGCCTACAGTCTGCCCACTCAGAGGTGCCCTCTGTGAGCCCTCCTCCACCTCTGGGGGACCAGCGGACGTCTTCATGTCCCCGCATCTCTCTTGGGGGTCACTAAGGCTTGAAGGCTGCCGGGGGCCCGGAGCAGCAGGGAGGGGAGTATGGTGAAAGCCCAGCAGGGAGGCCTGGCCGTGGTGGGCAGCAGAGCTGGCCTCAGTCCGGCCCCAGCTCTAGGAGCACCTCTGGGCCTGGGTTTGGCCTGGCCTGGCAGGCGCTTCCCTCAGCTGGGACCAGGTGATGGGGACCTTGCCTGGCCTTGGTGTTGGCAGGCCAAGCGCCACGCACGTCCCTCAGCCTGGGGACCTGGCTCTGCTGCCCCATGGCCTCATGCCTGGGCCAGGGATGATTGTCAGGCTGCTCCCGTTGGCCACTGGGCGAGCCAGTGACAGGTGACAGTGCTACACACACTGTGAGGCCAACGGGCCCCAGGTGTGGGCTCTGCCTGCGGGCGACGGCCACCACCTGTTGGGCCCCAGGGCCCTGCCCCTGCGGCCTGGCCTCTAGCCCTTGTCGCTCTGACAGTTCTGTGCAGAGAATTCCCTGGTTTGTTGAGCAGGTTGCAAAGGGGCTGGGCAGATGTGAGGGCCAGCAGTGTCCCCCCGACACCAGCTGCACCCCAGCTTCCCTGGACAGACAAGGGCACCTCCTCTCCAGCTCTTTGGGGGTGGCCACCAGGGCCAGGGGTCACAGGACAGACTCTGTATCCACGTGCTTAGGCCAGGTTCAGGGCCATGGGGGCCTCAGTTTCCCCGTCTGGTTGAGCTGGGGTAAGGATCATCGGCCACACACAGGCTCCCTGGTGGCTCCTGCACCCTCTGGGCAGGAGTTGGCTTTGTGTCTGGGTCTGGGCTGTCGAGTCTGTGCCTGGCCACAGGCAGGGCCATGTGGGTGACAGGGCGCCTGGCCTGGCCCAGAACAGATAAGACTGCGCTGGCACCTGGCATCCCGCCAGCGTAAAGGGCCTTCCCCAGCAAACCCGAGAGCCAGCACCGGCCGCTCAGGCTGCATGAAGCCGCGAGAGAGGAGCGAGGTCCTCCAGAGGAAGGAGGGCGACCCGTGGCCCTCAGCACGGAGCTGGCCATGCTCCTGCCAGGCCCAGACCCTGCAGCTGTGGCTCCACTGGGCCTCCCTCCCAGCAGCCTCGTCCCCTGACCCCAGCCTTGTGGGAATCAGCTCCCGGTGGCACTGGCTGCAGGGGAACGGGGATCAGTCCTCAGGGCCTGACTGTTCCTCTCCCAGGGTCCTTCCTTTAGGGGCCGTGGGATGGGATGACCCGTGGCCGGGAAGAGCAGCTCGTACCCTGGCCCTGTGGCAGCCAAGCTGTTTACACTGCAAGGCGTGCACTCGGGCTCTGCTCCATGTCGTCTGCCGCGGGTGGGTTTGCGCAGGCGAGTGGTTTCATGTCGGGCCAAGGTGTCGTGCAAGGCGCTCCCAGCACCTCCGAGTGCAGTGCCTGGCGTGGACGTGTGCGTCCAGGAAGTGGCCCCCGCCCTGTTTGTTTGTTGGGCCTGGGGCCTGGGCCAACTCTGCTTCCCATGCGCCAGCCCCAGCAAGGAGGTGGTCTGTCACTTGGAGGCGACAACTCAGGCTGCCTGGCCGCTCCCAGAGGCTCGAGGGCCCCAACACAGTGGCTGTTGGCTGGCCCCTGGATTCCATCCCTGTGGACCGTGGGGGACTGGAGGGGGTGCTGGGGCTGGGCCTCCCATCGTCCCTCCTTGGCTACTCTTTCCTGTCTCTCAGTCTCTCTGGCCCGGTTCCTTCACTGTGAGCACAAAGGCCTCCCAGCCACAGGATCTGGGGTGTGTGCCAGGCTCTGAGCCCCTGTGTTTCCTGGGGCTCCTACAACAAGCCATGACAAACCAGGTGGCTTAAAGCACCAGGAATTTGTCCTCTCGCTGTTCAGGAGGCCTGGAGTCCCCGGCCAGGTGTGGGCAGGGCTGGTTGCCCCTGGAGAAACGGAGGGGTCCCTGCCCTAGCCTCTTGTGGTTCTCAGGCTGCGGCTGCTGGCCTCTTAGAAGTGTCCCTGGATCACACCCTCTACTTCACACGGCTTCTCCCTGTGTGTTTGTAAGGACACCAGGAGGTTAGGGTCCATTCCAATCTAGTACGGCCTCATCTTAACTAAGGGTTAAGCAAAGACCTTATTTCTGAATCAAGCCCTGTTCCAGGTGGACGTGAGTTTGGGGAACACTGTTCAACCCAGTACAAGCAGCAAGAGGCGGCATTGGAGTGGACGGGGCAGATGGCTGGGAGGGGCCTTGCTGACTGCAGCTAGAGGCTGGGTGGGGGAGGGCCAAGAGCAGGGTCACCCCTCAGGAAGGATGCCTGGTACCACCTTGGACCAGCCACCCAGCCCTGGGCCCCTCAGGCATGAAGCTTACTCCAAAAGCCATCCCCCCTAGGCTGGGCACATCCACTCTGAATCCCCCAGTCCTCCCAGCCTGGCCGGAGCTGAGACTGGGGCGTGGGCCAGGTGGGAACCTGACCCCAGCTTGGAGCAGGCCCACCGTGGGAGTTGGGGGCTGGGCAGAGGGAGTGGGGTAGCATGGACAGGAAGAGTGCAGCCTGAGACTCCTGCACGGCTCCTCCTGCACGCAGCACCCTGACCCGGCCGCAGGGGCACATGGGTGTAGGCAGCAGCCACCCCACCTGGGCCGCGTGGGAGCCAGTCTCCTGGGTGTGGAGGGAGCCACGGTGTGCTGCTCTGCAGTGGCCAATGTGTCCTTCCTTCTTTTCCAGAACCGTCTACTACACAGGCTACAGGCAGGTGTATGCTGCGGAGGCCCGCACCGTGTTCCGGTGCTGCCCGGGATGGAGCCAGCAGCCGGGTCAGGAGGGCTGCCTCTCAGGTGAGTGTGCTTGTCCCTCTGCACCTGCTGCCCAGCAGAGGCCTGTCTGGCGGGTGCCCTCCCGGCTTTGGCCCTGGGGCTGCAGGCCGGGGTCTTCTGCACTGGGTACAACTCCCCACAGCAATGCCAGAGCCACCAGGGTCACTGGTCCAGCAGCTCGACTTGCCAGGGGCTGTTAAAGGGAGGTGACAGAGAAAAACGGAGCAGCGACTCTCAGCACTGAAGCTGGCAGGAGCATGGCCAGGGAGGGCTGTGGCTGTGGCACAGGTGTGGGCATCCCCGTGCGTCCAGCGTGGCTCAGGTGCTGTGCAACCTGGGACATCGGGACGGGTGGCTGGGGCTGAGAGCAGGCTGGGCCCAGGATCGCGTCCTCTGAGACCCGCGGCTCTGAAGCCTGGTTTGTGAAAGGATGCGGCTTGTGGCTGTATGGACTGGCCACAGGGACCATGTGGGAAGGGTTCCTGGCCTGCTGGCATGGGGACAGGGGACAGGCAGGTGGGTGTGGGGCAGGTGCCCTGGCAGGTGAAGGTGACTGGGTGAGGAGTCAGCCACCCTCCTCTGGGAGGTTGTGCGGTGGCTGGGTTCGCGGGCTGTGGCTCGTGGGTTTCTTGAGTTCCCTCCTGGGGACACAGCCACTGGTCCTGAGCCCAGCGCTAGCAGGATAAAGGGAAGGGAAGGGATGGGGGTGTTTTCCAGGAGGGAAGTGAGTCACTGTTCAGGACATGAGCAAAGGAAGGAGGGAGCAGTGGCTGACTCCAGTGGACGGGACAGGGTGGGACACTGGCCAGCTCCCCTGAGCCAGGGGGCGGGGTCCCAGCCTGGGGGACAGTCGAGGGCACTTCTCTCTGGCTCTCTGATCACGCCTGACCGTCTCTGCCTGGAGGAACACAGGGGTCTGTTTAGAGGGGACAGACATCAAAGCTGAAGGCCCCCGTGCCTGCCAGAGGTGGCACTGATGACGGCCCTGGGGCTGAAGCAGGGGTGGCAGAGGAAGCGGGGTGTGCTGTCCAGGCCCAGCTAGGTGTGCAGGGCAGTGCTAGCCACTGGTGTCCTCTGGGCCCCTGCTGGGTCTGAGGAAGGTTGCTTTTCACCTGTCTGGAGTGACCAACCAAGGTCAGGGGTGGAGGCAGAAGGGGCCAGGGCCAACCCCTACTGCAGGCCGGGCAGGTGCTGGCTTTCTGGGAAAGTGAGGCCATCCTGGGGTTGGTGTGGCAGGTCCTACTGACTGTGTCCCTCTCTCCCGTCCCTTTGTCTGGCATGAGCTCTGGATGTGCCCAAAGGTCCTGTCTGCACCAGCTGCGGAGCTCTCTCCCCCACGTGGGACCCTCAGGCTCCAGTGGGCGAGGTGCTGGCAGTGGCCACTGCCCAGGGACATCACCCAGTGCCCTCAGGGGAGGGGTCTCTGCCAGATCCTCCCAGGCAGCTTGTGGAGGAGCTGGGCTGGGCAGTGGGGCAGCAGGTGGGTCTCTTGTCACGTGGGACGTGACGCAGCAGGGTACCCACCTGGAGCTGGGCTCTCTAGTTGTTTGTTTTAAAGTTCATTTTTAGTGCAGGGTTGGCTTACTTGCTGCTTCATTTTGTTTGTTTGAATAATCCCAGTCCAGCCATGTGATCTGGCTTCTCCGGCCTCTCCCCGTTCACCCAGGGGTTGGCCCCCAGAGTGAGAGGCTGGGGAAGGGGAGCAGGAGGGTTCAGACGGCAGGGTGCTCGCTGGGCTTGTCCCGCCCAGGGTTGGGGGGCTCCAGCACGTTCTGTGGTGACCTGTGTCCACTCCTTGTTTGTTCAATCACCTTTTTACACACTCACACTCACCCATTCACTCACTCTCCCATCCA
>NW_026000102.1:6780034-6789571 GCF_001458135.2 Marmota marmota marmota
CCACTCGCCCGCCCACTCACTCGCCCACTCGCCCGCTCACTCGCCCACTCACTCGCCCACTCACTCGCCCACTCACTCGCCCACTCACCCACTCTCTGGATCCCTCGGGTTTCCCCTGCTTCTGTCACGTGTTGTGGAGTCACGAGGACCTGGCAGGGGCAGCACCTGCCCATGGCGAGTCCACAGTCTGGTGGGTGGCAGACCCAAGCAGGTGCCTGTCCTGTGGCCAGGGAGTGACCCAGGCAGATGAGGCCAGTTGGGCTGGGGGAGTATCTGGGGATGGCACAAATGTCCAGGTGCCAGCTGGGAGCCCCAGACAGTCAGGAGGTGAGTGCTGAGTTGGGTCAGCAGGGGGACCTATGGGAGGGGTGGTTGGACGGCTGGGGTTTCGGAGCTCTGTGAGCTGTGGGGCCTCCAGTCCAGCTGTCAAAAAGACTGCAAGGGGCCTCTCAAACTGCCCTCCCTGGGGAGTGGGCTTCCTGCCATGAACTGCAGGCTTATGGTCACTGCTCTGTGGTCTCCAGGTCCTGCTTGTGAAGTGTCTGGGCCAGGCAGGGCTGGGGGCTTCTCTGGTCCCACAGGAGGGCCATGGCAGGCTGTGACCCTGGCCTGGCCCAGGCAAGAGCATGGGGCAAGCGTCCATTGCTGAGCTGGGCACCGCCCTGTGTGAGGAAAGCAGTGCAGGGAGGAGACCGCAGCTGGGTCCTGGGCTTGGCACTGAGATTGGACTTGTGACACGGGTGTGACAACACCCAACTCAGGCACGGACTGAATGGCAGCCACGTGGAGCTTTTCTGTGGTGCTGGTACCTGGTACCCACTGAAGCAGCTCTGCACAAGGAGGTCTGGCCCCCGCCAGCAGGGCTGCAGGACAACTGTTAGGGGTGGGGGACCCCTGGCTGCCGTGTCCCTTGGCTGAGGGCTCTGTTGGCAGGACTTGTGAGGAGCTGTGCCCTCCACGGCCAGGTGTGGGGTTGCCAGGCCGCTCACTGCTGGGTGGCTTGGGGGCATTTCCTCCCTCTGGCCCCGAGGGCCTGGCCAAGCTCAGAGCCCGTGGGGTCTCCCCTGCAGCTCTGGGGAACTGCTAGGTGGGCAGAGCCTCTGAGAGGGCCAGAGCCTCGGGGAAGCCTTGCTCCAGCTCAGCAGTGTCCCCACTGAGGGCCTTATGCCAGGAGGACGGGGCAGGTGGGGCTCAGACCAAGGGACTTCTGTCTTGGGTGGAAGTCTTGGGGTCCCTGTGGGGGCTCGAGTTCCCTGGGGTCAGGTGACAGTGTAAGTGACTGCCCATGGTCCCCTCCCGGTTCCCAGGCCATGGTGCCCCCCCCAGCACCCCCTGGCCTGCAGGAGAGGCACTCAGGACCCCTCCCCTGGGCCTCTCCTCATTTCTGTCACCCTGCAGACCCTGCCAGCAGGGGAAGGGCAGGGTACCCCGAGCTGCTGACACCCCCCCTCACAGCCATTGTGAAATTTCCTTGCTGGTGTGACCTGGAAACTGGCTGGAGGACGCGTCAGGCCAGAGGGTGGGCGTGGGAGCCACGTGCTGTGGAGGAGAGCGAGGAGAGCATGACGGGACCCTAGCCCGGAGAGAATGGCAGGAAGCCGCTAATCGCCAGCAGTTTCTCCCAGACCAGTTCCAGCACTGGTGTCGGAGGTGACCAGAGAGAGAAGTGGAGGGTGGGGTATCGGGTGTGGGCTCCACGTTGGGGCTTCCTGAGAGCCCCGTGGCTTGTGCCACCGCGGGGGCGAGTCCTTTCTGCTCAGAGGTCCTCTGGCCCCCACCCTCATCCAGTCGAGTGACATGGTTTGCATAGGCCCCCCCCCCGTGTTCCAGCTGTTGCCACCTGAGTCCTGGCAGGACCCTCCACCTGGGCGGCCTCCCTGAAGACAGGGAATGGGCAGTGTGGCCGCCCAGGTGCCTGGCAGGGAGCAGCCGACTCCCCAGTCCCTCTGTGCGCCGACCCTGAGCTGGACACACAGGGATGAGGAACCAGAAAGACCTATGGCCCCTTACCTCCCCTCCTGGGCTGGACTCAGCCCTGCAGTGAGGTCCACTGAGGAGGCCAGGAGGTGGAGCGTGCCGAGGGCATCAGGACTGGTGTGGAGAGGCCGCGAGGGGAGTCCGTCCTGTGCGCTGTTCAAGGAGCAGAGTTAAGTCGTTTTGCAGGACTTCTCAGGTCCTTGATGTGCCAACACTCACTGTGGCGTCCTGAGACAGACTAGCTAGTGTATCCCCCCAAACCCCGGGGCCTTCTCAAAAAGGAAGACGCGGAAGCAACCAATCAAAGCAGGGGAGTGCGCCCCTCACGTGTGGTGAGAGGCACGAGGAGGCGAGGCCCTGGGCCGAGGTCGGGCGGTGCCAGGTCTGGGAGGGGTAGTTCCCTGCCGCGGGTCAGGGCTGCGGAGAGCCCTGAGGAGGCGAGGGTGGGCGCGAGCTGGGGAGGAGGTCCTGGCAGGGAACGGAAGGGCGAGACAGGAGCTGGGCAGAGGCAGCTGGGCAGGAGGGTGTGGTAAGGCCAGGGTGGAGGATGGTCCCTGTGGCCACCTCAGCAGTGGCCACAAGCTGGGCCCTTGCAGTGCTGGCCGCGGAAGCCTGAAGTCAAGGCCTGCAGGCCGTGCTCCCCCAGAGGCTCTAGGGGACGGTCTTCCTGTGTCCCCAGCTCCCAGGCTCTCTGGCCCTCCTTGGGTCCCTCTGCCCTGCCTTCGGTGGCCTTCTACTCTGGGTGTCCTCTTTTTGTTTCATGTAAGGACACTTATGGGATTCAGGGTCCACCCTAACCTGACATGTCCTCTTCTCCATCTGATGTCAATCTCATCTACAGAACCCCTATTTTCAAGCAAGGTCACAGTCTAGTGTCCCAGGCAGGCAGGCATCTCTGCAGGACACAGCCCACCAGGGCGCAGTCCCCGAGTCCTCATGAGAAGTGTCCGGAGTTTGGGTGGAGGGACCTGCTGGGAGGGGGGAGGGCGGTGTTTCTGGATCTGCCGACGGAGCGGCGTGGACTCTGGGAATGTCTCTACCTCTGAGAAGCCTGGGTCTGGTGCCCGGTCCCCTGTGTGTGCTCAGCATGGGTGACTTGGGCCAGCCTGGCCTTCAGCTCTGTGGTCAGGAGACCATAGCCTGGGAAGGCCACTGTGGTGCCACTGCCCCAATCTCCTCATGCCTGGTCCTGGTCTTGGTGCTTGAGGGCTGCTGGGCTGTCCAGGAAGAGGCCACACCTTCTTTGAAAAATCTGTCACCTACAAGGCCTTCTCATCCACAGAGCAGAATAGGAAGGCCGTCACTGAGGGACCCAGGAGGGGACCTTGCCCACAGGTGCCTGGGACCTTGCCCACAGGTGGGTTGGCAAGAGGGATGAGAGCCATGGTTGCTGGATGCTGACCTGGAAGGGGCCCAGCACCCAGCAGCCTGTAGTGGGGGGTGCCTGGGGCCAAGGCCTGGACTTGGAGCCTCTGTGTCCAGCTGTCAGTCCACCAGGCAGGTGAGCCCTGCAGGTCTTTCTCCTCTCCTGGGACGCCCAGGGCCCGGCAGCCGCACCCTCCACTGTGTCCCGTTGGGCCTGGTTGGCCGGCTGCTGGAGGGGCTGCAGGAAGGCCCAGGAGGGCCCGGCTGCCCTCTGCTTTCCTGCCCCTGCCCTCGGCCTTTCCTCTTCCCATCTGACCACACGTCCGTCAGCCCGTGCCCCAGCGTGGGAATTGGCGGAGCCTGGTCCCAGGTCCTGGGCCTCCCTTCCTCCATGTCGCACCGTGACCCCTGCTCTTGTCACTGTCCCCAGCAGCCCCCTGCTCTCCCAGCTGTGGGGCTTTAGCCTGGCTCTGCGGGCCTGAGCCTGGCAGCTTGCTCTCTCCTGTACCTGACCCTGCCATCCACCTGCGAGCTCATGCCACACACTGCCTTGCACTGACCTGTGCACTCTGTACTCACACACGTGTGCACACATTTAAGCTAAGATGCTTCTGCCATTGCACACCCACTCAAACTTGCTCACGGTTGTACCCAGCTCACACGCACAGACGCGCTCAGCCACAGGCTCACACTCCTGTGTTCACTCATCCGTACAGGCACAGGGTCTGCACACTCACAGTCACACTCAGCCCACGCGTTCCCACACCCACAGACAGTCCTGTGCGCTCACCCACCCAGAGCCTCTCCTTTCCAACCCCAGCCCTGAAGCTGGGACCTGTCCAGAGCCATCTGTCCAGGGCACGTTCGGGGCAGTGGCCGTATCACCTCCCTAGCACTTCCCGGTGCCTGGGGTCTACCCAGAATTCTGTGCTGTTGCCATCTCAGGTACAGTCCTGGGGACTTACTTGGTGGCCTCGGTGGGCATGGGGGGCTGTCACTTGTCTGTCTAGCCAGGCGGCTTGTCTGGCTACATGAAACAAACCCAGGGCCCTTGCTCGAAGGCCAGTGCTCTCCTCTGAGCTCACCTCCAGCCCTGGCCAGGTGTTGATTATGTTTGGTTTTGGTCCCCGGGGGTTCTGGGGGTCGCAGTGATAGGGACAGCTTGCCCGGGGCTGCCGTGGGGAGCACAGGCTATGGGGGGAAGATGACAGTGGCCCTTGGATGCAGGGTGATCCTGAGTGCCACAGGGGCCCTTCTTTCTGGAAGGTTCTGGGTGTGCAGTCTCTGCTTTCTAAACTGGCTGTGAGGAGCCCAGAGGCATGGGGACTCGGGGCGTCTACCTCGGCTCCCAGGGAGGTGTGCGAGGCCTCCTGAGCTGCGCTGCCCTGAGCCCGCCAGGCCCGCGCCCCCTGGTGGAGCCTGGTTCTCACCTCCCAGGCTGGTCTCGGCCTTCACGCGCCAGTGTTGTGCGACCATCCCTGTGCCTTCCCTGTGTGGCTGGCGGGCGGGGTCAGGACAGCTGGAGCCCGGGTCAGTCTAGCTCTAACCTCCTCTGCTGGTGGTTGGAGGACCCTGGAGGAAGATGCAGCTGCTGGGCTCTTGCCCTGATCAGGACGCCCTGGGGCACAGCGAGACCCCCACCGGCTCCTCCTTGGCTGGCGCAGGCAGAGCCCCTCAAGCTGGTGGGAGCAGCAGGTGGGAGCTGGGGCCAGTTGTCGTCACTGCCTGCTGAAGTGGACCCTCTGTGTCCACAGGACGCAGATCCAGTCCTGGGGGCTGGCAGCTGTGTCCCTGGGTCCTGCCTTGCTCTGGCCCCTTCTCCCAGCCCATGTGAAGTGGGCCTTCCTGTCCCACCAAGGGGACCTTGGAAAGCTGGCTGTTGGTGTGGGCGTCAGAGCTCACTCCTGACACAGGCCGTGCTGAGGAATCGGTCCCTCCCTGTTCAGCCAGGTCTGTAAGTCACCCTGCATCAGAGCCACCTGTTGCCATCCAGGACCCCACACCTCTGTCTACCCATAGGTGACTCCGCCTTCATCAGAGCCGCCTGTGGGTCCCCGGTGGTCACCCTAGCCAAAGTGTGGGCTCACCAGACGCATGCGGGCCAGGCCTGGCTTTACCATCCTGTCCATCACAGGTCTTGGTGCTGGGCTGACCCCCAGGTGCAGATAAGGGACCCAGGCCCAGCTGTGGGAGGGGCTGTTCCACATCTGGAACATTCTGGGAATTCAGGGTGGGTGGGGAGGGCCCCAGGGTCCCCTGAGGCCTCTTGGCCTGGCCCTCAGCACCCAGTTGTGCAGAGGTTGTTGAGAGATCACAGACGCTGCCTTCACGTGCTGACCATGGCATGGCCCTCCAAACCTGCCAGCACCCTGGGGACAGGAGGCCTGAGTCCCTCCCAGGCTTGGCCGTAGGAACGTGGGGCAGACCTGCCAGCTTCACCCAGAGCAACGCCTGGCCCAGGGAGACGGGGACAGTTGGCAGGGACCAGTGTCCACACCTCTGGGTCCCAGTCTATAAACCAGCGGGAGACGCCCTTCAGCTCTGGGGGCTTGACCTGCTGCTCCAGGGCCCGAGGGCGGCACTCTGTGTATGTGGACGTCAAGTGCCTGCACATTGTCATTTTTCAGAGGGGTTAACTGAGGCGTGCAGAGGTGAAAACAGGGGTGACAGAGAATCAGGGCTGGGGCCTGAGCAGGTCTTAGACCCCCAGCTGACCTCTGCCGCCCAGACACTGGCCCATGTTCAGGCGCAGTGGGGAACTGGGGGACGCACTGGAGATGAGTGGACAGTTGGTCACTGGAGGAAGTCCCCCTGCCGGGCATGTCCTCCCCGCCGGCCTGAGCCTTCCCTCCACCTGCCCGGCCCTCAGGGCACAGGGCCCCTTGGTAGCTGCAGGTCCCGTGGTGCTGTGGGCCCAGGTCCCCTCTGCCTGGCCTTGCATTTCAGACAGCTTCTCCCGGGGCCCCTGAGGTCCTGTGGGAGCAGCTCCTCCAAGCCAGCAGTCACGAGGGATGTCCCCAGGCAGGTCCCCAGCCACCACCTGGCACTCACGAGATTCACGGGTGTTCCAGAAACCGGCACGTCAGGAGTGAAGCAGGTCCTCGCTCCGCGGCCTCTGGGGCCGGGCCTCCTGGGTGCCTGTTCTCTGCCCCACGTGCCCCACCCTGAGCTCACGCAGCAGGCCACACGTCCCGCCTGCACTGAGGTCCGAGGCCGGAGCAGTCCCTCGGGTGTGCTCCAGGCATCACGTTCCTCATGAGGGGCAGCTGCTGTCCCTGTGCTGTCCAGTGTGATGGGAACTTTGAGGACACAGAGCGGGCACAGACCCCCTTAGGGGGGCCTGAGAAGAGGGAGGTGGGACCCAGCCTGTGGGGACAGGGGTACTTGCCCCACCTTGGAAGTGAATGCTCAGCCTGGGAGGGAAAGGGGTCTGATGGCCAGTTGACCGCTTTGTCCCCACCTCTAAGACCCCATGGTCAGAACTGGACACAGGCAGGGGCACTGAGCCCGGGATGAGCATAGACAGGGCAGAGCCCCAGGGTTGGGCCCCGGAGCTGCACCTGCTTCCTGCCAAGGGTGGCCATCTTGGCTGCTGGGCTCTGTGGTCTCGGGCAGTGGAGGCCCTCCTGGGGAAGAGCCACACACGGCTGGCCTTTCTCCAGGTCACAGAGCCTCGGGCACTGATGCCTTCCTGCCACACGGGCCCTGGCGCCCCAGCACCCCGTCCCGTGTGTGTTGGGGTCACTGTGGGCTTCTTCCCATGTCCCGGCTCCCCTGTGGCCCCCCTGTCCCCCTTGGACACAGCCTCAGGCTGCAGGCCTTGGGCTGGAGGGAGGAGGAGGCCAGGTGGGTGTGGAAGGCTGGGCCTTGAGGGGCCTGGGGAGGGAGGGTCCTTTGGGACCGTTCTGTGGTGGAGGGGTGGTTATGGACTGGGGGAGGTGCCTCCACCCAGTGGCAACACAGGTGGGTCCTCCTGACCCAGCACTTCAGTTGAAGAGGCTTGGGTCTGGGCATTGGCCTGGGCCCTGCTCACACCTTGCTGTGTGTCCTGGGGCCACATACTGAATGGCTCTGAGCCTCTGTCTCCTCATTAGGCAGTGCCTGGTCCCGAGGGCTGCTTGGACCATGTGCCTGGCCCGCTGGGGTGGGAGCAAGGGGATGGGGCAGGGGAGACGTGTGGACAGCTGCTCATTCCCCTGCTGTGCTCCGGGTGTCCTGGGGTGCTCCCCTGGCTGCTGGAGGGCCCTCCTCTGTAGAGTGCATCCCTCCTCACTCCTGGCAGGAGGCCCCAGGGGTGAGGGTGGTTCACTCACCGTTTGGAGTGTCCACTTGCCCAGCGAGCATCCCATGGGGGTGGGGCACAGCCTTTCCACCCCACCCTGCACTCTGGAGTGTGGGGATATCCAAAGAGGGTCCCTCCTTGGGGATGGGGCCAGCTCTGGGGTAGTGGCTATGTGTGCCCCAAGACAGTGGGCTGGGGCTAGTGACCCTAGGCTGGGCCAGGGCTGCAGCCTATGAGCCGTCGCAGGCTCAGGGGGGTGTGGAGGAGGCTTTCCTCTGTCCAGGCTCCAGGCCTTGCCCCCTCCCCATCTCTCTGCAGGGCTGGGCGGGAATGGAGCCCAGTCTCTCGGAAGCAGAGGACAGAATTGGAGCTGGAGGGGGGACTTCCCGGGGAGGGGTCCTCTGGGACTGTGTCCTGGCAGGTCTTTGGGGCTGCCCCACCCTCATGGTCTCTGGTCCTCTCTGCAGCTGAATGCACTTCTGGGCTCTGTTTTAATGGTGGCCGCTGTGTGCCAGGCTCAGCTCAACTATGCCACTGTCCCCGAGGCTTCCAGGGTCCCCGCTGTCAGTACGGTGAGTGGAGTGCCTTCTAGCACCTGCGGCCAGCTGGTGGGTGGAGGGGTGGGAAGTTGGGGACTGGACAGGTGGGCATTCTCCTGGGGACCTCTGCTGATCCCCTCTCCTGGCTCTCTGCAGCCTGACTGGGGGAGGTGGGAGGAGCGGCCCCCCAGCAGATACCTCTGCACCACCTGGTCTCGGAGCCCACCCTGTCCAGCCACATGACAAGAATGCAGGGCCCAGAGAAGGGTGCCGAGTAGTGGGGACCGGGCCCGGGCCTGGGTGGCACCGCCCCCGACCAGAGCCCTCACTGTCGTACTGTTGAAAGACAAGGATGCCTGTTCCCAGCCAAGGTGAGGTGATGGGTGAATGGACCGCAGCACGTCACTGACCGCAAGCCCAGACAGACCATGAAAACCGGGCTGCGGCACAGGTGCCCGTGGTCAGGGAGTGCTGGTGGGTGAGAGCAGGGGCGACGGACCTTCTGAAGAGAAGTCCTGCAGGGCCTGGTCGGAAAGCGGCAGAAGAGCCTCCGCCAACGGGCGTCCCAGGCTCCTTGGGCCACTGAAGCGTGGCTCTGCTGTGCCTCAGCCTCCTGCTCTGCCAAGTCTCTGCCCCCCAGCTCCGCAGGCCTGGAGCCTGGACCTGCCGGCTCCCGGGTGTTGGGCTGCTTCCTGGGTGGGCCCGCGGGTCCTTCCCGCTGCATGCCAGGGCACAGTGTGAGAAGGCTCGACTGCTCGCCCCAGGATTCCCCTCGGGAGGAAAGTCCTGGGAAGTTGGAAGGAAATCAGAGGTCCCCATGTTGGTAAAGGTGACCCCACTCACTCCCTTTGTGGGACACTCCTGATGACCGACTCTGAGTATCTGACCGAGGACAGGGTTCTGGCGAGGTCCTGGGGCGCTTAGCACTGTGGGAAGCCTGGGGTCTGGGGACTCTGCCAGCTCGCCAGCTGTCCTCTGGCCCTCTTGCTGGCCACCCCTGGGGCTGAGGGCCTCTGCTGCTGCTCCTGGGCTCTGGGCAGCAGGTGGCTCTTCCCTGTGGTTGAAAGGCTGTCTCTAAGTGCTGGGGAGGGTGGGTCCCCTGCCTCGTTGCTGCCGGAGGCCTCAGCTTCCTGGCCTTGGCCAGTCCCTCTGTGGGCTGGTCCCAGGTGCCACCCCTGCCCAGTGGCAGGCAGGGTGCAGCAGGACCAGGGACTCGGAGCCCACCTCACTCCTGGGAGTCCTATCTGTGGCCCGGGTGGTACAGGCCCCTCGGGCCTTTCTGCTCCTCTGTCCAGTTGTCTTTTTGGGACGCGTGTTCTTGCCTCCAGCTTTGGGGAAACACCAGGGGCTGTCGGGCTGGAGAGGGGTGGGGCT
>NW_026000102.1:6791178-6826034 GCF_001458135.2 Marmota marmota marmota
GAGAGGGGTGGGGCTGGGGGTTGGCGGGGGCTACCCCTGGGAGCTGCCTTGGGGGTTCAGGGCAGGGTTGTGGGCAGATGGCGAGGTGGTGACCTGGGGGTTTGATCTGTCCTGGTCTTGTCCTCTGGGAGGGGGTGAGGGCCCCTGACCTTGCCCTCAGGGCTGCTTTCCACCATCCCCAGCCCCCTCCTCTCCTCTGTCCAGCTCTGAGCCCTGCTGGCCAGGGCTTCCTTCACCCCGAGCAGCCTCCCCATCCCAGAGACGCTGACACGTGGCCTCCTGGGTACCAGAGGGTACCAGGGCTCGCAGCGGCTCTTTGTCTAGGCACCTGGTGGGGGGGACTTGGCGTCTACTGAGGGCTCAGCGTCCTGTGGGGAGGGGCCTGAGCATCCAACAGGAGGATCTGTGTGGCCTGGGGTCAGGACAGCCCCTCTGATGGGCACAGAGGTCGCATTCGGGGATGCGGCTGAGTGTCCCAGACTCGCGGTCCCTGAACTCGTGCCTGCTCCTGGTCGCAGGGTGGTTGCTGCTGGGGAGGGAAGCCTGTGGCTCTGACGCCTGCCTGGCTCTCTTCAGCTCTGTCACCTTGCTGTCACCTGGCTTCGTCCATTTCCTGGGAGAGCATACTGAGGTAAGGGGGGCCACTCTTCCTGAGCAGAGAGCCGGGGCCCAAGAGAGATCTGCTGCAGCGAGCACTTGGAACCTTCCTGTGGGGGCTGAGCCTTGGTCAGGGTGGGGCCCCTGAGATCTGGAGATTTGGAGGTGAGAGGGGCAGGGCATCTGCACCAGGAGGACCCATGACCAAGCTTGTGGCCCTCTGAGGTGGGCTTCCTAGGAGAGTGGCCACAGAGCGGGCAGAGCAGTGGGAGAGTGGCCGCCCTCTCTCTTAGGAGAAAGGGTGAGGTACGCAGGGCTGGGCTTGTAGGGCTGATCCAGGGGTGCGGGGGCACCTCTTCTCCCACCCAAACCTCCCACCGTTCCCGCCACGCTCCCCAGCTGGGGCTTGGGCACGCAGACCTGGGCTCAGGCCCAGTTGGGAGTATTTAACTAACCCCACAATTATAATTGGTTCCAGTTTTGAAAGTAAAAACCATATTTTTCTGGTTCCCCCAAATTCTTTCATTTGGACCAAAGAGTGGGGGAGGGAGGAGGGGTCTCAGTTGGTGACTGTGGGGAGCGGCAGGGAAGGAGCCCTGGCGCCCTTCCCTCCAAGCTCAGTGCCCCTCCTTCCCCCAACCCAAGTCAGGCCTTGCTGCGTGGACCCACCCACTGCCCGGAGGCCAGTCGATGTGCAGGAGGCCTCTGGAGCACAAAGCAGAGCCTGTGCCGGGTGGTCAGATGCCGGGCACGGCCTGCAGCAGAGCTCCCCCCAGAAGGAGGTGGGGGGACAGCCCTGGGCACGGCCTGCAGTTCAGTTGTCCAGGACTAGCTCTGGTGCCTTGGTGACAGAGTGGCCTACTCAGCCTCTGGGGCCCTGGGCCCCCTGTTTTGCGGTATGAGGTGCGCCGGTGGAGATGAGCCCAGTGCTGGTGGAAGGGTCAGGAAGGGGTCTGTGGCTCTGACCGTGACAGTGATGAGGAAGTTGTAGATGGGCCACCGAGGTGGACACAGGGCTGAGCTGGTTCTTGGGATGACCACACACGGGACCCTGCACCTGGGTGAGGTACAGCTCCCTTGTGGCCTCTCTGCAGGACAGCCAGCCTGTACTCCGCAGGTTAGCGCCTTGATTTTCAAACTGGGACACCCTGCCCCTCATAGGCCTCCAGGATCCCCTCCTAACCTCCGTTCCTCCGACCCGCCAGGAGGGTCTTCACCAGCCAGAAATCTGGCTTTGTCCTACCTCCACACTGGAGCCCTGCTGTGTGCCACTCCTGAGAGCAGGCAGGTGCCCCAGCCCCACCCCAGAATCTGCAGGTGAGCCGTGCTCTGCAGGGCTGGCTGCGTTGAGTCTTCAAGGACAGGACAGGCCGGACGAACTTCAGGTCACAGTCCTGCTGTCACGGTGGTCTTTTGGCTACAAGTTGTGACCGTGACGACGGGTCATCTCCCATGTCTGTCTCAGCCGACCTTGTGGGATGTGGGAAGGCTGTGCCTCAGTGTCCTCCCCTGTAAATCGGGCAGGCAGTGTGGGGCTCTGAGGCGGTTCCACACAGGAGTGCTGGGCCCTCATTCCTGGGCCCAGGAGGCTGGTCAGTGTGGTAGCATGGCCAGGAGGACTTCCTGGAGGAGGTGGGCCTGTGGAAGGGAAGGGAAGTTGGGGGGGTGGGGATCAGGCCAAGTTCCAGATGGGGGCAGGAGCAGGGGGATGGGAGAGAGAAGTGGTTTGGACTTGGAGGGCCGGGCTGGAGGGGAGGGTCAGCCAGGAATTTGGGGTCCCAGCCACTCTGGGTGGGATGTGGCGGGGGCCACCTCTGCTGGCCTGGCAAGTGCCCTGGGTGCTGCTTCTCTGCCCCACCGACCGTCCCCCCCCCCAGCAGGCGTGGTCCTGCCTGCAGCCTCTGCTCCTAGTCTGTCCTGGGGCCTTGCTTCTCCCGCCCTTGGGGAGCTGGTTTCCCTGCCCGAGCAGGAAGCGGGTGGTGGGCACCCCGTGGCAGGGGCTAGAGGTGGCTGTGGCAGCTGGTGGGGCCCTGCAGCCAGGCCAGGGAGCAGAGCCCCAGAGGGTGAGGGGTGGGAGCACCTGGCCTTGACTCGAGGGCGGCTGTTCCTGGGCTGGAATAATGGCTCAGTGGGGAGAAAGCCTCCTGCCAGCTCCCTCAATGCCTGTGTCTGAGGGTGAGTCCGACCTCGCCCCGGGTGCAGACGACACCAGTGCTGCTCCTGGCCACCAGCCTCCACCAGGCCTGGAGCAGATCCTGCCACCCCGGGACTGTGGCCCTCCGCGAGGGTGGGAAGGGAAGCGGCCCGCCCTGCCCCCCTTGGTGTCTCCTGTAGGGGTGGGCCCTGGGCAGGGCCTCTCCGTCCAGCAGGTGAAAGAAGCCCTGTCTTAGAGGAGCTGAGGCTGGACCACCTGAGCCCCTCTCCACCTGCCACCCGCCTGGGGTGGCTCTTCTGGGGCCCTCAGCTGCAGAGGCCCCGACCTGGGCCGGTTCCTCGGGAGCCACTTAGCTCCTGTCCTGAGGATGTGAAGATGGACCCTGATCCTGGGCTCTGGTTCCCAGTATCCACGCTGTTCCCTGCGCTTGTCCCCAGGCTCCCGCGAGCAGAAGGTGTCTCACTTGGGGCCGAAGCTGGCTGTGAGGAGGCCTGTCCAGGGAGGCTTAGTGTTTGCTTGGGGAGGGGTCCCAGCATGCACTGGGGGGGGGCTGGTGCACCTGGGGAAGACTCGGCCCACCTGGGGTCTTGCTTCCTGGCTCCCAGGCAGGGGGCCCGGGCCTGGGCGATTCCTGCCCCCAGTCTCTGTTGAAGGCTAGGTTCCCGGAGCAGAGTACCCAGAGCATTTGCGGTGGCCAGGTGGGCACTTGGAGGGGCTGACAGTGGTCCTGGCCTACCTCCTGTCAGGGCTCAGAGCTGGTGTGGATGTTTTGTGCTGGGGAGGGTGGGCTGCTGGGGAATGGTGACGGGCATCTCGAGGACAGGGGCTTCATGTGGTGCAGGACCCTGAGAGTGGAGTGGCAGTGGGCAGAGGAGACCAGCTCTGGACTCAGGTGTTGGGCTCTGCTCCTCGGAGTACCTGGCCCCTGGCCCTGACCCTTCCTGGTCAGCCTCAGTCTGGCGGCCTCAGGTCAAGGCCTTTTGGGTGATGTAAACCCCCACAGAGCCACAGCCCACTGTGTCCCCCTCTGCCACAGAGGAGCTAGAGCTGTCCCTCGCTCTGCCTGCCTGCCGGGGGGGACGGTGTGGCCATGGCCCCTGCTTATCTACACCTGGCTGTCCTCTAGTCTCCTCACCCTGGAGGAGCCTCCGTGGCCCCTGCTGCCTGGGACGGCAGCCGTGTCTGCCTGAGATGGAGTGGCGTGGAGGGGACGGTGGCTTTGACTCTGGCCTTGGTCCCTCCTGGTGGGAGGGTGTGTTAGGCAGGTGTGGCTGCTCCAGGTCCCCCTGGCTGGGCGCAGGTGGCTAGCAGGCAGCCTGGGAGAATGGAGCTCCCAGCTCTCTCCAAGGGCTGATGTGGGAGGATATTCATGTTGGTCCAGTGAATCGTTTAATTACCAGGTTTGTCTCCGTCGCCTGCCACCCACAAAGCGCCTCTGTCTCTCTCCAGAATGGCGAGGTCCAGCCTGGCCTGGCTCTGTGCACAATGGGGCTGTGTGGCCTCTCCCGAGGCCGGCTTCAGGGATGGGTGGTCTTTTAATGACATAATTACAGCAGGGTCACTGAGAAGCAGGTCTCCCAGGCGTGGCGGGTAGGGGTGTCTGTGAGCTCATCCCACTCACTGGGCATGGGTGAGTGGGCGTCTCAGGTGGCCGGGACAGTGGTCCAGCAGCAGGCGAGGCTCGGGAGTAGACGGCTCTGTCTTCAGAGGAGGTTGAGGCACCCTCGGCTCTGGGGCTGCCCCAGGCTCGGGTCCCCCTGGGCCTCAGCCTCTTCTCCAGGTGATCTGACTGGACAGTTCTCCCCCAGCTGTGCCTTGGCCTCCTGAGTCCTTTGAATATGCTCTCCCCTGCCTCGGCCACAGCATCCCCTCCATGGCCCTTGGGGCCAGCAACACTCCCTGGATGACAGGGCAGCCTGGGTGTGTGCCACTGGGACAGGCTCTTGTTCCATTTCATAGCTGGGCACACTGAGCCCCCTGCTGCCTGGGTGTCATGGGATCTCGATGACGTGTTTGACTCCCCAGTGCTGGGCTGGGGGCTTGTGGAGGGGGCGGAGGAGCCTGGAGTGTTGGGAGCACTGCGTGGCCAGGTCCCGGCCCGTCCTGCCCTAACAGGTGGCGTGGCTGCAGGGGCACTCTCTGGGAGTGTTTGGGGCAGAGGGGCCACACCCAGGCCTCTGGCCTCTGGCAGACCTTTTCCTGGCCGCCCTGGCCATGAAGCCCAGCCTCTGCCCACCCGCCAAGAAGCCGTGGTGCCGGATTTAGCAGCCCCCGCTGGCCAGGCTGAGGGTGAGCACTTTCTATTCTGGGCAGAGGAAAGGCTGGGCACAGCCTAGGGGCCCGGAGGCGGCCGGGCACCGTGTGGAGATGCCTCGGCTGCTCTCCCTGCCAGCTCTCAGACCCTCGAGGCTCAGGCTTCCTCTGTGGCAGAGGGTCCAGCCCCAGCCCCAGGCTTTAGAAGGCACAGAGGACAGTGCCTGTCCCTGAGGTGCTGGCAGCTGGTGCTGGTCAACACGGGAAGCCTGCTGTCACGGGGGGCCGAAGGATACTGACGTCACAGGGCACAGGCAGGTGGGCATCCTGGTCAGGGCAGGGTGGCTGGAAGGGCTAGGGAGGGGACGGTGGTGTGTGTCTTCCTCACCTGGAGTCGGCCCCTCAGGTGTGTCCAAGGCCCCTCCAAGGACCCCTCAGCCACGTGTGAGCCCAACTGCTGGTCTGAGCCAACGCTCTTTGGGCTCCACTGTGCCGCTCCAGCCAGAGTGCCTCTGGAGGTTTGAGCCCCTGGTGGTCACTTCTCGCCCCTCACACTGGCTGTGCCAGGCAGGCACCTTAGGGGTCAGCAGGGTGCAGCCCATTGCAGAGTGAGCGTGGAGGGGGCTGCCTGGTCCCAGGCCTGGGGATCCTCATCCGAGCGGTCCCTGTCCTGCATCATGGCGGTGCCGGTGAGGGGGCCTCGGGCAGTAGCCCCAGGCGAGATGAGCCCAGGCTGGTCTGCTGGAGGGTCTCAGCTGTCAGTAAAATTGGCCCCCGCCAGGGAAGACCAGGGGCTTCATCACCCGAACCCTGCTGTGTGCACCACAGAGGCCCCGAGTCCAGCTGCAGCAGACCGCAGAGGGCAGTCGCTGGGGGTGTCACCGAGGTCCCTGTAGTCCCAGCCCTTAGCCTTCCTGGAGTCCACTTTGGTGCCAGTCCTGGGCAGGGGACTCAGAGGGGCCCTGTGAAGGGACCAGTTCTGGGCTGGGTGAGTCCTGTAGATGGGGATGGCTCTGCCCTGTGTGCCGTCCTGAGAGACTGGGCTTCAAGATGTGTTGGCAGGTTCTCTCATATCTCTGACCCTCGGCCCTGGTGGGATGCTAGGTGTGAGGTTGACACCAGCTTGCCAGGTGTCACAGGACAGCAACAGGTCCCAGGTGCCCCAGCCGCTGGTGCGGCATCCCTGGGTGATGTGACACTAAATCCTGCCCAGGACCTGGGTGTGGGGGACGGCCTTGCCATGCCTCTGTTTCCTCCCTGGGAAACAGGAGGCCATTGTAAGTGTCAGAGGGGACGTAGTATGGAGCACGCTCAGTGAGCACTGAGTAGCGACTGAGCCCAAGCTGCTTCCCAGCTCTGCAGGCCCCGCCCTGAAGCTGAGGCCCCCACCCAGGTCTCTGGGCCTGCCTGCACCTGCTTGCGGCTCACCCTCAGGCAGGGCTGCCACCTCCAGCCACTATGGTTGGCCGGGGCTCACAGCTGCAGGATCCTTCCAGAAAGAAGATGCCAGAGATTTCCAGAACGGCCTGTGAGCTGCTCCTGTTGTTGGCCTTGGCCCGAGTTTGGCTGGCATCTCCTGTCCACTCTACCCAAGTGATGGCCACCCAGAGCTGTAGCTGTTCAGGGAGGCAAAGTCCAGGCAGCCTGCTGACCGCTGGCTTTTAGGATTCCGGGGGCGCGTGCTGTGCTCCGGCCTCCGGCAGGATAGTTAACGAGGGGCGGCGGGGAGGGAGCTGGCGTGCACGTCCCACTCTGCTCCTGGTCCTGGCTGCAGGCATTCCAGAGCAGGGCCTGGCCTTCGGTGCCCGGCTGCGCCCGGGTCTGTGCAACATCACGAGGAGAGGCCAGCTGATAACAGCCTGGTACAGGAGGGGCGGAGGTGGCAGCCAGGGGCCCGTGGCCTCCCAGATGGCCTCCAGCTGTTGCCAGCTGCAGGGGAGCTGCTGCCCAGGGGCGTCTCGTGGGAGCCAGGAGCAGCAGGGGAAGCTTGCCCCTCCACGGTATCCACAGCAGGGCCATCCGGCAGCCAACCCTCTGGCCAGAGGCCTCAGGAGGGAGGCCCGGTCTCCACGGAGTCTTCTGAAGACTCCCTGCCGGGTGTCAGGTTTCCATAATGCTGGCCCTGAGGCCAGGATGGAGTGACTGGACATTACTGGGGCAGAGGGGATATAGCTTAGCATCCCTGTCCCCTCAATGGACGTGGCCATCTTGGTTTGGGGATCCTCAGGAGACCACAGTGCTTGGGCCTAGAGCAGAGAGACCTGGGCAGGTCACTCGGCTTAACCAGGCAGTTCAGAAGGCTCTCGGACACTAGGTGCCTTGTGCTGAGCCCAAGGGGACTGTCCAGCGTGGGGTTCCATCCCAGGCCTGCCTGCTGACCTCTCCACTCCCTGGGGATGGCGGACTCGGCTGCAGAGGGCTGTTGTGAGCAGAAAGGGAAAGGGAAGGGCGAGGCCTGGCTGCAGACCTGCGGGGGACGATAGGACTGGACCTCAGTCCTTTCCACTGTGCGCTCAGCGGTGTGTCCCACGGACAGTCGCTTTCTTCACACAGGAGGAAGTGTCACTCGCCCCCGGAAGCTTCCCTTTGTGCGCTGGCTCACAGCCTGGGGAGGTGAGCTCACGGCAGGCAGGTCCCCTGACGCTGGCTGGGCCACGAGGCCTGTTCCCAGCCCGATGCCGGCCAGTGGTGCCCAGGATCTCTAGCTCACGGTGGCCTTCTGCCTTTCAGGGGGAACCCTGGGTGCAAGACTGGGGTCACAGCTGTGTTCATCTGGAGGTCTGGGCTGCTAATGCTCTGAGAACCTCCAAACGGGCAGCAGCTATGTGTGCCTCTGTCCCCAATCACATCGTCAAGGGGACAGGCAGGGGTGGCCTCTGCATCCCATTCTTGAGGGTTTTCACACCTGTGCCCTGTGCTGGCCTGCCCACCCCAGCCCTCTCCAGCTGCATGGCCCCTGGGTGGGGTCTCTGAGTGCCCCTGGTGATGAGGGAACAGGATCTGTAGCTCACGAGGCGGCAGGATGCAGGGTGAGACGCAGCCTGAGGGTGGAAGGACAGGCCAGCAAGGGCAGGTCTGGGCTGTGTCCCTCTGTCCTATGATGTGCACTGGCCACAGTCAGGGTTATGTTAGGATGAGTGCGGTGACGTCCCCAAGAGCTAGGAGGGCTGTCCTGGGAGGGAGGGGAGACAGGCTGTGATGGAGCCAGACTGAGCACACAGGGGGAGGGAGGTGTTCTGGTCTCTGTGTCCAGTGGGCAGCCTCTGAGCACCATCTTCAGGAGAGGGCTTGGGCATGTGGTCCCTGTGGCCTGAGGGGCCAGGGCTGTTAGAGAGCTGGGGGATAGCATCAGGGTGGCTGGGGACTGAGCCTGGACAGTGCTGTCCCCAGCAGCAGCAGGTGCCTGCTGAGCCCCACGTGAACACTGTCTTGTCACCTGTTTGGGAGCCGTGGCCAGCCTGGCACGCAGACAGGAGCCTCTCAACTCCAGGCAGGTGAGAGAGGGGCCATCATCTGAGTGCCTGTGAAGCTGCGGCTGCAGCCTCCTGGCCAGGCCTGGCCCGGCCCTCCCAGGGCAGTGTCCTCTCCCCACAGGTGGGCACTGGTCTCCCCCAGGCCTGAGACTGAGATGGCACTTCTGTCACAGAGGCTGCCCAGACACGCAGCCACCACCGTCAGAGGGGCTCAGGAGGCCGTCTGGCCAAAGCCCCTCCTGGACTGTTGCCTACAGGGGCACATTTGCCTGAGGATCCTTGGAAGGCCGAGGCTGCAGGGGACTGGGAAGATGCCCTGGCAGTCAGCTGCCCCGGGGCACAGGCCTGCAGAGCAGGAGGGCACTGCCCCGTCTACTAAACCATGTCCAACTGGGCTGTGTCCCAGGTGAGGCAGGTGTGGTCCACCATGGCTCTGTGCGCCATGTGCCTCTCCATGTGGGACAGGGGGGCCTGAGCCCCTCGCGCTGTGGTGGCCCTAGCTGGTACTCTTGGTGCCCTGGAGGGGCGGGGTGGGCAAGGCAAGGGGCAGCCCAAGGTCGGGGCGCCCTGTGTCCTCGCAATTCCAAACCTTTCCCTTGGTGGCAGGGAGGGTTGAGAAGGGCCCCCTAGCAGCCGGGCCCAGCACGGGGCAGGTTTAGGGGCTCAGACCCCCTTCTGGGAGGGGCGCTTGCCCCTTGCCACTGCCGCTTGCTGCGCCTGGTCCTCAGGGGCATTCCAGCCTCAGGTCCAGGGCAGGGTGTCGGCGCCCCCTGGTGGCAGTGAGATGCCACTCTGCAGGTGCTGAGTGTGTTCTTAGCTTGGGGACAGGGGTCTCCCTGCCAGCCTCCATTCCTGCATTTGTCACTCACTCCTGACACCATCTCTGTGACAGTTTGACACATGAGCACTGTGGGGACGCCTGACTGCCCATGCCCTAGGGGCAGCTGCACAGAGGACCCCCAGGCAGAGGGTCCTGGAGAAGAAGAGGGTGAGGTGGCCCCGGTGTTTATTTGTTCATCCATGTATCCAGCCAGCCATCCATCCATTGCTGGACCCCACTATGTGCCAGGCTCCATGCTGGGGATTGGCCACCAAGGCCAACGACCCCTATCCTGTGGGTCTGCATCCTGGGGGGCTGCAGGAGACAGGGTCAGGATCAGAGCTGCGTGCTGTGAGGTACGCAGACCAGAACAGGTGGGGTGGTGTGGCAGGAGGAGCTGACGTTGGTCTGACTTTTGAAGGACCTGGGGCAGGTCCAGGTGGGGACACTGCAGCCTGGAGGGAGTGGCTGGCATGGTGGGAGGGCCAGTTACAAAGGACTGTGACCCCAAGAGGGTTGCAGAGTTCACTCCTGTTGGATTGCTGAGAGTTGAGCTGGGGACACAGGGTCCAACCTCTGCTTTCGGGGCTCCCTCTGGCTGCTGGAGGCCGAGGTGGAGGCAGGAGGCCCAGGGAAGAGGCCGTGGGCTGCCTGTGGGATTGTGGCTGGTAGCCAGAGAGACATTAGACCCGACAGAGATGGAGCCTGGTGATGTGGAGGGGAAAGGGGGTGTCCATTGCTGAGCAGCTCTGCAGAGTGTGAGGAAGAGAGGGCTCTGGGGTGCTGGGGGCTCACGTGTCTGTCAGGCAGAAACATGCTGCCAGGAGCTCCGGAGTCCTGTCTAGGAAGGGCCGGGCAAGGTCACAGCCTTCCCTTCCCAGAGGCAGATGGCCGCGCACAGAGCCTGCAGGGCCTACCTCACCCTGTCTCAGTGTTCCCATCTGTAGAACGGGTGGGACCCGCTGACCCCCCATGGTCCCTTGTTCTTACAACCTGAGCGTCAGCCTCACGGCTCCTCTGTGGGGGCTCTTGGCATAAAACAGAGAGCTTACACTCACACCCCAGTCACACTCAGAGTAGCCCCAGGTCTGCTGTCCATCCTGCAGCCAGCATTCTCCCAGTGGATATCCGCTGGCCTTTCCTGGGCACCAGACACAGCCGGGGACTTGACTCTGAGATGTGGCCTATTCTCAGGGACGTGCAGCCCAGTGGGGAGGCAGATGGGACCGGCCACCTGCAGAGGTGACACATAAGCAAGGCCAGGGGCAGCAGGGAGCTGAGCTGGTCAGAGAGGAAGATTTAAGAAGGGCTGCAGATGGGCATCAGGCCAGGGGAGGGCAGAAGCCTTGCGGGGCCCGGGGATGCCTTTGGAGAGCTCCTCAGCCAGGTCCTGGGCTGCAGGGACAGCCAGGACAATGGGCCAGCTCCTCACCTCCACTCTCACCATGGTCCTGTCCCTGAGTGGCCAGAAGAAGGCGATGCCCCTGGCTGTGTTCTGGACAGGGTGGGGAAGGTGCTTGGCTGGCCGGGGACTCAAGCATGCCCAACCCTTGATTCAAACCAGGGAGCCGTGAGCAGTGGCCGGCCAAGCCTGGGCAAGTGCTCTCCCTGCAGAGCGAGCTTCCAGCAGGGTCCCAGACCCTCCCTGCAGGGTTCCAGTGCCTCTGGAAAGGTGGTGGGGAAGTGCCTGTTGTCAGCTGGAGGGTGACACCTGTGTCGGACCCTCCTAAGCCTGGGGGACCCAAGCCAGTGCAGAAGTCAGTCCTGCAGCTGCAATGAGAGGGACAGACAGGCAGGAGAGGGACAGACAGGCAGGAGAGGGACAGAGGCAGCCGTACGCACGCAGGAGAGGGGCCCAGCGCCCGCCTGGCCGGGCCACCCAGCCCTGCTGGCGCTTGCTTGGCGCTGGCCCCCTGCAGCCGGGCCAGCTCTGCCAGAGAACTGGAAGGTCCCAGGACCTCGGCCACGCGGGGGAGTGAGACCTGGATATTTGGGGGAGCAGAGGAATGTTCTTGGCGTCCTCTGGGCCTTTTACATCTTGTCTTGTTTTCTGAGAAACAAACGGAAAAAAAAAATCCCATTCCCACATTTTTGGAGGCTGTGTATAAACAGGCGGACCTGGGCCTGGGAGTGAGCAGAGAACAGGTCAGGAGAGCCCAGGCCACCCTGGCCCCGCACACACTGCTCTGCGCCACGTCCCCAAGGTTCTGCTGCTGCCCAGGGCTCGAGGGGCTCATTTCCTGGGTGGTCACAGGGTGTGAGAGGGAGCAGGCTGTCCCCCAGAGTACCTGACTGAATGCAGGTGACCCCCCGGCTCCTGGAGCCCCGTGCCTCCTCTCTAAGGGGCGTCGGTGTCCGCATGAACGAAACCTTCCTTCCTCGGCACTTGGTGGCTTTTGCCCAGGACAGCAGCTGTCACTGCCTCATGCTGGGAATGGGGTGCTGGCTCCTGGGTGATGGGAAAAGGTGATGGATCCCTCTGTCCATCGGATACTTTCAGTGACGTCTTTGCTCTGACAGCCCCGGGCCCGGCTGGGGACACTTTGTTTCCTGTCCTGACCCTACTGCCCATGGGCTCACTTCTGTGGTGTCTGGCCCCACCTGTCTTGGGTCCCACTCAGCTCCTGGCTGGACTGGAGGCCCCAGGTCTCCCTTGACCCCGTGCCTGAGCAGAGTGTCACATGCCCCGCCCTCCGCTGCCCCCCAAGGCCTGGCTCAGAGCCTGTTTCCTCCTTCCACGTCTTTTGGCCACAGCCAGTGGCGGCCTCCACCCGGCAGGACCACACTGTCCTCTTGAGATGTCTTTCCCACCAGGCAGGGCCTTCCCTATGTAGCCACTTCTGCTGGAAACAGTGGACGTGTAGGTGCCCAGAGCCATCTCTGCTAGGGGCTGACTCCTGCCCTGCAGAGCCTCTGGGGCACTGAGACTTTCAGGTGGACAGCTGGACAATCCTGGGAGTCCAGAGCAGCTGAGGCCTGGCTGACTGTCTCTGGAGCACACAGGAGCAGGCTGTCCCATTGTGAGGTTGGTTGCATACGCGGGGCAGTAGGGTCCAGGGGAAGGCCATGGTTTTGGAAGGACTTCTCTGCTGGTCGCAAGCACTGCCCTGGCAGGGCCACCCAGACCTCTCTGATGCAGAAGGGGTGGGAGGGGCCCTGGGTGCCCTGCGCATGCCTCTGGGACAAGAGTAGGAGACTGTGAGGTTGTTCCTGGAGCTGCCACCAGGCGGCGATGGTGGGCTAGGACAGCCGGGGCACTGTGGGGTGAGGCCCCAGGTGCCTGAGTCTCTCCACAGTGCCAGAGGTGTGAAGGACAGGGCGTCCCTTAGCAGACCCAGACGGCAGCACCCACCTCAGCTGCTTGCCAGCAGGAGGGTGGGCCAGTCGCTCTGCAGAGGGTCTTGGTGCTGCTTGTAGAGACCCAGCGGTCTGCCGGTGTCCAAGCCCCCGCGTCTGCTGTACCTACCTGTGGAGCTGTTTCCTCCGAGAGCTCGCGAGGGACCCCCTCAGGAATCCTTCCCTGGGGTGCACTTCCGAGCTGCGCCCCGGTTCCCACCCAGTGGCCCTACTTCCTGGCTTCTTGTCCCCTCTGGAATTCTTCTTGTCCCCGCCTGGCTTTCCTTGTGCGGGGTTGGGCATGTCGTCGGCTCCGTGATGCTTGCTGTGGGAGTGAGTGTTGAGTGGCCCTGGTGGGTCCCGGTGGGCAGGGTCTGATGGGAATGAGGCTGGAATGTTCCGGTTGCCTCCTGCCGACCCGGGAATCAAGGGCAAGCTGCGGCTGGGGCAGCCTTTACCCAAGTGCTGGGTCATTTTTCCATTTTGAAGGTGACGCCTGCTTTTCTTTGGCTGCTGTAAGAAATCACCACAGACAATGGTTTGAAACAACAGACTTCCAGAATTCCTACAGGTCTCCCTGGTCTCCTTGGTTTAGAGGTGCGGTCCTCAGGGCCGGTTCCTCTGGGGGCCCTGGGGCAGGACTTTCCTGGCCTTCCCCAGCGGCCACACGTGTGGCGCGTGCCCTGGCTAGTGGCCCTTTCCTCCATCCCTGAAGCCTGCAGTCAGCAGCCGGTGAGCGTCTCTCCCGTGTCCTTGCCTCTTTCTGTCACTGACTTTCCCCCTGCGTGTGTGTCCACCATCCTTCTGTCTGCTGCTAGATACAGGAAGTCGGAGAGAGGAGGGGCAGTCACTGCAACCTCGCCCCACACCGGGTTCTGGGAGCAGCCTGTGGTCCTGGGTGCTCTTCACTGGGGCTTGCTGCTGGCGGCTCTGCCGGTTTTGGATCACCGAGCCCTGCTCCCTTGGTGTGGTCCAGGTCAAGGTCAGGTTGTGTGGTCTGAGGGTTTCCCTACCTGGGGCCATGGGCTGAGCTGCAGGCTGCTGGGTGCAGGTGCTACACCTGCTGGACCTGCCCCTGAGCTCCACAGCAGGGCGCCTGGGGTGGATTTTCCCACCTCTCAAGCCCCCGCCCTGCGAGGAGGTAACTGCACTCTTAATCCGGACTGACCAACAGCCTGCACATGGCAGTCACCATAGAATGAGAGTGGCTTCTCTTCCCTAGGTGGCTCACAGGGGTCTTTGGGCCAAGGTTGTGGGCTTCACCTAGGGCTCTAGGTTATCCAGAGCCACCCGGCTCCCTCAAATCCAGAGGAGTCCACTGGGGGCCGTAGAAGCATCATGCGGACTCTCGGATGTCCCGTGGCCATGGCTGAAGTCATTCTGTGCCTGGGTCATGGTGGCTGCTCCTATGACAGGTAGAGCCCAGCCCCGGGGACCTGCAGTCTGTCTGGCCACAGACCTGCTAGGCCACTCTGGTTCTGGGCTGGCTGGTGTCCTATCAATCCTGGGGGGAGGGTGAGACATAGCCAGTCATGGGTGGGCACTCAGGGTCCCCAAGGACCAGGCTGCCTGTGCCAAGGCCCTTCACTAGGTGATGGAGGGACAGCTTTTGAATTGGGGCTTGATTTGGGTAACTTTTGCCCCAAGTTGGGAGGGCTCTACCTGGGTCATCCCTCACAGCTCAGTTCCTGGCCAGGGGCAGGGGTGGGTCGGTCGTGGGCTGTGGATTGGGTCCCTGCCTCACCTGGGAACCACAAAACTCAACCTTGGCCTGAAACCCCGGGAAGACGTCTGGCACACGCTGAGGCGGGTCCTGATCCCACTCTGCCCTGTTGGAGCCGGTGAGCACGCAGAGGTTCTATGCAGCCCTGTGGGTGCCAGCGTGGTCCCGTACGCCCAGCTCCCTGGGGTCTCCTGCAGGTACAGACAAGGACTAGGGGCCTTGGTTCCAGAAGCTGTCCCAGGCTGGCCCCAGGGCTGTGCTGCCCTGGGCTCTTGTTTTGATCTAAACTGATTAAACAGCCTGCTGGATGAGGTGCCTGGGGTTCCGCGTGGCCATTCTTATCTCCTCCCCAGGTGAGGAATTGAAGGCACAGAGGGCTTGGGGAGCAACGTGCTCCTGGCAGCCTGGAGGCCCAGCTAGGGCAGAACCCATGCTTGCAGGACCCTGCTCTGCATGTGGGCACCTGGCTTCCAGCGGAGGTGGGGCACAGGTGAAGAGGGAGGGGTCCCTCAGCCTCAGGGGAATCAGCCCCAACTCTGGTGAGAGATGGCAGGACACAGGAGGACGTGGGGTCTCCTCTCCTCCAGGTGAGGCCTGGAGGGCATGTTCAGAGACCAAGGGTCCAGGCTCAACTCCAGGGCACCGCAGCGTGGCGCCTCATCTGGAAGTCTGCTTCCTGCAGGCCGGCCACCGGTCCTGGGAGCAGCTGGGGACCTTTTCAGTTGGGCCCTGGTGGCTTTGCCATGGAAGGAGTTCGGAAAATGGGTGACCTCTGCCCTCTGCTGCTGCTTCCCTGGCCTCCTTTGTGTGGCCACCAGTGGTCTTGGCAGGCGTCTCTGCAGCCCCTAGAACCCGTGCCTGGCAAGAACTGGGTCTGGGTCCCTTCTGCCTCTCCCCTCCCAGGACAGGAGAGGGTGGGCGGAATGGACACTTTCTCTGCTCTGAAGAGGTTGGTAAAGGCCGAGATGTGGGGACCTGCAGCTCCTGAGCCAGTGGCCTAGGCTGCCACCACCCGGGCCATCAGCAAAGCGTCCGTGTCCTAATCTTGCGACTGTGACTCCCACCTGTGTGGTTAAGACAGAGAGGATGACCAGCTTGAGGGGCTTGAGATGGGGAGACTGTATTGTCCAGAGGTCCTAAGTGCCATCACGGATGTCCCCGTCAGAGGAGGGAGATGTGACACAGAAGGAAAGGTGGTGGGACCCTGGAGGGAAAAGTTGGAGTGACTTCTCTACCGCCAAAGCAGGTCGGCTGTGGAGGAGGCCCGGAGGACCCTGCCCTGGGGCCCACTGACGTGAGTCTGGACTTCCGGCTTCCGGAGCCGAGACAGATGATCCTGCTGGTTGAGCCTCCCGGGCGGCAGTGTTTTGTTACGGCAGCTGCAGGATGAGCCCCGCTGCAGCTCTGCCCCCACCTCTCCCCTGGCACCCTGAGCTCACTGCTGTCCCTCGGCCTGGCCTGGGCTGGGTCCTCACCCCACCTTTTCAGTGCCCTGCTGGCACTGTGCCAGGCAGCAGTGCTCCCAGCCCGGCCCACCCTGTGCTCCCAAGGCTGGCTGAGCCTCAGCGTCGCCCAAAGAGGCCTATGCACCCTTGGGGCCAAACACCTGCCCCCCCCAGCAGGCAGGGTGCAGGGGAAGGGGTGATGGGCTGCCTGGGGTGGGGACAGGCCCTGAGCCTGTTCTGCCCGGGGTGCTGACCGGGCACGCCGGCCTGCAAAGCAAGCTCGCACAGGGAGCCCCAGTTGTCCCGTTGCCCCCGGAGGGAAGGAGGGGCCCACCCAGGCTCTGAGGCAGAACATTCCTGGGGAGGAACATTCCTGGGGAGGTAGACAAGGAGGCCCCAGTCACGCGTCCTGCCCACACGGGAGCCCCTGGAGGGTTGGCTGAGTGACGCTCGCGGCCACCCTCTGTTCCTTTCCACAGCTGGTGAGGGGCTGCCCGCCGCTCCGGGGTGGCTTTCCAGGCCCCCGTCCCAGGCTCTTGGTGAGCCCCTGTTGCCGGCAGCTCCTGGCCTGTCCTCGCTGCAGCCCCTGTGCCGACTCTGGTCTGGCTGGTTTCTGTCAGCCTCCCTCCTGGCTGAGATCTAGGGAGCAGCCCTGGCCTGTCTGGGTGACACCTGGTTAGGGAAGGGGGATTCTTGGCCTCGTGGGCAAGGCTTCATAAATCCTGGCTCCCGACAGGTAGCCTGAGGCCTCAGGTGGGCGGATGGATCAGGGACAACATTTCCCAGACCCAGCAAGTCGAGGCTTGGCTGGCCCTTGCCTGGTGGGCTTGGTCAGCCCTCCCTGGGTGCTCAGCCTTGGTTCTGCTGCATGGACACCCCCCCCCCNAGGGGTCCATCGGGGGCCCCAGGTCATCAGGTCACCCACAGTGGCCTGGTGAGAGGAGCCAGGGTCAGCCTAGGCCCCAGGCAGGAAAGTCCAGCCAGCTGTGGGTCCTCTTGCTCAGGCTGGGAGGAGGGCCGGAGGGAAGAGGTCAGGGAAGTGGGCAGGCTGGGAGGGCGGCCTGGTCTCGGGCGGAGGGCTGGGCCTTCCCCGGTACCGTTGAACGGGGCTGTGTTCCCTCTCTGAGGTCCTCAGCCCCCTGGCCCTGCGTGGCATTTGGGTTGGTCTGAGGGTGGCTGGGGTGGGGGCCTGCAGGTTTCCCTCGGGCCTGGCGGGCACCCATCCTTGGGCTGAGCCTGAGTGGTGGAGGGCAGCTGGGCCTCTGCTTCCGCTCTGTTCCCCTCTGGGCCTGGGGAAGGGGCATCCCTGCCTGGTGGGGATTGCAGAGGCCACAGGGCTTGGGGGTGCAAGCTCCTGGGGGGAAGAGCTGCCGGGGGAGTGGCCCCTGTGGGTGGAGAAGGCTGCCTGGTCCCCTGGGCCACTTCGCAGGCCATGGCCACCCTGCCCAAGGGAGTCTCCAGGGTTTCTTTACGGGATTCCTCTGCCTTTGGGGGCTCGGTCCTAGCCTGCAGTCCCACTGCCCTCCTGGTGTCAGACCCAGCACCAGGAACCTCGGTGCTCTGGCCCTCTGGGGCCTGGGTGTCTGCCCTCGTCCCCAGAGCCTGGAAAGCACAGAACATCTGCTGGCAGCCCAGGTGGCCCCGTGCTCAGGCTGAGGAGCCAGGCTTGGAGTCACAGAGAAGTAGGGGTCCCAAGGAAGGAGCCGCAGACCCGTCCAGAGAAGGGTCCCTGACAGTGGCTGGCTCAGAGCCCAGTGCTGCTGTGTGGAATGTGGACCCAGAGGGAGCTTGGCGCTTGGGACCCTGCCTTACAAGGAGTGGGAGGGGAGGATGAGTCCCCAGCTCCCGGGCCTGGCCTCCGGAGAAGGCTTGTTTCCTGGTGGGAACTGCAGCCTTTGGGGCTCTGGCCACGGCCCCTTCTCGTTCCCTGAGTGGCTCTCAGCCTTGCCTGCAGGCCATGTGCCTGGGAGGCTACCTCCTGCCCTGAGGGAAGGGGGTACGAGGGGAGGGTGGGAGCCACTGTCCCCTATCCTGGGTGGGCCATGGTGATGCAGGTCCCTTGGAATTGGGGTGTCAAGTCAGCCAGCTGTGACACCTGATTCCCTGTCAGGGCACAGGGAAGGGGGGACTCTAGCTGGTCCCTGATCCTTGGCTGGCCTCTGTCCTGAGGGAACACTGCTCAGGGCAGAGGTCCATGCAGAGTGCCCTACCCAGGGCCTGATCCCGCCTCTTGACTCCTGGGGACTCCCATGTCACACCTCTTCCAGGCCCTGCCACTCCTGGTGTCCTTCCCTTGGCGGTTCACCATGGCTGAGGGGGACCAGCCTCTTTCTGTCCCCAGGGTCTGGGCTGGCCCTGGCTGGCCCTGGCTGTTCATCCTGGGCTGTTTGCCTTGGAGACGTCTCTGTCACCAGCACAGGGGGAGGGGTGTACCCCCAACAGGAGCCTTGTGGCATCTAACTGTGTGGAGGGGCTTGCAGGGCACCGCGGGCTTGAGTCTGGGGTCACTGCCAGGAGGGGTACTACCTGGTGGGGCTCCAGCCCTGCGACTGGGCAGTGGCTCTTTGAGGTGGGTCCTGTGGGCTCTTCCTCATCTGCCTCACCCCTGGGGGCTCCGAGGCTCACAAGTGCCTGCCAAGGCCATGGCGGGCCCCTCAAATCCCGGCCCCCATTCATACCAGGTGGCTGACCTGAGGACCCCATCGTGGCACCCACTTTGAGTGGACCCCCTGACCTTGGGTAATGGGCCTCCTCCTGCCCCCTCAGGATGCCCGTGGCTGCCGGCCGGGTTAGTTGAGGGCATGGTCTTTGGGGCCCTCGCCCAGGCTGCTGGCTGCTGGGTACTAATGACAACTGTGGAGTTGCTGCCTCTAATCAAGGACCCCTGTGATGGGGCCAGAGCGGGTCTGGAGGGGTCTGGGCACCCCTCCCTCTGTACCAAGGCCCCTGAGACGTGGGGTGTGGCTCTGTCTGAGGGCTGCTGTTGGTGGACATGGAGGTGAAAGTCACGGTGGCACGCGTGCTTCGGTGGTGTTGGCACATCCTCTGTGCAGTGTCACCGTCCCCTCTGTCTACTCCCAGAGTGTTTGCATCATGCAGACCCCGCCCATCACCCTCACTCCCAGCCTGGGCCAGCGCTCACCATGGACTCGTTCCTTCTGGACATGCGCTGAAGAGTCGTGTGGTATGTGATCTTCCACGACTGGCTTTGTGCACTTGGCGTGGTCTGAGGGATTCTCCGGGGAACGTGCTGCGTGCTGGGGACAGGGGGCTCTGCGGGGGGCTGAGTGTGTGTTCAGGGAGGCGGAGGTGAGGGAGCGCCTAGAGGCAGCTGGCGAGGGCAGCTCGAGGGTCTTTGGGCAGTCACCCTTGGCCACGGGATGAACAAGGCCAGTCCAGCCTGAGGTCTGGGAGGGTAGTCACCGGGCAGCGGGCCTGTGCGGGGGCCTCTGCTTGTTGTTATCCGGTCCTCTCCATCACCACCCCTACCTAGCTGTGTGTTTTAGGGCTTGACACAAGCAACTCCATTTTGTTGGAGTTAAGCCAGAGAAGATGGAAATCTTGCCCTCCAGGGGCTCACGTTCTGGGGGGATCAGGCGATGGACAGAGCACGTGCATAGGTGCCCCGGGGGGAAGGATGGGTCTCCAAAGGTGTGTGGGGTTGGGGTGCAGGTGGCAAACCCCACTGAGCAGGGAACTTTGAACTGAAGTGCAGTGTGGGTCCTTCCATGACCGACCCCTACGCATGCCCGCTCTCCCTCTCTGTTCCTTCCCCGTGCCCTGATGGCAGCTGGGCTTCTTTCTGTGTCCCCACCCTACCAGCCCAGTCGTGGGCTGAGGACTGCCACTTCCTGGGGTGGGGCTCCGGGAAGGCTGTTCTGGCTCCTGTCCTGGAGGATTCCCTGTGGCCCCCGCGGCCTGGGCCAGGCACCAGCCCATCCCTGCCCTGGGGCTGGCATGCACATCTGGGCACATCACCCAGAGCAGAGTCACAGGGCTGCGGGCTCTCAGAGCAGGGCTCAGCCCATCCCAGGAGTGGGGTGCCCAGCATGGATACGCCTAGGCAGGAGAAGAGGGGCACCCCAGCAGCTCTGGCGGTGACAGGGCAGAAGGTTTCATCCTGAGTACCAGGCCTGTGGCCCCAACGGTGCCGTGCCAGGCTGAGGACTTCTCCTGTGGGCAAGGGGAACCCTGAGGCTGTGGCCTGCAGCCTCTCACCCTGGTGCCCCCCCAGGATCGTGGCAGGGCCCCGTGAGGTTGTCCTGCCCTGATGGAGTTGCCCAGTGCTCCAGTGGCCTGCAGGAGCCCAGCCGCGCCAGCACTGTGAGATGACTTTCAGGGTCCCTGACCTCGCCCACCTGGCCACTTGCCTTCTGTGGCTGCCTGAATGTCAGGACAGGCCCCTTCCAGGCTGCTGGGCTGGCCTCTGGGCTGCCTCCCCAGGCGGGGCCATGGAACCCTCCCTGAGCACCCGGCTCTGACCCCTGTGCCGAGGCCTCTGTCTCGCCCTGCGGAACTCTCTAGGAATTCCCAGGAATTCCCACTGTTAACCTCTGAGGCTGGGCTGGCGGCTTGTCTCAGCCACCAGAGACTACTGCCTGCTGTCTGGGCCACAGCTTTTCTCACGGGATTGTGGCCATCCCTGAGACCCTTAGCCCTCTGAGGAGGTGCAGAGAGAGATGCCAGGCCCGGGGGGAGCCTGGGGCTGGGTCAGGCCTGGGACCCAGCTGGGACCCAGCTCCGTGTGCTTCTCATGTGTGCCCAGGAGGGGTCTGGCTCACCCGCCAGAGCAGCACCTGAGGAGAGGGCACATGCCTGGCCATCTGGCCATCTGTGCTTGGGGCGAGTCAGGGTCCCCACTTGTTCTGAGCCCCGCTTCAGGTTACGTGTCCCATATAGCCAGGGGGAACCGGGGACTCTGGCATCTGGAGGTGGGTGGGCAGGAGTACCTGGACCTTGTGTTGGGCAGGTCTACACAGGTGTGAAGTGTCCTAGGGACACCTGACTTTCCCTGAGAGCAGTCTTGGTCCCCTAGCCCCTGACTGGCTGAGTCAGAGGTGTGGGGAGGTAGTGGTGCTGCCCCTGCCCAGGACTGAGTCCCTGCATCCCTGCCAGACAGGTACCTGCTGTGGAGGCTCGGTCCACCTCTGCACCTGCACGGGCAGGAAGAGTGGGGGTTCTGCAGCAGGCGGCCGGGCTGCGTGTCACGGCTCTTGGCCTGTCCCAGGTCTGACCCAAGGCCCCGTGAGTCTAACTGACCCATGAGGGGAGGAGGCTGGGCCTGGAGCTCTCATGATGGGTCCCAGGCAGCTGTGAGGGTGATCGTGGGGGACCCCTCCTGGCCTCCGAGATGAAGGCAGCTTGGTTTCCCTGGGGAACCTGAAGCTGCAGCCGACAGCTTGAGCAGACCCCCAGGCTGCTTTCTGGGGTTCAGACCCTGTGTGGCTGCTCTTATGGGGCAGACCTCCTCTGCCAAGCTGCCCAGATGGCACCTGCAAACACGTTGCGTCCGAGTGTGTTCCCTGTTGGGCAGTGTGGCTCAGGCCGCACAGTGGGTCCCCCGTGAGGCCTGCCTCGCTGGACAATGTGCTCTGAGGCCCGGGGACCTTGAGCTTCTTTGGCTTCTCCTCTTGCAGATGTGGACGAGTGTACCAGTGCCAACGGGGGCTGTGAGGGCCTGTGCTGCAACACGGTGGGCGGCTTCTACTGCCGCTGCCCCCCCGGCCACCAGCTGCGGGGTGACGGCAAGACCTGCCAAGGTAGGGAGGACTCGTCCCACCGCCACCCCAGCTACCACGTTCCTGCCCCACCTCACCCGCGAGGCTCCGCCTTCCCAGCCCCAGGCTGCTCTGGTGGGGGGACTTGAGGACCTTCAGGGTGTTCCTTACCCCCATGTGCACCTCACAGTCTAATCTCCACCCCCCAAACTGCCTCAGGGGACTCAGAACCTGATGTTGGCGGGAGGCACCCTGGGGCTGTGCAGGGGGAGGGAGGGGCTGCACAGGGAGCCACGTGCCCGGCTGTGTGGGGAGGCACGGTGGGCGCCTTGGCTGGCAAGGATCTCAGAGGCCCAGGGCTGGAAGTGCTCGCCAGCACTGGGCGGCCCCTGCCACCCCACCCCCCCAGCGCTGGCAATCTGTCAGTAAAATCAAGACCAGACAGAAAGATCCCTGAGAGACAGCGGCCGTTGAGGATGGAGGCAGGGAGAGGGGCCCCGAGCTCCCGCTCCCCGCCTGCCGCTCCCTCCGTGGCCTGCTCTAGCTTGACTCTGGGATGCGTGGGGCAGCTTGGCCCTCGCAGAGGGTCTCTGAGCACAGGTCAGCGGGCCCCAGCCCTGCTCTCCCCGGCAGGCTGGTCTCTAACATCCTCAGCTGAGCTCCACACTGTCTCCAGCTGCGCTCCCGCAAGCTGCCTGTCCAAGGGTGGAGGCCAGGCTGATGGACTGGCGGTCGGGGGAGACAGGAGAGGAGGAGGGGAGACAGGAGAGGCTGCCTTCTGGGATGTTCTGGGAACGTGGACTTCCGGGTGCTCCTTGATGTCACGTTCTTGTGGCCAGCAGGGCTGGGGAAGGGGAGAAGCTGCTGTGACCTCCCTGCTCACACTCCACCCTGGGGACCCGCTGGGCCTTGGGGGAACCCAGGGTTCTGGACACAGGGAGGAAAGGAGATGGCCTCAGCCATGCATTCTCCACCAGCTCCCAGAAACCCACCTGCCCCGGCCTGTGTCTTGGTTTCCCCTTCTTGAAATGGACTCCATTGGGGTGACATTAAAGCCCCCAAGGTCCAAACCTCAGGATAGGGGGAGTGCTGGTGGAGTTGTCAAGGAGCATCTCCCCCAAAATCCAGGGTGAGGAGGGGTTGCCTGGCTGCCGTGCCCCAAGTTTGGCTTGTCCACCTGGCGCCCCTGCATGTAGCAGGTCTGAAAGGAGCTACAGCCCTGGGCGGGAGGTTCCGGGACAGGTGGGAGGCGGGAGGGGGTGGGGTTCAGGATGGTGCTTGTGTTTCTCCACCTGGACTGACCAGGCAGCCAGCCCCTCCAAGATGATGTCCTCCTCGAGGAGACTCTGCCTGTCCCCTAATCTCCCAGAGTTTCTCCCCCTCTCTGGGCTTAGGGCCAAACCCTTGCCTGGCCTCTGGCATTGTGGGTGGCTCATGATTTGAGCGGATCTCACACCCACCCTGGGAGCAGCCCTCCCCTCCTCGCCTGGTGTTGCCTGGCAGGCCTGGGCCAGGGGCTGGGAGTCACTGTTGGGGCAGCACCCAGGACCCCAGTGGGCATGGACTCCTCTGGTGTAACTGACGGAGTCTTTGTGGGGTCAGGGATAACCAGCTCCCGTCAGCCAGAGGGCTGGGCAATTTCCTATACCTGCCAAGGGCCTCGAATGCTCCCTTGGATGTGGTAAGAGCCTGGCCCTGGGTGGGCTCCCTCCCGGCTCTGCGGTGAACTGGGGAGTGTCAGTACTGCTCCACGGCTGCCTCCCAGCTGAGGGTGGAATCGGGCCCTGGCCCTGCAGCCCCCCAGGTCTGGCTGGCCTGGTTCCCGTAGGGCCTGCTCACTGCACCTGGGCCGAGGGGGTCTGACACCTGGATTCTTGATGGTGCCCAGGAAGCTAGACTGGGGCTGAGCCAGGCCTGGGGCAGGGGTTGCCCAAGGTGTCCTCATACCCTTGGTGAGAAACCAGGCAGAGCATGAGACGGAGGCCCTGCAGGAGAGTGAGAGGGCCTGGACCCTGGGAAGCTCCATTCTGCAGGTCAGGTTCCTGGCTGGCTCCAGGGCTGGGGGCAGACCAGTCCCTGGGTGTCCAGCCAGCTTCTGGCCTGGCCCACCGATCCTTCCCTGCAGTCGGTGCCTGTCACAGGCAGATGCTTGGGCTCTTGCTGTCTCCCAGGTGTGGCAGTTACTGGACTGCTGTCTAGGGTCCCTCCTGGGAAGAGCTCCTGGCCTCGGCTGGCCCATCACAGTGGGTGGAGGGGCCTCAGACCCGACACAGGGACCTCGCTCTGGGCTTGAGAGTCCATGTCAAGGATGAAGATGGTTCCCAGGGGCCAGGGCCTGTCTGTCCCGAGCTGGGCTCCAGGCTCCAGGAGGCTGTTCTGCAGGGCTGAGGTGGCGAACCTGTGCCTCTGCCTTCCCTGATTCTCTGGGTGGGTTCCTGGGCAGGTGTGTTGAGGCCTGGGAAAGGGGGTCCCGAGGGCCTGTGGCACCCCAGACTCAGAGCTGCTCTCTCCAGCCTGCCTGTGTCTGTTTCCTGATTCTGCGAGGCGGGCGGAGATGAGGCTCTCCTAGAAGAGAGCTGTTCCCGTGGTGGGTAGGCTTCCCCAGACCCTACTCTCAGAAGCTGGGGGGTTGTGACCTGTTCTGGGGCTGCTGTCCTGTGTTGACGACCATTCACAAGTGGTTGGCTCTGGCTATAGCTCCACCAGGGCTGAGCGCAGTGTCAGCAAGCAGATCCACCCTGGCTTCCGCCTGAGCTGCTCAGGAGGCCTCGGTGTCTCTGTTGGGGGTCCCTAAGGACAGGCCGGTTCTCGCCATCCCGCAGAGTTGGCTGGAGGCAGGGTCATGGACCAGGTGGTCGGGGGCCCAGGTGGGAGGCTGCTTGGTGTCTCAGCCAGGGATCTGGCCTCAGACCCCCGCACTGGCCTCCCACCCCCACGACTGCCCCTTGCCTGGCCCCGGTCCCCCGAGAGTCTGCTGCCCCAGCTCTGCGTGTTTGGGATGGCTGTGGCTCCGAGTCACCATGTGGCTGAGGAGGCCCTGCTGAGAGCCAAGAGCCTGCTGTTTTCTCTGTCCCCCTGCCAGCCTCCCTCCCCTGAAATTGTGGCTCTGGAGAGCAAGTGTGAAGGAGGCTCGGGGACGGCCGCTGCCTGTGTGAGGGCAGGCCCTGGGAAACCGAGACGTCTCCAGAGGGGCTCAGCGCTGCCTGCTCACACGTAGGGCGGTGTGCACGAGTTGATGGCGGGGCCCAGAAACTGCTCAGCGTGATGAATTGACTCTGTAAACCCCGAGTGCTGGCACGGCAGCCTGGGTGTCTGGGTCCTCGCCCGGAACCCCCTCCAGGCCATGTGTCATGTTCTAGGAGACCATCCTGAAGCCAGAGTGAGTTCACTTGGCTGGACTGGGTGACCTGAGTGGGCGCATCTCCCAGCTAGGTGGACGCCAGCTGTGGCTTCCGCTTCCTGGGCAGGGTGTGGCCTCTGACCCGTGCCAGCCCTTATGAGCAGATGGACTCTGGCTGGCACCTGAGAGGACAGGCAGGCTCTGGGGAGAAACGTAGGCTCTGCTGTGAAGGTCCTTTCTGGGTTGCCCCAGGGCCAGAGTGGCTTTGGCTTCCTGTTTAAGTCCCTCTAGAAAGACCACCCCAGGGGTAGGCTGAGTTTGAGGCTCCACATCGGTCCTCACTGTGTGGCCTTGGGTGAATAACTCCACTACTCTGAACCTCAGTCTGCGTCTGTAAAGTAGGACAAACGATGCTGTCACCTCTTGGTGCTCCAGAGGATTTAGAGGAACTTCCCCGAGGCCTGTGGCCCTACGCCTGCTGGTGGCAATACTCCCTGGAGTGGGCAGTGGGTGGACAGAAGAGCTGCCCCTCCTGAGCCCGGCCCCCCACCAGCCTTGGCATTCCCTTGGCTGAGACTCTTGGGAGCAGGATCCTCCAGGGACCTCGATCCCACACAGGGGTGGTCAGCACTCTCCCTGGGGTGCAGGGGACCCCAGCAGGTCTCTGGGCAAGCCCCAGGCCCTCGGGCCTCCCTCAAGTCACTCCCTCCCCGCTCTGCCTCTGGTCTGTAGTCCTGTCCGTCTGAGAAATCCACGTTTCCAGGTGGGAGAAACCAGGGTCGGCCCGTGGAGGGAACAGGAGTCTCAGGGGCCCTTGGTCTCCACGGCTGGGTGGGCTTCCCCCGTCCAGGCCGGCAGGCCAGCCTTCCCACGCTGGGGTGGGATTCTGCCCTGAGACTGCCCTGCTGTTCCAGCCCCAGCTGACCTTGCTCCTGCCAGGAGATCAGGAGGCCTGGGAGGGGACAGCCAGTGGCTGCGGTGTGGGGGCTGGGCAGGGGCTTTCTCACGGGAAATTGCCGGCTCTTCTGGGGGAGTCCAGGTCTGCTGACCCCTGCCCCTCTACAGCTCAGCTGCAAGGGCTTCCTGGGTAAAGTTGTGGTCCTCACTTGAGTGAAGAGCCCAGTGTTCCCAGGGAGTCAGGCCCTGGGCTGTCGCTGGGCTCTATCCTGGCGCCCTCACACCCGCCAGGCCTCGCTGTCCCCAGGGAGGGAAAAGAATGTGGGAAGGGACCTGAGCCTCTGATTAGGAAGCCCCAGGGCTGGCCAGCAGCTGACCCAGGCCAGCTGTGCTGTCCTCCGCCATGCCTGGGTAGGAGAGAGGCAAGAGACGCCAGTTCAAACCCTCGTCCTGCCACCGGGGCAGGGGTCTGGCACCTCGGGTGGCCAGGTGTCTGCAGCTCGGGGCCCTGGGAGGGGGAGCTCTCTCTGCCTGCCTGCCCGCCTGCTGGGAAGAGACCGATCTCCCGGCACCGCAGCTCTCCTGCAGGAGTCTCCAACGCCTCCGTGCCGGGAGGACTTTCACCCTCCCTGGGGTACGCTGGCCTTGATGGACCCAAAGGGCCGTCCTCATGACCAAGAGAGAGCCCGCTGTGCCGAGCTCCTGGCTGCTGTGTGGCTCCCATGTTTTCAAGTGGCCCAGAGAAGGGCGGCAGTGGATACAGAGGTCCAGGCAGGGGACGGGGGAAGGACAGCACCCACAGCCCGTGGGGAAGTCCAGAGCAGCCTGGAGGGCTCCACCAGCTCCAAGCCCCACTGGGCTCCTGCTAAGCTGCTTCCGTTTGGCCCCAGCCCCCATCTGGGGAGATCTCCCTGCCCCTCTGCACTCTGGGGCTGCTGGTCCACTCTTACCCCTCCTGCTGGCGGTGCCTGGACGTTGGGGGCCTTCAGCTTCACCTTTGACATGGTCTGAATGTTGGGCCCTAAATTCTTGGGTTCCACTGAATGCCCAGAGTGGTACTAGTAAGAGGTGGGGCCTTTAGGAGAGACTGAGGGACAGCGTCATCATCAGACACTGAATTTGCTGTACTCCGATCTTGGGCGTCCAACATCTAGAACTCTGAGACATAAACTCTGCTGTTTCTAAGTTACACGGATGAAGGGATTTTGTTACAGTAGCTACACAGACGTCAGTTACGCGGCCTGTCGCTACAGAGACTGAGGTTGCAGACCAGGCTCGGCCAGCCTCGGAGCCACACACCTGCAGGCCCTGGGACCCAGGCGTGAACCTGGTCTTCCCGTAGCAAAGCCTCCTTCCTCTGGGGCCAAGCCTGGCCTTCCTGGGCCAGCGTTCTCTGGCTGGCTGTCCTCTGGATGGCAGCGAGGAAGCCGGGCTGCTTCCAGGAGGATGGCAGTGTTTCCGCCGAGGCCTCCTCCATCACAGGGGCCGAGACTTGAAAGCCCCTGTCCCTCTGCTGGCTCCCCTGCGTTCCTGTGGTGGCAAACTCTGGCAGGTGTGGCCTGGTTGAGGCCAGCGCAAGAAAATGACAGCTTTTAATGTCAGCAGTTAGAGCCAGCCCAGTGACAGGACAGGAGGCCTGCACCACCCTCCCAAGGTCCAGGACACTGGCTCAGTGTCTGGAGGACCCCAAGCGCAGAGCTGCTGCCTCTGGGTGTTCACCCCTGGACACCCGCTGCTGGCACAGGGACCTGCAGGTAGGTGTAGACGGGAAGCGCTGGATGTTGGGGCCCGGAAGGCCCAGGTTTGAATCCCTGAGCACTGACTAGGACAGGGGTAACCTGGGACACATCCTCAGACTCAGGGTCCAGGGAGTGCAGGTAGACACCCAAATGGCAAACCCCAGCACATCCTGGTGGGCCAGTCTCCCTGGAGAGGATATGCCCCGGGACAGCAGATGACCTGGGGGGATCTCGCCCGGAGCCTGGAAGCTCCCACCACTGAACCAGCAGCCTCGTGGACTGGGAAAGGGGAGGTCCAGGCCCCCGTCCCTCCTGTCCTCCTGGGACCTGGACTGGTCGTTTTGCTGCCTAGTGGTTTGGGATCTCCTTCTTGGAAGGCAAAGGCAGGGTGACTGGGGGGCAGGGGGCAGTGGCTGAGCTGGCAGGAGTCCCCAGGAGGCCTTGAGGCTGGGTGCATCATGCCGGACCTGGAGCTACTCACGTCCATCTGTGTGCCCCCTGAGAGTGGACGCCACAGGCCCCTGTTGGGAGGGCCGAGGCCCAGGGCTGCCCCTCATGGCCAGTCCCCAGGGCGGGCCTCGGCTCAGCCAGCCTGTGTCTTCCCCTCCTCGTTTGTCATCTGCCTCTGGTCTGCTTCCCTTCCCTGGCCTCTTCTCGTCCCGCCTGGCCTGTCTGGAGTTCTGACCTCTGTCTGGGTCCTCGTGTGGCCTGAGTCTTGGCTGCTGCTCATCTCCGTGCCTCTGGTTTGTAATGACGATGCTCAGCAGCCCGTGGGCCACCTTCCCTGCCACACCCTGTCTCTTCCCCAGGGCATCCTGAGAACTGGCCTGGGCCCAGACCCCCACTCTCGATCCTCTTACCCCTTTCTCTGGGTCCTGGGCTGTGGCTGGGCTTCTGACTGCACCGAGCCCTCAGCCAAATCCCAGAATCCTCACCCTCCCATCCCCCTCCTCACTTCTGGATGGAGGCGGCTCCAGGGGCAGGAGGTGGGGAGCTGGAATGAGAGGGGCAGCGTCCTTCCTCCTGGAGAGCGTTGTTGGAAAGGTCCCTGACGGGCCATGTGATGTCACCTGTGGGCCCCGAGTGTCTTCCAGTGTAAAGGTTTGAGGGCAGGGTGTGGATGCTCAGAGCCCAGGGGAAGCCCCTGCAGTTTAGTGGTGGCTGCCGTGTGTCTTATGTGGACAAGAGCTGTTCTCCAGGCAGCGGGTGGCCTGGGGACTCCCGGGTGGAGCAGGAGCTGGCAGACGGCAGCAAATCCCATGTGTGGGGCAGGGAGGGTGGCGTCTGGGGTCTCAGAGGTGAGGGGGTGCCTCAGAAGGCAGTAGGTGCTAGCTGGGCCTCAGGCAGTGGGCAGGAGCTGGGGGCCAACCCTCTGACCCTGATGTCCCCAGGTACAGCGGAGGGCAGCCAGAGGAGTGAAGGACAGGTCCCCAGGCTGTATGAATTGCTGGTGAAGTCCTGGTGATGCTCTCAGGCCACCAACTTTCTAGTCCACTCTGGCCAGCTGGTGCCTGTTGTCCAGGGGCTCGGCTCCATGTGGTGGTGTGCCCAGGTGGGCCAGACTGCCCTCCACAGCCAGTCCTCCCTTGAGTCTGCCTCTTGGCCCTTACTGCCTCTTGGCCCAGCAACCCTGAGCCTGCCCCACATCCTCATCAGTCTCCTTCTGTCCCTGAAAATGCCCAAAGGCCAGGTCAGGCCTGCCTCCCCAGGAAGCCTCCCTGGTCACTGTCCCTAACCTGTCTCCTTATCTGAGTGTAGTTTGAGACCTGGTGTCCATGGGCACACCCTGTGGTCACTACTCCCTGGCAGCTCTCATATCCCTATGAGTTGGCACCAGGGGGTGGCTGGCCTCCCCTGTGGAGGGACCACTCATGGCTCACGTGTCGGGCCTTGCACCACAGGGTAGAGTCCGGCTGCACAGGGAGGCTGGTCCCATGCCCATTGTGCACACGAGCAGAGGCCCTTGCCATCGCTCTGCTGTGGCCTGGGTGCTGCCTCCCTGGGGCAGTTGGGGTTGAGTCCTCAGGTGCTGTGCCAGGTCGGATGCCCCTTGAGCTCTGGGGTCTCTGGAGGAGGGCCGTGGGTCACAGCTGCGGGGTCTGGGCTCTCCCAGTTGGCCCACATCTGAAAAGGGAAGCGGCTCCTGGTTTCTGCCGGCCCCCCAGGCACGACTGCCATCAGGAATGGTGTTTGGCCTGGCAGGGACTGGGTTTCATTCTCCTTCCAGGGGCCTGGGCGAGGGACAAGGTGGGTAACCGTTTACAGGAGGTGGAGCCAGGCCTCCTGTGCTTGGGCCTGGTGGGGGCCCCGGTGCCCTCTGCTCCTGAAATAGACTAGGCTGCAGTGGAGGAGGCCTTGGAGCCTGGAGGCGGGTCTCAGGGAGGGGCAGGTGGGACTGAATTTGACCCCATACTGCAGATTGACTTCATCTGGGGGTCAAGGGTCAGAAAAGCCACCCAGGGTGGCGTGGGGTGGCAAGGGAGGGCTCCTGGGCAGAGAGGCCCTGGGCTCCCCTTCCTTGGGCAGGTGGTGGAGGAGTCTCCCCCAGCCCCTTCCTGGCCCTTCTCCCCGCAGGTGGGGGCCCAGCGGGTGCCGCCTGTCCTGTCCTGTCCTGTCCTGTCCTGTCCTGCTGGGGCTCTATTTTCTCTCCTCCACTGTCCTCCAGCCTGGGGCTCAACTCCTCCCAGCCTGGCCAGGCTGGGGCACCCCCTTGCCTTCTTGTGTCCCTGGCCCTCCATCTCATCCAGACCTCAGACCACGGGGACCCCCATGGGTGTCCAGAGCCATGGGGGTCAGGGTGGGGTAAGGCCCAGGGTCTTGTGCCTGCTTCTTGGGGCTCTCACTAGAAGCCACAGCATGGCCTGCTCACGCTTCGCAGCTGACACCAGTCACGTGACCGACGGTGCCTCCTGGGTGGGTGGAGAGAGGAGAAACTGCAGGGTAGCGCCCTGGGCCCAGTGCCCCCCACCTACTCACCGGAGGTCCTCCTGTCCTCCTGTCAGTGCACGGGCTGGCCAGCACAGAGGGCACAGGCAGATACTGGTGGACCCTCATGGATTGCTGCTTCCTGGGGAGCTGTGCTGAGCCTCACCACCAACGTGGGGCACCTGGGGATCTTGAGTGGTGGTCTCTGGAGGCCTCTCTTACTGCTCTCTCGCATGCCTCCATCCCACCCCCTGCCAGCCAGGGGCTTAGCTCCCTCCCCTGTCCCTCTCCAGGTGTGAAGTAGGAGGTTCCACCCTGGGAAGGCGCATGGCCAGCACATGGACGTGTGGACAGGGAGCCTGTGCTTTGGCCTCCTGCCGTCTCCCTATCGGCCCCCACCCCAGGCCTTAACTCCTAGGAGGCTGGGGGAGGGGGTGGGGCAGAACCCAGTGACCAGGGGTGTCCAGCCCTCCCAGCCCAGCCACCCTTGTCCTCGCTGCTTTGTGCCCAGAAGCCGAGGTAGCCTGGACCACCTGGGCCCTGCTGCCTTCTTGGGGAGTCAGCAGCATGTGCTCAGGTGCCTGAACTGCAGGTTGGAGTTGGCGTGAGGTCTCAGGGAGGACTTTACAGAGGGGGTGTCAGAAGAGGACACTGAGGGACAGACACCCCACAGCAGCAGCCGGCCGGGCCCTGTCCTGCCTTCCCAGCTCCCACTGGCCCAGGAAATGGGAGTTCTGCCCTACAATCCTGGAACTGGGCCTCCTGTGGGACTGGTCCAGTCCTGAGGGGAAACTGTGGCATTTGGGAGGTGGCATTGGGCCCTTGTCCCCCCACGCCAGCTCTCCCACCCTGGCAAAGGGGCCTGGTGGCCGCCCCGCCCTGGGAGGAAGCTAGAGCTGGCCGGGCCTGGGGAGCAGGCCCCTTGTGCTGACACAGACATTCCGGCGGGCAGAGACGCCCAGCTGCGCTTCCGCATCGGGAAAGCATTTCCCAGACGGCAGCCAGACCCACGGCTCTGGCCGAGTGAGTGTGCCTGGCGGCACCGAGCAGGGACGTGGGGTCAGTACCCACTGGGGCTCTGGGTACTGCTAGGCTGTGGCAGCATTCTGTCCTGGCTGGCGGCTGCTCCCAAGTTCCTGGACCAGGCCAAGTGGATGCAGGGCCCAGAGCCCTCCACTCCCCCGGACCCTTACAGAGGTGCTTGGGGCTTACAAACCACGAGTTGCCCTGGGCTGTGGACTGGGGCATACATCTCCGTAGTGGGGACTATCAGGCCCCCCAGAACCATGTCCTGCTCATGGTGGGCACAGGCATCACTGTAGAAGGGCAAGATGAGGGAGGGAGAGGGAATGAGGGACGAGGAGGAAGGAGGGCCAGGGGCAGCCGAGCAGCATGGGGTGGGTGTGGGCCAGCTCTCCGAAGGGTGCACTGGAAGTCATGGCCCCTCAGGCAGGAGGCAGGGGGCCGTGTAGAGCCCTGCAGGAGCCGAGGCCCAGGGAGAGCGGGTCAGCAGAGGCAGGACTGAAGCCAGAGCCAGCCTCTCTGGGTGCTGCCCTATGGCTACCACCCTGAGCTCTGGTGGCAGTCTGTGGGGCACCTGTGTGGATGGTGGCCTGGAGGGTGAAACCCCACCTCTTCCGGGTGGCACGGGAGACATCTGCTGCGTCCTCTTCTGAGGGAGGAGGCCAAAGGTGGTGGCTTGGTGAGGACAGGAGTGGCACTGGGGTTAGACCTGGCTCCTCTGGGTAGCACCTCTCCCCCGTGTGACCTTGAGCATCTCACTTCGCCTCTGGGAGCGGTCCTGGGAGCTCATGTTCCGAGCACAGGGTTCAGGGCCACTAGAGCATGGCCTCCTGCTCTCGGGGCCCTTCTGGGCAGAATGAGGCTTTACTCCTGGAGGGCAGAGGGGAGAGGCGAGGGTGCTGGGCAGGGTGAGGGAGGACAGGAAGCACGGGGGTGCAGGGCTGTGGGGCCGCAGAGCCTGGTGTGGGGCTGGCAAGGCAGACATGGGGGTGTTGTATGGGCAGAGAGTGGGCAGCATGGGGGCATCCCTCTGCAGAGTGACCAGGTCCACCCTGAGGGAGGGTGGGGTGTGAGCCCTGGGGCCTCACAGAGCTCTTGTAGGTGTCCAGGGCAAGGCTCTGCTCAGTGTGTCCTCTGCCCAGATGTTGTCACCGAGTTCCCCAGGCCTAGCTGTGCTTGAGGAGTGACCCCTGGAGCTGGGCTTGGTTGGGGGGCTGCCCACTGCTCCCTGGACCTGGGCACACGGCTGTGCCTACTTGGCCTTGCTCCTCCTTCCTGAACAACATGTCCAGGAGCCTCAGGCCTCCGCGTCCTCTGTAGTGATGAGCAGACAGTCCTGAGGGTCCCAGCCCATCACCTATTGGCGAGGTGACCTGATTGGCAGTTTCCTTCCCATGTCTCTCCGCACTTCTCTGTGACACACCTATTGTCTCCCTGCGGGCCTGGACCCACTGGACCCTGGCCTCTCAGCCCCAGCATCCCGTGGCCAGAGGGCGGGACCCTGTCTCTGAGAGCCTTCACAAAGGAGGTGCACACTCTGATACTAAGCAGTGCTGCCCTTGGAGGGGCTCTGTACACACAGTGGCCTGTCCACCTGGGAGTCTGTGGAGGCTCCCCGAGGCCAGGGTTGTGTCTCTCAGGGAAGGGGCCTCGCCCAGCAGAACAGGCAGGACCATATCCACACTGCTGGGTGCTAGTGGGCAGTACCTGGCAGGCTGCGCCCTGGACTGCAGACAGGACTGGACAAGGTGGGAAACCTTAAGCCCATGGGGGAGGCTGTCTCTCTCCCATGGGCTTACGGTTGCTGGGTGAGACCACTGGCCAGTAGAGAATGCCCTCAGCCACATCTCGGCAGGGTGTTGGGCTCCCGAGATGGGGTCCTCTTAGGGAGGGAAGAGGCTTTGGGGGGCTCTTTAGGGATGGGCTCATTCTCACCTGAATCCGGGCTGGGGTTCTGCTCGAATCCTGTCATGAGGACAGTCTCTTAAGCTGTCCTGGCCTCGATTTCCTCATCTCTAAAGTGGGGACAGTGGCCCTCACTCCAGGGACATGGTGAGAGGGTGGGTGTGTCCTTAGAGCCCAGGGCTGGCACCCACAGGGCACTAAGTGGTTGTTTCTCATTCTTCACCACCAGCCCAGTGCACGATTCTAGGCTCTAAATAACCCAGTGACTATGCGGCTGTCCCCACTCTCCAATCCATGGTCTGGGGGGGCCCAGGGAACACGAATCCTCTTCCTTTCCTGGTGGATGGGTGGTGTCCCCAAGCTTTACGCCGCTGAATTACCCCAGTCATGGGCCTTGTGCCCACTCACCACTTGTGGTCTTCAGAGGGGAGACGTCCATCCTGCCTAAGGGGCCGGCTGCTCTGGAGATGCCGCAGGGAGAAGAGCAGGATCTTTCTGGAGGGGCCTGGGGCTGGTGTGGGCTGGCGGGTCACCCCACCACCCCCGCCACCCAGTACAGGAGCTCAGCCTGATGCTGGAGCCTTCCAGTCAGCACGGGTCGGTCCCAGACAGTGGTCACTGCTGATGGTCACTAGACATGGAGCGCCCCAGCTGGCTGGGCACAGTTGTTCCATCCTCACGGAGCCTGGACAGAGGGCAAATCTGGTAACCCTCAAGTGTAAGTGAGAGAGGGGTTTTGGAGAGGGGTTTCAGGAGTCTCCCATCTCATTGCAAAGGTGAGATGCGTGGGGGTAGGTCAAGTGCCCACAAGGCCTGATTGTAGAGTTCCTCAGATGACAGCTACTGCCCACCCTGGGAGGGCTGTTTCCCACCCAACTGGGGGCTAAGGCTGTGTCCCTGAGCAGAGAAACTTCTGCCTGGACACCTGTGTGTGTGGGGGGGTGTTGCAATACCCCTTCCTCCCTTGGGGGATTCTTTCCCAGGCTCCCTCTGTACGGGTCCCTGGTCCAGTGGAGAGTGATATACTGCTGGACACTGGGCCCTGTGCTTGGGGGGCAGGGGAGTCTTCGCCTCAGGATCCACATTGTCCGCTTTCCTGTTCTCCCCACCAAGCCTCCTCTGCAGGGCCTCCGCCTTGCAGAATGTCTTCCTTTTCGCTTTGGTTTCTCTTCTGTTGTTGGCGCCGGCCCCTGTTGGTGCGTGTGTCTGTGCCTATGTTTGTATGTGCCAGTGTGTGTGCGCCTGTGTCTGAGTTTGCGCGTCTGGGTACCGTGCGTGCGTGTTCGCACCCGTACTGTTTGTGCACGTGGGTCCGTGTGCGTGTGGGTGCCTGCGTTGGTGCGTGGGTCTGGGTCCGGGTCCCGTCTGGTCTGTGAGCGCGCGCGAAGGAATGCACGGGGCGGGCGTTGGCGGACCCCGACTGGGCCCCCGCGGTGGGGGCAGCGGGGGGCGGGGCCGTGGGCGGGGCGAGCGTCCCTCGGGCGGTCTGGCAGGATTCGGCCTTTCAC